>NW_010972610.1:803609-1019721 GCF_000737465.1 Haliaeetus leucocephalus | reverse complement strand
GGCGGCGGCGGCGGAGGAGGAGAAGCTGATCCGGGTGCTGGTGCTGCTGCCGCAGGACGACGCCTACCTCTTCTCGCTGGGGCGGGTGCGGCCGGCCATCGAGTACGCGGTGCGGAGCCTGCGGGAGAGCGGCGCCGGCTTGCCGCCCGGCTACGCCTTCCAGCTCACCTACGAGGACTCGGCGTGCGGCAACCGCGCCCTCTTCAGCCTGGTGGACATGGTGGCCCTGCAGCGCCGCCGCCCCGACCTGCTGCTGGGGCCCGTCTGCGAGTACGCGGCGGCGCCGGTGGCGCGGCTGGCGGCCCACTGGGACGTGCCCATGCTGTCGGCGGGGGCGCTGGCCGCCGGCTTCGGCGCCAAGGGCGGCGAGTACTCGCACCTCACCCGCGTCGCGCCCGCCTACGCCAAGATGGGCGAGATGCTGCTGGCCCTCTTCCGCCACCACCAGTGGAGCCGGGCCACGCTGCTCTACAGCGACAGCAACCCCGAGCGCAGCTGCTACTTCGCCATGGAGGGCGTCCATGTGGTCTTCCAGGAGGAGGCCTTCCACATGGCCGTGCACAGCTTCGACGAGAGCAGCCGGCACCTCGACCTCGACGACGTCGTCCGCGCCCTCCAGACCGGCGAGAGGGGTGAGTGGCGGCGGGGCGCCCGCCTTGGCTCCTCCGCGGCGTTCGGGGGCGGACGGGGCGGTGTGAGCGTCGGGGAGCGAAAGTCCTGCGGGAGGGAAGACTCACGTCCCGTCCGTCCCGTCCGTCCCGTCCCTGCCCAACTCACTGAGGGTGCTCTGCCAGCATCCCCGGGCCAGGCATCCCCCGACAGAGGGGGGACCAGCTGCCCTGGGCGAAATCTGTGCCCGCAGAAGTTCCTCAGAGTTTTGCCTCCCGCGGCGGGGAGGGAGGCTCGCCCTCGGGGACCGCGCCGGGAGGGTTTTGTGTGTGGCATGGTAAGAAATCGGCTTTCTGCCAGCGGTCTGGGTTGCCCAAAATCGCCCGCATCTGCGGAGCAGCAAATCTGTTGCTTATTCGCTGAGATTTTTGCAGTGACTATCTGTAAGTAAGTTCAAAGTCAAAGCAAAGATGTTTTCTTCTCCCCCTGCTGTGTCTTGCCACGGGGATCCTTTTCCCCCGCTCCTGCCATTGGAAGCCCCGTCGAGTGCCTCATAAATAACAAATGCATTTAGGGGAAGCGGTCATTTTGGGGGATGTGTGGATGCGAAACCCGTGAGTGCGTGCAGTAATATTGCCACCAACTGTTAGCAAAACACCGTGGAGATAAATGGCTTGTAAAACATCTTGGAAAGTCACCCCTGGGCTGGATGAACTGGCTTTGCATCATGAAGTAGTAAAACGCTCAGAGTGCTTTGGGATGTGGAAATTTGTAGTTAGATGTGTTTTAAAGTGAGATCTCGCTGAGCAACATGTGGATATGTGGGCTTACCAAAAAGGCATTTTCTGTTAGAGGCTTTTGCCAGCCATAGGCTTCCCCAGTAAGGTACTGCAAAAGAAGAAAAGGTGTATTCCAGAAGTGGACCACAGGATCAAGTTAAGGAAAGTCCCCTTAGCTGTTTTCCAAAAGAGGCGTAGATGTACAAAGTGCTTTGTAAAATTGTTACATCCCTGTTTGTAGAATGTTAAAAGAGCATCAAAATGGGACTGATAAAGATCATGCCATGTGTGACTGGCACAACTGGTGTAATGGTGCCGTGGGCTGGAGACGGAGCAGCCTTGCACTGCTGATGTCGTTACGCTGCTGTGAAGTCCTTAACGTGTGCAGGAGCGTGTGTGAGATAACTGAGGTCTAAAAGCATACGGCTGTTTAATTCTCTATTCACCGAAGCAGGTGCTTAAAATAAAGCTTTCCTAGTAAGTGCCATTCAGGGAAATATACTGAATGGAGAGAAAGAAATGTGTAAGTGCTAGAGCAAACCACTATGTGGGGAAAGATGCTTTTCTTTTTTAATCAGTGAAACTTTGGGGGGGGGTGGTTCAGCTTGCAGTTCAGCTTTCCAGATGCTAAGAGCGTAACAGCATGCTTACAGCAGGAAAAGGCGAGTATTCACCCTTAGCCATAGGGAGCTATGGCTATGCTGTGGGAATTTGACTGATGGCTAAAGACAACCCTGCTCTTCAGACCATGCTGACAGTCAGGGAAGCGAGGCTTGCTTTCAGCCTGGGCTTAAATGCTTTGCTGAGCTGAGACCTTTGGTCTTGCATGATTCTGTAACTTGCAAATGACTGAACAAAAGCAGCCTGCTGTCTCACTTCTTTCCCTGCCTTGTGCCCTGTGGGGTCCCTCCCTCTGTCTCACCTCTTCGTTTGTCCTCTGGCTCATGCCGCTACTGTGAAATGCAGCAAGTGGGGCCCTTCAGCTTCAACTTGCGCCTTTCTGACTTCAAAGTCTGACTACAGGACTTGCCTGGCACGTTCACTGGGGCCCAAGGGGTGGTCCTGCTGCTTACGGCACCTTTCAGGTTGTCACAGTATTTTAAAAGTCATATATCATGTGAAGGATGCACCGTGTGCCTTAGCTGATGAGATGAGGTCTTCATTTCTCCTGAGGACTCCTTGGAGCTCCCCCCAACGGGGCAGCAGGGCTTGTGGGTGATGTGGCACTGTCCAAAGCACTTTCTAGAAATGTTTTTGGTTGATTGGTTGGTTTGCTCACCTACTGTGACACTGTCCTGGGCTCTGACCCTGCACCTTCTCTGTTTCCAGAGATTGCTGCTGGTGTTGGTCCCACCTGAGTGGTTGGGCTTCCTTGAGCTGCCCGAGTGGGAGTGAGCTTTCAAGCAGATACAGGATACCTGCTTGAAACTCTCCCAGGGCTGAGAAAGAAGCTGCCCCACCAGCTGGCCTGTGGGCAGCCAGGGCAGAGGCTGGCCCCGTGGGTTACGTTGCTGCTGGCTGGGGGTGTGCACTGAGCTCTCGGGGGTCTGGGAGGCAGGGGTGCACTCAGCCATGCACCTGTGTTTGCCAGTGGCTGCCTGGTCAGTCCTTGGAGCCACAACAAAATCATGGTGACAAATATGATGATAAAAGTTAACCACTTGTCTTCAATGAATTTTGTTAGTAGTTCAAGCTCCCTTGTAGGCTCGGTTAGCCACTCTGCAGTCTTGATGCTGTAGGCTCAGGTTTGCCATAACGGTTACAAACCCAGGACTGTGCTTAAATGCATTGTGCATAAGCATGTAGTCCAAGGGATGCACGTAGCAAAGGGAACGCTTACTCCTTTAACTGGAATTAAACTCTTAAGTATTTGCAGGATGAGTCAATAATCCTCGTCAATAAATTCAGAATATTAGTATTAGAATTACTGTGGTCTGTGTGTACTAAACTGGAGGGAGAAAATTTTGTACGTGTTTGCACTTACACATTTGTATGTACGCAATAGTAAGGTACAGATGCAGATTAAATACACATAATTTACATTTCTGGAAGACATGCCCTTAGCTTATTTGCTTCAAAATTTTGAAATATGTAATCTTTGCTCTCCTGCTGGGTTAAAAACCACATCCAAATAGTTAATATTACTTCCCTTACATTCCTTTAGAGGCTTACAAAATATGATTGAATGTATTTTAAAGTAGGTTTTTTTTCCCCAACTCTCTTTGTTATTCCTTTTGCTCAAGGTCTTTTACTGGTGTTGTGGGAATCTCTTTGATTCCATGTACAGATTACGGTTTTATGATAGATGTGAATTATAAAGGCGAAGTCAAGGGAGAATTGGGAGGGCAGCAAGGAAACATTTCAAAAGGAAATCTCTCACCTATACTGAAATTAGGAACAGTGAGACAAATTCGTTCCTGATGTGCATCTGGAAAAGATTTGATCCAAATTTTATTGTAAGAAAATTTTTTTTCGTCTTCTTTTCCTTCATGCTAATATACTTCACAATGGTCATGAAATATGTCTTGCTCTGTTGCTCTGGAAATTATTATATTACTCTGCTATAATCAGTAGGATAGAGCTATGCATGGTATAACTCTCCTGAAGCGTGGGGATGTACCGAACGTGACTCACCCCAGTGGCACATCTGGAGCTTTATGCCTGCGATGGCATCCAACCAGAAACGCGATGGGAGAAGATTCATTGTGTGCGAAAAGATTTGGCCTGTTTGGCCTTTTCATTTCTTATAATAGCAAACACTTCTACCCAGAAAAGCCGAATGTGGTTTTGATTCAGTTTTATTGTTGGGGTGAAAATATTTGCGTACATTATTGTAGCTTTTGAGCCTGGCCATGCGTGACGGCGTTCTTGGAAACGTGCGTGCAGTTGGTTTCGAATCATCGTCCCAACAGGATCTCTTACGACTTCGCTGTAGGATATAGCCCTGAAGCACGCACTGGTACAATACTTTGCTGCTCCCTCTCATGTCAGTAGCTTCATACCCACAGTCTTGTGAACCTGTATAAAAGTTTATAGTGTAATGTTCTCCGTGTGGGAGGTGTCTCCCTGTTGCTGAAGACCTTGCCTGAGTTTCTGCTTTCCCTTTGCAGAGGGAAGGGGTAGCAAGGGGAGTAGTTCCTCCTGCCCAGCAGGTTGGGGAAGAGACTGTGGATCCTGGTGCCCACACAGAGCACACCTGCGGGCTTGTGGGTCCTGTTGCAGCAGCAGAGCCCCTACTTAGCTCTTGGTCTGTGATAAATGAGTTTAATCTTGTAACTGTCTTTAATCTTCACACTCAGAAAGTGGTACTTGCTTTTCCCATTTCTGAGCATTAAGTGTCCCGTCAAAGGTCGTTGCCTAGGCTTATTGTATATTCTCTGGAGAGAAGGTTGCGTTCTGGAAAGATTGATACCACTGGCCCTAGACAGCTGCAGAGATGCTGCTCTCCATTAACTGTAGAGAGGCACCAAACTGTTCAATGGTATGGAAATTAAAATGGTAATGTCATTCTATCATTTTACTTCCTCATCTTCAGATTGTCTTATGTCCACTTAGAAGTAACAACAGAGGCTTATGGTTGCAATCAGCTCTACGAATATATGCAGCTAAAGAAATCTGGAGCCTGAACTTATCACATGTTGCAGGGGTGGAAAAAGCTAGATCACACACAGGCTTTATTTAAGTATTTTGAGAGGAGACAAGGGAGGAGGAGGCCTTGCTGTGTTTGGTACCTGTCTTCTTTCAGCTGTTTGGGAAATCAGCTTTGTTTGCCATCTGCGTTGTCAAGTTTGTTGCAATGCTGGGAGGACAGCTGGGGTCACTGTCTCTGGCAGCATTCATGCTTAACAGGCTGTTCCCTGAAGTTCTTGAACTGCTTCTTATCTGTGTTTTTAATTTTCTTCCACTAGTTGTAATCATGTGTGCCAGCGGTGACACAATCAGGAACATCATGTTGGCTGCTCATCGGCAAGGAATGACCAACGGGGACTACGCTTTCTTCAATATTGAACTCTTCAACAGCTCATCATATGGTAATGTTTTTCCTACCCAAGTGTGTTGCAAAGTCTTCTGTAAGCCTGGTAATATTTTTAGATTTGTTAGCCTCAAAATATGCAGCACTGAGTCCCCGAATACACCCCTGTCTCTCCCCATCGTTGCAGTTATCTTCCACTTGGGCCACTGCAGGAAATAAAATGGACCTCGTGGCTGTAGTTGCCCCTGGGTGGATCACAAGATGCCAAATACACTATAGGCATTGCTTATTTATTTACTTGTAGGGTCACAGAAGCAGCAGCAGACGGAGACATCAGTTATCGCAGCCAGGTGTGGGTACCCCACGCTGCAGTGTGCGTGCTCAGCTCTGCGTGGCTTGCACCATCCCCAGCCTTGTGACTGCCAAATCTCAGGGCAGGGGTATTCCTGGCTGCCCTGTGGCCTGCCGTCTGTGCAGGTGGCTGGAAGGAGGCACTAGCAAGTGCCAGGGCTGTAGGCAGCTGCAGGGCCTGGGTCTCCAGAAGTCGCCTCTGTGCTGGGGGATCCACACATCTCATTTGCGTCAGCTTTTGATCAGAAACTGCACCTGCAAAAATACTCAGCAGTGTTGTGTGGAAGGGAGAGCACTGGATGGGACACAGACAGTCCAGATTTACTAGAGTGGGGCAGATAAAAGTGGCTGATTCCACCCCCAGTCAAAAGGATCAGAACTGTCAAGTTAAAACATGACTTTAAAGTGTAAATTAAATACCTTTGCTTTTTGAAATATACGTACTTTCAGTTACATTTGATATTATGGCAGAGCATGGCAGGGACTAAATCTGCTCTCAGCTGCTACAGCTGTCTCAGTTAAATTCAAAGTAATACTGGAGCAACGTGTTTGCTGAGCTTTAAACAACATCAGATGGCTGAAACAGAGGCAAGTTCATGCCTGGGAACTAGGTTTTGTTGAAGTGTCAATGTGGCTTTTGAAAGGAGCAGCCTCTTTTGCAGGTGCAGAGAAAATAATTTCCCCCCTGCAGGCTGCCTTAACTAACCCAGCACAATAACAAATTCATTGCAAATTGAAAACCAAGTGGGAGTTGAGAAAGAGGGAAAACTTGGGGTTTTTTTCTTTCTTTCAAATCTCAAAAAGCTGACCAACAGGAACAACTGAATTCAAAAAAGGATGATGTATTTTGTTTAATAAATCAGTTAACTGTAAGTTATATTCTTTTGCATAAACTTTTTGTTACCTGTCTACCACCTCTGAGATTATTTCACAGTAAACAGTTCTGTTTGTTGAAAAGCTCTATAATGAATATATATAGCTGTTTAAATTCAGAGATACAGATACATACAGAAGTACAGATGCTGCTACATGTATCATCTAGGTTAGCTAAAGAAGTGCCAAGTTGTGCCAGGTAATAAGGAAATCACTTAAGTAACTAAAAGATAAAGTTGCAGAACAAGATCAAAGCCAATGGTTCCAATCAAGGTGTTCTTTTTGTTGAGTTGAATTTGGAGTGACTTTATCCCTTGTGGTGTAAACAAAACCATTTGGCATTGAAGCCTTAATCAGGACCAGAGCAAAAAGCTGAAGTATCAGCAGTCACAAAACCCTGAAGTTTTGGCCCCTCTGTAGACCCCAGGAGCTTTGCAGGCTTGACTTCACTAGAAACCACTGATCAAATAACCCCTCTGGCTGCTGGTGGTGGCTCATTACCCCTGCACTACTGCTGCATTTCATCTCACAGAGTAGAAGTGCATCAGAAGTGATTCATCTGGCCATAGGTACATGTCTGTGTGTGAGCTTTGCTCCCTTTGGAGTCACAGGAGAGAAGTAGGCGCCTCTGGACAGCAATTCACCTCATCCTTAGGTGTATGCAGTGGCTCAGATGAATCATCCCCTACAACTGATTGATGGTTTCCTTGCCTTGGCTGAAATGAGCGCAGGGTGACTACCTGGGAAGTGCTGAAGCTGGCTGGGACAGATAGTACCCAAAGTTCTCCTTGAGCAGAGGATGCTCGCGTAAGAGCTGCGGCTGCAGGAGGTCGGCTGCTGAGTTTTGGAATGGTTTTGCTTTCCAGGATGATATTTGCTAGGAGGTAGCGGTGGTTACAGGAGGCAGCGTTGCAATCCCCAGGCTCAGCACCCTGCCCCAGGAGGGACCCTGGCATCACAGCTGATGTGGGGCGGGTGTCCCCAGTGATGCAGCCCCCAGGAGACGGCACTTGGTTCAGCCGTGTACAGGGCAGCGCTGTGCCATCCTGGCGTGGGACCTCCGCGCGGCATGGTGGTGGGGGCAATACCCATTTGCCCCACAGTCGTGTGGGAGCCTCAGCACCATCCTGCTTTGCATCACAGGTAGTCCAGACTTCTTGTAGCTTTTCCAAGGGATGAATGAAAACTATCTTGTCTTCTGTTGTAGTGTAGTTAGAATGCGGCATTTTCTGACATTTCTAAGTAATAATCCTTTTAAACCAATTTGCATGGGAAACACATCCACAAAGAAACAGAAAGAGTGAAATGACTGTGCATCAGAAGTTGACTTTTGTGCAGATGGTCATCACATGTGGAAAGCAAGCATAAAAGAGAGATGTAGAGAGATTCCCCCAAAATTCCTTGTTGCCAGTGCCTGGAGATACTACATTTTGTACCTTACAAAAGGTACAAAATCTAAGAGTGGGTGTGATTGGCAAATTGGCACTTTGCCTTTAAGTTCAGATGGCCATATTGCAG
The DNA here is from genome assembly GCF_000737465.1 of Haliaeetus leucocephalus. Lineage (NCBI taxonomy): Eukaryota > Metazoa > Chordata > Aves > Accipitriformes > Accipitridae > Haliaeetus > Haliaeetus leucocephalus. The sequence goes on along the minus strand of NW_010972610.1, from coordinate 1,011,618 downwards.
TTTGTTGTTGCCTCTGTTCTGAATATTTTAAATTTTTCAGAAGAACAGGCATATTAAATGCCAAGGCTGCAATTGCACATAAGTACTGTGGCAAGATGACCTCCTGCAAAATAATCCATGAAGGAATTTAAATATGTAGATTATTCTAGGAACGCTGTTATGCAAGTGTACCTTCCCTGCTCCCAGTGTGAGGATTTTTAAAAACAAATATGTATAGTGTCCAGGACAGAAACTTATTCACATTCTACAAGTACTATCGTTGGGGTTTTTTTTGTCTATAATCTCACTCTTTTTAGCCATCTGAATTTGCAAATGCAAAGCTATAGCAAAGCCCTCCGTGCTGTAGTCTATGACATACTTCTTGAATATCCCTCTTGAATTTTCCTCTGAAATGCAGCTACCCAGCTGGGGCAGAGGCTTTTCAGCCTCCAGGCTCCGGCAGGGCTTCTACTCTCTTGTGGGGAAGCTAGCAAGATGTGCTACCTTACAATTGCCAGATGTGCATTTCTTTCTTTGCAAAAGCAGTGACAAGGACAGGGTGCAGGCACTGAAGGGAAGAGTGCCATCTCTGAGGGCAAAACCAGATGGTGGGCTGTTAGTTGCTTGCCAGTGTTTCCATCAGGTCTGATGGCGTAAGTAATCAGGGTCCTGGCGTAAGTAATTTTCACTAGTTCAACTTTGTATTGGGAAATAAATCCCTAAACCAAGGCAGATGTACCTAGAGCTTCTTCCTAAGAGAATGAAATCACTTCCAAAAAAAAAAAAAAAAAAGAAATTAAGAATTGGCAAGGTTCGTGGAATTTATAAAGATTACAGTCCTAGCTGGTCCTGAACTGTGGTAAATAAGGATTTCCTGGGGTGGAAAAGAGAGGTAAAAGGGCTCAGGTGGTCCTGTGCCTCTTGCCCTGTGCTGGGCATGACAGGAGCTGCCCCGGAGCCAAAAGCAGCAGGAGGAAAGACTTGTCCTCTGGAGAAATGCAGGTTCTTTCTTCTTCCCCTGTGCTCTCTGAGGAAGCAGAGCAATTCTCCAATTACATTTATTGTCAAAAATAGAAGGGAAAAAAAAAGTTGCAGCAGCAGTGCCGGGCTACTGGGAGGACAAAATGCAAGCTCTGTATTCACCTGCCTCGGGGGGACAGAGGTTGTCCATGAATTTGCTCTTGCAGGCATGTGGTACAGCTGGTAGTGCTGTGCAAGAAGCACCATGGGTTTGAAGCCTGGACTCCATCTCTGTTAGCATCTCCCCTCCCAAACCACTTGCTTCTCTTGGTCCAAATGACACCATGGTCCTCGACCCAAGCAAAGCAGCCACATCATCTCTCATCTCAGGGTCCCGTGTGCCTCCAGGTTGCCCTTGGGAACTTAGTGTTAGTCTTCAGCTTGGCTTATTTAGCTGTGCTGGGGTTTGTTGCTGTTGTTCAAAAAATAAAATGACTGTCTAGCTTTTCATTATTTGTAAGCATTTAAAGGCACACTGCTTAGGGCTACCACTGTTCCCTCTAGGTCTCTTATTTTTCATTTACGTAGAATAGCACAAAACCTGGTCCAGGGCAATGTGAACCTTTCCACTGATCTCGTGAAGCTTTGGATCAGGGTCTCAGGACCTGCTAAGGTCAGGCCCTGTTAGGCAGAAGGGCTCCTCTGCTAATTAACCAGTTGGCTGTCCTGCTTTTTAAAAATCTGGTTACTTTACTAGTGGTCTCAGTGTTGTGATTTAACCCCAGCCAGCAACTAAGCACTGCACAGCCACTCACTTACTCCCTCCTCCCCGGTGGGACGGGGGAGAGAGAATCGGAAGGGTAAAAGAGAAAACTTGTGGGTTGGGATAAAGACAGTTTAATAGGTAAAGAGAAAGCTGAACATGTAAGCAAAGCTAAACAAGGAATTCATTCACCACTTCCCATGGGCAGGCAGGTGTTCAGCCATCTCCAGGAAAGCAGGGCTCCATCACACGTAACGGTGACTTGGGAAGGCAAACACCATCACTCCAAGCATCCCCCCCGCTTTATATGCTGAACATGACATCCTATGGTCTGGAATACCCCTCTGGTCAGTCGGGGTCAGCTGTCCCAGCTGTGTCCCCTCCCAACTCCTTGTGCCCCCCCAGCCTGCTCGCGGGTGGGGAGGGGTGAGGAGCAGAAAAGGCCCTGACTCTGTATAAGCACTGCTCAGCTGTAACAAAAACATCTTGGCATTACCAACACTGTTCTCATCACAAATCCAAAACATGCCCCACACCAGCTACTGTGAAGAAAATTTAACTCTACCCCAGCCAAAACCAGCACACCGAGTTAAATTGTTGCTGCACTGTGACACAAAATGTGTAAATACAGCATAGGCGCAGGATCCCATTTTATTTCTATGTGTTTCTTTTCCGCTAAGAGCAGGGCTGGTCTGGCAGCCACTGCACACATGGTTTTCTCCTTGACTGTAGTGGGAGAGCTGTGGGAGAAGTAGCTGCACCATCTGCCTCCCATTCGGGGTGACAATCATACTATTGACTTTACTGATGCCTTTCTGACTGTCCAAGAGTGTTGCTGGTGGAGTGACGTCTAACAAAAACTTTGTGGTCAAATCCTCCCTCACTTGTTCTAACTTAAATATCTCTGCGTTTGAGATCTGGCACATGTTTTTTGCTCAGAGATGTCTTTTCATACTTAAGCTTCATCCTACCCTTTAAAAATAAGCAAGCACAGCATGGGAGTAAAGTTGTCCTTCTGTTTGCACATTTACTTCCCACGAGCCATTCCTCCCTTCCCAGTTTCCTGCATGTCATGGAGCAGGTTCAGTTCTCCCTTGTACTCTGCCATCTCCCCAAGGTGCAGGAGAGGGGAATTGTGGGTGGAAGAAGGATGGCAATCCTGTAATGCTACCTAATGTGGAGTTGGAAATGCGCTTGCTTTCCCCTTAGGAAATGGCTCTTGGAGAAGAGGAGACAAACATGACCTTGAAGCCAAGAAGGCATACTCGTACCTCCAAACTGTCACTCTGCTGAGGACCGTGAAGCCTGAGTTTGAGAAGTTTTCCCTGGAGGTGAAAAGTTCTGTTCAGAAGCAAGGTCTGCATGAGGATGACTACGTAAGTACTTGATGACAGGCCTTAGGTCTTAGCATGCTCCTAATGAAAGCAAAAGTAGCAGTGAGACCTAATCAGGACAGAATCACCTGCATTCAGTTGTAAAATCCCACTGTTGCCTGTATAATATCTTTTCTTTTTTTTTTCTTTTTCTTTTTCTTCTTTTTTTTTTCATGGATAATGCAAATAGTAAGAATAGACTTGACCTAGGTGCACTAGTGCTGTGCACCACCATCCATGACCAATTGTCCTGTGCTCATCCCCTTGTTCATCAGCAGGAAGGTAGTGGAAAGGCAGATTACCAGGTCTCTCTCCCTTGCCCAACAATCACTTGTCTTTTTTTAACAGGCAAATAACTATATTCTTCTTTTTTGTTTTCTCCCAATAATTTTTTTTGGTACAATAAGATCTCAGAAAGTTACACTCTCTGTATTGCATCTGGTGAAGTTTTTCTTGATGTGAATGAGAAAAGTGGTTTTATTTCCCAACTAAGCATATTTAGATTGTTGCTGTTGTGTATTTTAAACTGTCTAAAATATCAGTATAGTCCTTGTGAGTTGTTTTAAGCCTAAGAGAGTGCCACTGTCCTCCAGAGATGGATGTGGGAAAGCATGTCTTTTTTTAATCTCTCCAAATGTAGGAGGAAGATGCCTCTGAAAATTGCTTTTGAGCTACTGCTAAGCTAGTTCGTTAGGCATTTTCATAGAAAAGTCTTTTGTGAAAGCAAGAATGTATAGCACATACCTATAGGGATTTCTGCATGCTGATACAAGTACTTCCCAGACAGTCAGCCTTCCCCATGGTGGGGAATAAACTTTCCAAATATACTTATGAAGAAAAGAGGCTTGAAGAGAGTTTGGTCAGTCTTTAGCTGTAGGAAATGAGAGCTAGGAACTTATCCTGAAACTCAAGAAAGCAATACAAACCCCTCCTTTGCCAGGAGGGCACCTATCTCATCTCTTTGCTTTAAGCATTGTGTCCCTCACAGATGGAGGCATCATCTTCAGGGTGAGCACAAGCTGATGAACTTGAATGTTGTGTTAATAAATGATCTTTCCTGCAGTTTATTGCATAACCTCAGCTGTCTTCAGAAAACTTATACTTCTTAGAACTTGAATATATTTTATTTAAATATTTTACTTAAAATTTGTTTGAATCACATCAGTGGCTTATATTTTTCCTGTGAAACCTTCAAAGTCTAGGCAGGCAGAAATAGTCTTTTGTGGTCATTCTTTGCCTTGGGTTAGTGGAGAAACTCCAACTGCCGACTTCAATGTGCTGCTCAGTGAAGAACCTGCTAAATGAGTTTTGAAGAAGGCGTGGGACTGTACTTTGTGCTGTTCCTCCCTTTTCCCTCTATGTGCCCTTTTGCAAGTGTCATTTAGCAAGCTATGTACATTGAAGATCTGCTATGTGCTTTTGGTTGTGGTTGGTGAGAAATGTGATTTTGAATATTAAAGATCCAGTCCTCCACAGTTTTGTGGCTTTTGTAGTCTGGGCAGTGTGACATTTCCCCAGATGAGAAAAGTGTTAAACTGCAAGACCTCAGGATGCTGTCTGTGGGTGGTTTGGAGGCAGGCAAGTGGATGCTTTGCTGTTCTTTAGAATGGGGACCCACTGCAAACCCTATGCAAATTCAGCATTGATAGACGCTGTATAGATGCAAGCTGCTAGGGTCAAGCAGAAGTGGATCCATGAGACAGCAAATCCCCTCATGCCAGTGAGGGGGAAATTTTGCAGGCTAATGTGGTTGTTGGCAGTGCTCCTGGCTGTCCCAGGGCAGCTGCGTGGGTGCCTGGCTCCCTTCTGCCTTGTCCTTGCCCTTCTGCTGCCGGGCTCCGAGGGCTGCCTCTCCGCATATCCCATTCCCACCCATGATCCAGAGCTTTTAATCTTGCTCCAGGTACTCCCTCACCCAAAAACATCAGCCTTTGCTAGGGCCAGGCAGGGGCTGCTGCTGCGTCTCCTGCTCCTCTTCCTTTCCCACCCAGCTTTCTGCACCCTTCCCAATCTCTTCTTGTGGGGGCAGAGAGATGACTTCTGATCTATGTACACCTACCACAGCTTCCTGCCATCTGAAACATCAATCCTTGACTGATGGGAAGCTCCTGGTGGAGGCCATAGGGATCTGGGCCTCCCGGTGAAGGAGCTACAGATCATGGCTATGGGGGAAGGAGGTTTGGTTTCAAATGCTTAACTTAGATCTCAGCAGAGACTGTCCTGCCTCCTTTCTCACAGCCTCCTAACCCAATGGGAAAATACAACTTCTTTAAGAGTGGTAGCCTTGGGTTGAGCATAGCAAAAAACATTAGCTGTGTTACTTCATTAACAGTGTGTGAATTTTAACTATCTGGTTTGATTTTTGTCATTTATGATGAATTTTACATTTCCCCACTTTGGACAGTGGGAAAGAGATGCTTCGTATTCCCTTAACTGATTGTCCTGCTGCTGTGTTCAGAGGAGAAACATTTTGGGGCAGCCTTCAGGCTTGAGAAAAAAATCCATTTTAAAAACTAATGGGGAAAAATAAAAAGCCAAAGTGAGGGCCAGTTCCTTCCTCTCTGAAAGATATGTGGCTAGTGGGCACATCATTAATGGTGCTTCTTTTGGCAGCGTGGGAAGAAAGTGGCAATTTTGGCCTAGACAGGCGCTAAGCAAGGCTGTGTCCTCCAAGGAAAGCTTGGGAGGGAGAGGTCCTTCAGCTGAGTGGGTGGGAAGTGACAGAGATGGATTTTTCTCTGCTGGATTCTGCTCCTGAAAACAAAAACTCTGGGGGAAGATAGTTGGTCGTAAAGTCCATCTCAAGTCCTATCCACGGGTGTTGAAATATAATCCTCATCCTTTTCTGCAGGCTGTGTCCCAAGAGGATGAACTCAGGGAGATTTGGATTTGAAGCATTCAGTGTTTCTGCTTCTCTGTGTGGATTTTTCCAGTGTCATGGGAAAATGGGGCCCCGCGTCCATGCTCTAATTTGTCTTGCAGTGACCCTAACTCAAACCAAAGTAGTTAGCGCTGCCATTTTGTCCTGGCCTCTTGCCAGCACTAATCCTAAAGGCATTATTATCTACCAAAAAAGAATATCATAAAAATGGAAAATAAGAAGACAACAGAAGGAAAGATAAGGGAGACAGAAAGGGCAAAGTCCTAAAGCAGCAGCTGTCCAATTGCCAGATTGAGAACACATAGGGCTCTTAGAGGAGTAACAGGTTAAAAAGTGTTGGCCATCTTCATCTCCAATTGTGAAATCACACAGAAAAAAGAAAAATGTGTTCTGGGTTAATCTTTCCCAGGTCAGAAATTGCTTTTGTTTCTGCATGGGCATTATGCTGTGGAAATGGGGAATGTGGAAGAACCTGCTCCTTGTGAGTGAGTGCGAAAGTGTGGAAAAGGCAATTTCTCTGACTCTTCCAGGAATCTCTCTTGTGAAGGAAGAAGCTTCCTTAAGCACCTTTTAACTAGACAGCATCGAGAATAAGAGTGGCAGAGAGGTTCTGAGAAAGCATCTTAGAAGTATTTGGGTAGGTAATAGTTGCACAGGATGCGGCTAAAAATGACGATGTTCCCTGTCTGCAATGTCCCATTGCAACATCCCATTGCAACAGCTGCCTGAGTCTGTTAGCAAACATTATTAGTTTGCTTGGTCACCACTTTCAGAGTCTGAAAGCAGTTACTGTCATGTTAACGTAACCCAAAGAACTGTGGGCTGAAGCATCAGATCTGCTCAGCCCTTGTTTCAACATTCAGTAGTGTCATGATTTGTTTCAAGAAACATCCTGTAGTTCTGTAGAAAGCCTGGCCATTTTATTTCATGCCTACCTGGAGACTGACTTCTCTGATAAAATAGCCAAAAAAGAGGAATTTTTTCAAAAATCCATTCGAATTTGAGGTTCAGGCATAAGGGTAGTAGAATCACTTTAATGCTATTACACAAATTGTAGTTGTTTTCTCACTTCTTTAATGTTAATGCATTACCAAGACATTAACAGCAACATGTCCTGGTCTCTATAAACCAATTGATTCTTGGCTTAATTGCAAAATACAGGACAAGCTCTGCTTGCAGACCTATAGTCTAGGTGAGGCAGACAGCAATGGGAATTGCATGCATTTACTTGAAGGAAGAATTTGAAACTGTCTCTGAATTGGTGTGTGAATAACTCCCAACAGATACTCTAGTTAAAAATGTTTATGAATAAATAGTGTTTCAGTTGAAGTATATGCATGTGCCATTTTTATTAAATAATGCTGAACACTTAATGAATTGGCAGTAGGCTGCAGTTTGAAAGCTCTTAATGCACCTTCTGTTCCTCACTCAGGCCTAGGATTCAATAAATGCTTTTTTTATGTCCAGCCCAGTATTCTGAGCTGGGATGATTTTACAGCCTGGGATATTTGCTCTTCTGAGGTTACAGACCACCCGTGGCTTGTTTTTACTTCTCATTTAAAAGCTGAAAATGTAACTAATTAAACAAATATTTCTGCTGTGTTAACTCCATGACAGCATTGTTTGCGGGGTGGATACTCACACCGAAAATGAGCAGCAGGAGAAGCGAACTGGAGCTTGATTTGCCAGTAAAGTTATCTCAGTGAAAGAATGAGCTATGTGGATTAATTAGATCAGCGAGATGCTACTACCTATTAGAAAGGGCAAGTCTGTTTTATTTAACATTTTCAGCCCTCTGAAATGAGAAATGGTCCACATAAGAACAGCTGTTCAAGCTCCAACAGTTAACTACAAAAGCTACGTGGGAGGTAGCTGTGCTCATAAAGTTTATCATCTCATCCATAACATCCATGCCAGACTCTTCCCCATGTGTATTCCTTACGTCAGCCTTTTAATTAGGATTGTACAGCAGCTAAGATAAGGACTGGGAGAAGTGAGCAATTCAGTCATGTCTCTGAGACGCTGAAAATGTAATGTATTCAGCGGTGTACATCCCACTTGTCTTTTTTCAGGCACAGGCAAGCAAGATTAATGACAGGCAGGCTTTTGTGTCTCTTCTGATTACACCAGGATGGGAGAGAGTTTTGGGGAGGTTTTAAAAAAAAAAAAAACAAAACCCCAACCCTGCCAAGGAATAATTTGTTCAAATGAATAGGTCTATTCAGCTGCTGGAGTGCTTTGCTAATTGTGTTAGAAACAATGAAAGCAAACCACAAGCTGCTTTCAGCAGCCGGAAAAAATGCATTCACATGCCAGCTTATTAACAAGATGAATTCTATTAGTAAAACATATTTAGGATTTTCATGACCAGCCCTTCACCCCTTGGAATTAATGAGTTTCTTCAATTTCTGTAAGAGCAGTGTTGAACTCTGGACTGCTAAATTTGGTGAATACAGCAGATGCTTTTTTTTGCTGAAGTTAATGCTTTCTCAGTGATACGAAAGGCTAGTGTCTTCCACATTGGGGTCCTAGGCAAAACTACAGCATGATAGTATGCTATTTGCCATTAACAGATGTCATAAAAGACAGTAAAAGAAAGAAATTCTTCTTCTCTCTTCCAGTGGGTTTCTGTTTAGTTTTTCTAGCCTGTCTAAGCATATTTTTGAAGCTGTCTTAAACCATGGAGGAGATAGTATAAAACTCTAGGTAGATCTGAAAATAGTAACATCTGAACTCTTTGGGAATGTAAAAGTTTAGAGTTGATCTTCATATATATGTTGTATATTTTCCATAGCCCCATGTTTTTACTTGGGTTTCACAGATATTCACATTCCACTTTACTAAACAGACACTCAGACATTTATGGGCAAGACACTCTCCCTTTGAAGTACTTGGTAGAAATACACCTTATTTTCCACTAATAAAGTGTGAAAAATATGTCTTCCAGCAAAGTTAATAACCTGTTTTTGTTTTTAATGCCTCTCCATGCCATTTGCATTGCTAATGATCCAAAAGCTAATTTGTCCCATTGAGGTCTTGTTTTTATGTAAATTCGTAGGATTTTTGGTACTGGTATTAGATGGTCTTTAGGTTTGGCTCGGAGATGTTTGAATGAAGGCAAGGAAAGACTGTATATCTGATTTTGCACAAAACGACACTTTAAAAATGAAAGACCTTTGCTAACTGACTTTCTAGCAGCTAATATCTTCTTGTACGAGCCTTGTTCCCGGAGGAGCTTATGAAAATAAGACTCAGTTGAAAGTTTCCTTTTTAACTGGAAAAAACCCTCAGCTCAGTAAAGCATGAAGCAGGAGTTTTGGGTGAGCCTGTCCCATGCCAGGGTGATGTTGCAGCCAGCAGCAGGGTCCTGGGTGGGCAGCTGGAAGCTGTTTTCTGGTGGGAGCTGTTTGCTTGCCAGACGGCTGATGGGATGCTCCAGCCTCAGCGCTGCGGGTGCTGCGGAGGGTTCGCCTGTGCCGATAGCCTCACGCTGCAGTGACGTAGACGGGGTGAAGAGTTTAGTGTTTGAAATATGGCTGAGCCAAACAGTTTAGTTGAAGAGTTTGATTAGGAGGGTGGCAGGGGTTCGGAAGAACGAAGGAGACAGGTTTTGTTTTCTTTAGGGACATAAAGGAAGGACAGTCCTTCAAGGCCAGAAATGCACATTCCTTGTTTGAGCGCTCCAGGGCAGAGGAGGTGTTGCCTCCACAGGGGCAGATCTCGCACTGAGGTGGTTCAGGGAAGCTTTCCGGTACTCGTTTGAGCTGTTGATACGGTGAAAGTGATCCTGAATGACAGCAGAGCGAGGTTTAACTTTATGACATTCAGGTGACAAGTCTTCCTGAAAGAGCAGCATAGGTAGCAATCAGTAACACCTCAACTGTGTGATCTCTTGCTACGTTGGCACATTCATTTATTCTGGCTGAGTGCTGGGAGGTTAAGCAACCTGAACGTAGCTCTGAGAAAGCCTCACTCTCCAGAGGGACAGGTCTTTTAACAGGAGGGCACGCCGGCCCCGTGGGTGAGTCAAGTCACCCAGGTGTATGAGAGCTGGCGGAGCAAAGGCAGGCACCAGCCGCGCTCGGGTGAGCTCTGCCTGGGCTCTGAGAGACGATCAGTGTACCGCACTGCCAGCTCTGATTTTTCTTCAGTGGATGTTTAGCAATTCCTCTAACGTGGAGGGGTTAATGTAGTCGGCCTGTGAGGATGGGCTGTGTGAATAAAGGCATCGGTGTTCTTGTGCGTGCAAGGAGCCATAGGAATCCACAGGAGGGTACTCCCGACTTTCCTTCCCTCTTTGAGCAGATGTTTTTCCTTAGGAAGAGAAGCCTGAGGCAAAAATCAAAAGGTTTAGTCCATTCTAAGAAGAACTAATATATCAAGGTGGATTGAAAAGACAAGGACTGTCTGTGTCCCAGAGCAAATGAATAAGAGGGGCATGAGAAAGGGGCGCGGGACAATGGGAGAAGGGTAGGTGAGGAGCTCTGGGCACCCTCCGCTCAGTGGCCAGGAACAAGGCAACATTCAGTAGGCAGGAGGACATTTCCATTTGATGGCACACACGTTTGTAGAATGCATCCAGTTAGCCCACCAGACTGCAGACTACAGAATACCTTAGAAAACAAAATCAGGCAGGATCTCGGGGATCAGACAGTCAATAAGGAAGCAAGAAGCTAAAAGAGTGAGGTTTTAGCCTTTTGGAGGGGCTATAAATCCTCAAGTTTTCAGGCGTTAACTATGATGCTGTTGCTGGAGGGTGGGAGGACACGTTCCATGTGTGTAGCTGGAACAGTACTGCCTGCTGACAGGTACACATAAATATCTTCCGAGATAGCTGCTGTACCTCTCCTTTCCCGTGCTAGTGGGATCCTCGCAGGTATGCCAGCAAAGGGATGGTTAATCAGCCAGGTGAACGCCTTTCATCAGATACCCAGTACGTGAAAGAAAATAACAAAGCCAAGTCACTAATTTTTTAATTATTTGGAATGGAAGCATGATTAACAGCAGCCTGAGGGTTTGCATTAGTTCCATGCCATTAAGGTTTACAAGTTCGTATGCCCATTTACCCTGGTATTTAATAAAAGGATCATTTGTCATGGCAACCTCAGCCTCAGGTGGGCTCTTCGGGCAGATGATCTCCTCCCAGCCGAGGCACCCCAGGTGTTGGCAGGTCCCCCAGTACCAGGGTTTCAGCTCTGGGGCGCAGGCACCCCAGGATGCCCCGCAGACGCGGCAGGGCAAGGGTGGAGTTCAGACTCCCTGAAGGCAGGGATTTGATCCTGAATTTCTCTCATGCTAGCACAGCAGTCGTAGCCCCAGGGCTTTTAGATGAAAGGGGCAGGGGATTTGAAAGGACTGGCTCCCTGTGGGGTTTCTGCAAAGACTTGACTGCGTCTCAGTGCAGCGGGAGTTTGTTACCTGCCTGTCTGAGAGTAATGGGGTCACATCCATCCCTCATTCTCCACCTCCTCTGCTGGCAAGGGTGAACCGGGGTGCTGGTGCTTATGAATCCAGGTTTTGTGTGCCTAATTTTTGTCTGGAACTGAGTAAGGAGCTTAGATGACTAATCCTAGCTCCGAGCATACTTTTGAGCTAAGCACCACTTCTGGCTGTGCTGAAATCATCCGTGTTTATCCAGCCCTTAAGATTGTATTTAAAGCAAAAGCTTTGCTGGGTAGCCTTTGCTAACCTGCAATCAGACGGTCCTTTCATCAGATGGCTTTTTACCCCATTGAAGATTTCACGAGCCCACCCTCATACTACTTATCCACCAGCTAGTGTAGCACAGGTAAATTCAGTTTGAACATGTGAGTTTTCTTAGCAGTGATAGTAGTTTTTCTCTTCAGTTCTTCATGAGGAGTGATCTTGAAAGTTTTTAGTATAGAGAATAAAATTATTTCCATGATTTTTGTGGTTTGGTGATAATGTTAGAAATCCAGAACGCAAAACAATTGCACATTGTACAAGGATAAACATTTAACAAAAAATGTCCTTTCTGTTTGTCCTAGCTCTACATTTATTTAAACCAGTTAGCTTATTTTAGCAAGTGGAACTGATTTTTTCAGATGAGTGACTCTGTTATCCTGAAAACTGTTCCTGCTTGAAAAACAAACTTGCTCACTGACATTTAAAACTTAATATCTAATGAAAGGACTGGGATGGGGGTTTTTTTGGTTACTAGGTGTTTATCTGCAATTAGAGTGTCCCAATGGTTGCATAATGCTAACTTAAAATGTAAGCATTCATTACAACTGTATAACAGGTTATCGTCAGACTACCAATGGGGTCCTTAGAAAAATCCATTTAAAGCAAGCATGTTTTAATTTTTGTGTGTATTAAAGAGCAACTTTAATAGTTCTTGTGTTTTACCACTGTGACTAGAAGTATGATTTCTGAACATATTTTTGTAACTCATTACATGAATGACCATGTAGTTTGTTAGGAGGCAGGAAATTCTAAAAAGGTAGAATGGTTAATTTTTAAATGACAGCTATACCTTTTGCAGTTAAGATCCCTTCAGTATTCATGCAATGATAATACAGTGCTGTGTGCTAGAGATCCTTTGCATTGGTCATTTATCTGGAGTTAGAGATGTATTTTTAACATGGGGAGATGGATTTCACCTTAACTGCAGGAGCATATTAATGCATTCTCTGATTCTGTCCTTTTCCTTGATAGGTGGCCTGGAGCCCTTCACAGCTAAGTTAAATAGGTGAATAGTATGTGTGTAAAGTATACATAAAGGAAAAATTCCCCTAAATGATTATTCTGTAGGTCGTTCACTTCTGGTACAAAACAGTGTTGCTCCTTAGCTACATCGATTGCACTACTTTGAGACCAATATTAAAAGGTAATACAGGAACCAGAACCACAGAGGGGTAAAATGGCTGGTACTGACGGGCAGAATGAATCGGTGAGCGCAATTAGATGGAGCCAGGAATAAATCCCACGCAGGTTTGCAGGGGGAAAGTCTGGTCCCAGAGGTGCTCCCTGTTCCTGGAGCAGGGCAGTTTTCAGCTCATCCCGCTCCCGCTTTGGCCATGCCGTTGGAGGTCTGGAGCGGGGTCTGAGACCCAGTGATGTCAAGCCGTGGGTTTGGTCCAAAGCTGATGCAAATCAGCAACAGTAAGAGCCCCTTGACATGAGCTGACTGTGGGTAAGGCTCTAAATCTGCTGAGGTGGCTGTTCCCATGTCTGTGATTAATGGAAGGAGCAAGCTTTGGCTGTATCTTGAAAGTTTTCTGCCTGACCTGTTGGCAGCAGGCACTAGGGGTTTAAAGCTGTTTTCTAGATAATCATGGGAGAGTGTTGCAAGCAATAAACAAAGAATGAGCAGCTCTCACAGGCAGTGGGGTAGAAGGGTTCCTCTGTGCCCTTGCATCTTGGTTGTCACTGTGCCCTGTCGTGTTTTAGCTAGCGTTTCACAGCGCAGCTACCCTGCAGCCTAGGACTGAATAGGTTTCTACTTCAATTCACCGTTGAGACAAAAGAGCAACTTGTGGCTGCCCCAGCCAGATGACAGAGAGTAAGTCTACCAGTTTTTCAAGGATGAGGTATTAAGAGAAACAAGGTAGAGAGCATGAAGAATGAGGACTAGATACAAGAGCAAAGGAGCTGGCTTTGTGCTTAGTTTTCTTTCCCTAGCAAGAAAATAACCTTCACTGGCAAAATCCCTTAACTCCCTGAAATGGGCAGCCTTTTTTAAGTAAATCCCAGATATTCATTGTTAATTTACTTTTATTTTCTTTTTGTTAATTTCTTTTATTTCAGCAGACCTTCCTGTGGAACAAATGGCTGGCTTCAGGTCCACAGCTGGCTTTAAAGTGGACGGGAGTTTGTCACTGGCAGTATTTCAGTCTTGTTGGAATAAGCATTCTCTTGTCTAGGTGGAGCAAGGATAGCAGTGGTTTGGCGTGCCCAGGGTGCACATGAGCTCATGTGCCAGCTGGTCAGATGCATGGCTAAACAGTGCAGGCGGGCAAAGGCACGTTCTCACGCTGAAGGAGGACTTAGCTGCGTCAGAGCATCTTTGTAACCAAATCAAACAGAAAGTGCAGTAAAAGCAGTGATCTTTCTATTCACCTTGTCTCTCAAATGGTGCTTGCAGGCTCTTTCATGATGGAGGTGGGCAGCTGGTGGGCTGTGACCACTGCTTGCTTCCCAGAAGTTATCATCGCTCTGGTTTTTCTACTTAGACTTTCTCTCCCAACTTGCACTTCAATTGCAAAGTCCTCACATTTGGGCCACATTGCCTGGTGTGCAGAGTGCTTAGGCAGAGGCGCACATCTCCATCTCTGCTGTGCTCAGCATTACTGCTGCACCAATAAATACCAGTGAGGAGACAGACACAAGCAGGCAGCCCTATTGGAAAAAGCCTCCTTAAAGTTAAAGGGAAGTGAAGTCTTGCTCAACTGCAGTGCTGAATTTTTAAGCTATAATTTTAAAGCAGACTGTAAGATTCAGTTTGCAGAATTCACGTAATAAGGTCATATGCTCCCCTATAAGAAAAGTCTTGTGTGGGTTTCCACATACACACTGTCTCCCTGTGAAAGATGAAATGGATGCAATAGTATTTGAATAAATCTCTCTTAAATAGGCACAAGGTTTTACTGTTATATGACATCTCCTTACACTGGGGAATGCTAATCCTCTTTTTCTAGGGAGGGGTGTGGGTTCCAGCCCCAAATAACAAATGAGGGTTGGTACAGTTTTCTGTTGTTTAGAAATCCAAGTCCTGAGCTCTGGCCTCATATGTTCTTGAGCAGATGCCAGCTTATATATTTATGTATTTATAGAGAATTGATACCAGTGAATACAGTGAGAGGCTGTCCTTGGCTACAGCAGTGTTGCCCAGAATTTGGCATAACGCCCTATGTTCTTTTTCAATTGTGAATTAAATATTGAGGAAATGGCCTTCTCTGGAGAATGCATGTGTTTCTATTATTTTTCTCTTTCCCTTCCTGTTTCTTTGAACCACTAAGGTCCAACTCTGTTAGGGAAGCAATCTGGTTGCCCAAGCAAACAGGCTGTATTTTTAGTATTAGACATCTAAAGATATCGCTTTGATTAACCATTTTACAGCTTTATCCCCCTTTCCAGTTGCTGGGCTGGTTTCACAGTGATGTGATCTCTGTGGAAACAGGTCAGGTCATGTATCCGTGTCTGTAGGCACCCTGAGACATGCTGTTTATGACAGCTGGCTATGGGTGAAGCCTGTGGCTTTGCGTTTGTTTTATTTGGGAATCCTTGAAATCCCAGTCCCGATGCATGGGAGTAGCTGTTATGCATAGGTGAGATTTAGGAACTCTGTGAGTTTCTATTGCATAGTGGCATTAAGAAATCCCATGAGGATCTGAGGAGCAGGATGGTGAGTTAATGAGAGCTGTGATAATCCTGTTATGATGGTAACATGCAGGATGATATACAGTAGTGTTATGGCAGTAAGACTAATAAATTACTGCAAAGGTGAAACTGGACACAGCATTACTGTTTTGAAATGCACTTCACCTATTTGCAGGTAATGCTCAGATGTAAGGGTATTCTTCCCTCAGTTTTACATTCTCAGTCTACATCTCACTCCATCCAGAGTTTCTCACTGAGTTTATGCAAACTAAAAGTTTAACAGAAAATCAGTTTGTAACAATCGTATTTTATCTTTAAAAAAGAATTTAAAACAGAATCAATTGTATCTGTCTGTCATATACTGTATGGGCGTCATAAGCACCTTGCTCTGGGTTTGTGCAGCTCAGAGCAAGGGTACAGCAATTCGTCAAGGAACAGCAGAGAGCCCCTGGGCATCCCAGGGACATAAAGGAGTACTTCTAACAACGGCATCATCAGCAGTGATGTCCTGAATGGGAGCATGTAACATCAGCAAATGGTATCAAAGAGTAAAGTCCCTGCTCAGAAATTAAATGAAGGGTATATTGCTGGATAGTGAGTCAATCAACAGAAAACAACCAAAGATACATGTCAAGAAATGCATGTTAAAAAGTTAACTATGTCAGGGTTTCTTGGAAAAGCTCATAAAGGAAGTACTGTAATTATAATTGGCTTGGTGAAGAAGGATTAAAAAGAGAGAACTGACAGTTAAATTGTAACTGCTTAGAAAAAGACTGTTTTACTGAGATACATTGAAACAGCATGAGATAGTAGGAAAACATCTACCTAAACTGTTAGATGTGTTGCTGTGCTGGAGAAGTCCACAGCAATGAAGTAGGTGAACCAACTTGGCATAAGGTTGGTTTGAAGTACACCATAGCATTTATATATTTGAAATATAGTTGCTGTATTTGAACTTCATTGCCATATTTTTACTGTGTCATGCTATAGTTTTACAGTATAATACAGTATTAGTAAAATTCACGAGGATTCATTTACAGCGTTCATAGTCCTGAGGTTAGATGAGCTTCATGTGTTTATAGGATCAAACTCCCATATTTGATTGCTTAAATTTCATCCCTGTGGACTAATCTGAAAGAGGGTGAAATACCAGTGAGCTTTCAGTGGGCATTAGCTCACCTAAGCATCATGTCAAGTATGTAAATTGGTAAGATTTTTGCAAAAAGTCTGGGTACACCCTATGCAATCCCCCAGGGTCCTCACTGATTTTGGCAGGGACTATAGTTTGACAACTTGAAAATCACTGCGGATGTACTGGGAAGAAGATGCAGAGACCGAGTTTGGGGAATGTTAGCTGTTTGCTTTTGTAGTAGAGAAAAAGTGATGATGATCTTCCCCACCTAGCACTGAAGTGGTATGAATTGCTGTAATTGCTGTGATTCAGAGCTGGGCAGTTCCAGATGGAAGAGAATAAGCTTACTTAACAGTCAGTGGGCAGGATATGGAAAATTATGGGTCCTGCATAGCTGTAGCTTGGCTGTCTTCCACGTTGGTAGTATTTTGCATTGCTGTATATGCTGTTAACACCTTGGTATATATGAATAGTGTGGTCATACTATAGCTGCTTGGGGAACTATAACTTCAAACTGTGTAAAATTTATTCATGTGATTTCCATGGAGAAGGGTTGTTTTTTTTTTCTAATGGAAGATGGCTAATTAGAGGAGAAAGGTAGGAAAATAGAAGGTTCAAATGTTTGCTTATCTCATCCAGTTAGCTTACCTGGTTTTTAGTTATGTGGTACCTTGCGTGGGATGTGAAAGTAATAGGGAAGATATACTAGCAGGGGAGTTTCCACATATTTGTATTGCAGCCTCCAAAGATGTTCAGCAAACCTGGCAGCTTCTCTGCTGCCACTCACATTGCTGATGACACATGTTAAGGGGTGGCTCTGCTGTGCAGTACGAGTCAGGGACAGCAACATTTTGGTAGACCTGGCATGCAAATTATGATCACAGCATTTGGAGCTCAACTCACACCTGTAGTTAAAAAACCAGCATAAATCAAAATGAAAAATACTATAATAAAAAATTTCTGCGTTTTATTAGAGCTTAACTAAAAGAACTGTTAATTACCTACAAGATTAGTGGATCTTTAATAGCTTTTATAATCTGTTTAGATTTGTCCTGAGGGCTGTCTAATGTTGAACCACACATTATTAATTTCCACCGAGACCGTCAGGCAACCTATGAAGACATCTTCACATTTACTGTCATTCCTATTTGAAACATTCATGGCACATACACTTCTTCTAGCCTTTTTTAACTGTTTTCCTGCAGCAAAGGAAGGATCGGGGGTTTTTTGTAAGTATTATTTATTCTTACTGTCAGGTATTCCAAAATTCAAATAAACACAGGCCAAAAAGTGTAAAAATTATTGAGGAAAATTTGGTGTCGGTCTGTTTCATCATTTCTGATAGGACCGAAGGTAGAACAGAAGCTATGTTAAAATAATAAAAAAAGAAGAAGAAAGAAAATCCTTCATACCCATGAGGTACATGAGGTATCATTAACAGAGTTAATGTTGTCCAGGAAGGAAGTTCTGGGACTATATGGCTTGAGACACTGTTCTAATAAGTCAGGAGTGGTATCAGATGGAATAAATTTTGCACTCTTTTTACTCAGGGGATCTGTTGTAGACAGTCACAGGGAACAGGGCTGCAAAATGAACCTGAGTGAGCTCTGGACAGGTGGAAAATGGAATGAGGAAAGAGCAATCCCTTCAAAATTATCTGCAGCCATTACTTCATGTTGTGATATTCCTCCCGTCTCTGATGTTTTCTCCTTTCTAGGTTAGAGCAGTCCTACACATCATGCAACCCATTCTCTGTGTAGGATCGTGGCAACTTAATGATCGCGCAAGATATGCAGGAAGACTTTATGACCTTCATGGCATCCTGTTTTCCCTTTCAAAAACTGGTGCTTGAACATGTTCCCAGAATAATGTGAAATGTAGTTGGTGTGCCCAATATATCGTTTAGCTGGGGAGTGTAGGTGCAGTCTCACCTGCAAACAGTAGATATTACTCTTTCAGAAGATTTGAAATGGCATAAATTACCTGCAGTTTCACCTTCCTTGACAACATAGGATAAAATGCTGGGGTTTGTGCCTGAGGAACTGAGAGGTGTCACAGACAATCTTCTGATGATTTTCTAATGTGATTTTTTGCATGTAATGTCAGGGCTTTTGGCCAAGAGTCAAGGCAAGGGGCTGTGGCATTAATGTTCCAACTGCCAAGTGAGTTTTGACAGGGCTTATCTGGCAAATCTGCAGTGTCTACAGGAGGGTTTTCAGGCTGGTGGCATGTGTAGATTTCAGATTGAGCAAATAAGCTGACAAAATGGATTTTGAAGGTTGCTGTGTTACACTGAGGGGTCTTTGCCATGGACAAAGGAAGTGATAAATAGCTTTCCTTGAAACGGATGCCAGCCACAAGCTGTAAATCAGCCAGCAGGGAGGTAAAGCAACTAGAGAGACTCATTTCTCTCCTCAGAGAATGAGTGTCACTTCAAGAAAGCCCTTGTTTGATCATCCACAGGCCACTTGGACTCTAACGCTGGCACAGAAAGCAGTTGTCGAGCTTTGTGGTTTCTTGGTTTGGGGTTTTTTTTCAATTCTGAAAAATTAAATCCCCTGCTGGTAAAGCCTGTCCTAGTGTGCACTCTGTCCGTCAGCTCTTGTTATTCACCCAAAAGCCTGACTTTCACCTCTTCTTTCACGCTTTCTCCTTAGGTCAGAATAACTGCAGCTGCCTTTTAGTCTTTGGCTGTCAGACTGAGCTGAGCTGTTCTGTGCCTTCTGTAGCACTGTGGGCTCTTCCTCTAAACTGTTGGTGCATTTTCTTAATGAAACATAGGTTGGAGTTATCTAAAAGTCCAATTTTAAATGCCAGAGCAATGTAAACTTTAGTATTATCAGTAAATAATTCCAAAATTCTCCTTACTGTTGGCAGCTGGTTTAAGAGTGAAGGAATGTCTTGCATGTAATTACATTACCAGGGGCTTGATCAGTTCGGCTTAGCCAATCAACTATGTAATACTTTTTATCTATGGAGCAGTTGTTTACTTAACTGGCTACATGTTTTTATCTTTTAGCATTTTTAATGTCCATTTTTAATGTTTAAAACTGTGAGAGTTAGAGTAACACTTTACTTACCAACATTTTAAATTGTTTAGATACAGTGAAGTGGAAGATAAGCTAAATGTTGTTTCTATCCAGGAGAATATTTGTAGAGGTGGGTTGTTCACTGGAAATGGCAATAAGAAACCTTGTAATGTGGTATAATCATTGATTACACCTTTGCTAGGATGTCAGAAGCTTTTCCATTGTAATGAAACTGTGAGTGAATGGGAACATCTTTCCTGCAGCTGAAAAGATAGTTCATTCTGAATTATTGTGCATCAAGGCAGGGTGCATTGCACTACTGAGATGCAAGCTGCTGCTTACAGAAGAGGAATACCTGTACTGCTCAAGCCATGTGTGTCTGTTTCTGCTTATGGGTCTCCATCTGTACTCAGCTCCTGAAGTAATTACGGCTTCATCACTGAAGCACACCAGGCTTCTGTGAGTAAACCTGTAATGTTTCTGCAGCACTCTGCTTTTAGCTGTTGTTGTTACTCACAGTGATGTAGAGCAAAAGCTGTAGGCTGCTTACGAAGACTTGTGGGAGGCAGAGCTGGTTGGCAGCAGTCTTCTTTTATATTAGGGTTAGAAAACAACATTTCATTCATTTCGTGTCACTTACTGAAAAAACTGTAAAGGACAGGAAACTGTTCTCCTGGCAGTTCCAGAGAATGCATTACTGTAGAGGGTAAGTAGTTTCCTCCATTGCTCATTTGCTAGTGGAGAGATGCTCAGCTGAACAAGGGCCAGAAGTGGAAGTGGTAATCATTAAACAAGCAAATCCACCAGTTGCGCTTTCCAAAAAAAATCATGGCAGAACATACTTCCCAATCCTGAGAGGTGCTAAGTCCTCAGTGCAGGGGCAGGAGGACATATTCAGTGCTGTGGGATGGGGTTGCTCAGTACCTTACAGAATCTCATGTGGTCAGCTGCAGAATTTGTGCGTCTGGGCATGGGAACTGTGATCTGTAAATTTCTCCCCTATCTGCAGAGCTATTCAGACACAACATTAAAGTGCGATTTGAATGTTCAGAATAGCAGATAGTGGTTAACTGTTTTTAAAAATGAGTCAAAAGTTGCCATTTTCCCCCTGAGTTTTTTTTAGACACATTCCTTTGTGTTCCAGCAGTTGAGAAAATAACCTTCCAAATCAGTCATTTTGATTAATTTGGAGATTCCCCTTAGTTAATCAATTCCGCAGGGAAGAAAAGTTTTTCATGTGTCAATTGCTATTGCTTTTATTTTCTTTTTTTTTTTTTTTTTTTGTAGGTGAACATGTTTGTGGAAGGATTCCATGATGCTATTCTTCTTTATGCTCTAGCTTTACAGGAAGTCCTGAAGTTTGGCTTCAGTAAGAAAGATGGGGAAAAAATTGTTCAGCAAACACGGAACAGAACATACGAAGGTGAGAGTTAATATGGAATTCCAGCTTCAGAGTCAAAAAAATTCAGGTTTCTGTTGCGTGCAGAGTAAGGACCTGGGCCTATTCCACTCTTAAATGAGGGGAAAATAACCATATGAAACCATATGGCTCACATACCTCACTAGTCTGACTTTTTTTTTTCACCAGCCCTTGAGGTCTTACTCAGGTCAAAAAACTCCTAACAATGTAATGACCCTCACTGATGTTATAAAGAAATACCAATAATTTTCTCAGGCTCCGTTTTTGTTTTTGAAAAGATTACAGCTGCTCGCTTTACTCATGTGCATCTTTTAGCTCTGAGACTGCTTCATTTTTTCCATTTGACTTTTTTATCTTAAAAGCCTGGGAATGGATAGAAGCAAGCAGGTGCCAGGTTATTTTGTTTCTTGACAGGGCTCCTTTGGATCCTAGAAGGATTACCCCCCCCCAGCCTCCTTTCAGGAGCTGTGTGTGTTATCTCAGAGACAGGAGCTGAATAGCACTGTGCCGTTCTATGCCTAATCCTGTAGGTTGCAGTTCCGCAGTGCAACTGGCACTTGTATTTCACCCTGCTGATGCAAAGCGGTGTGAGTGCTTTTGCCAGGTAGGGATCATAATAAAGAAACAGAGGATTACTGGATTCACCTCTCATCTCTTAGAATTTTCCCATCCATCTCTTATAATACTCCAATCTTTTGGTGTAGGATTGGCGAGATTTCCTATGAAAATCCCTAAGAGGAGACATTTTCCCTAGATAAGAAGTGAATGATTATTTTGAATGTGTAAGAAAAAACTCAGTGGCCAGGTTCTCTGCTCTAAGAACACACTGGACATAGTGAAGGAAGGCAAGAAGGACAGCAGCTCCAAACCTCTTTTCTGTTCTCAAATTGTGGCCTGAACACAAGGCAAAAAGATCTCCAGGGCAGCTTAAGGCAACACAGGGATTGCTTTAATTATGCTGGTTGCAGTCATCCCATAAGGAGCCCTGCACCAGCTGGAGATTGTGCTTGATGTCCCACTACCTCCCTTCGCATCCATGGCTTCCCAAGACATACTGTTTTAACAGAGGGAATTTGTGTGTCTAAGGATTTGCCTCACTGTTTGGTTATCCTGTGTATGAACAGATGCCCCAGCACAGCCTGTCTGTATTTTCTCTACTCTTGCTTCTCTGCTCCAGGAAGCCACCAGCTGGTGTGCCCATGCAAGTCTTTTATAGTACCATGTGCTCCATGCAGGTTCTGTGGTCGATTCTCACACCTTTCTTGTAAAACTAGCCGGGAGGAAAAAATGTTCTCTTTTCCCACTTGTGAAAACTAGTTTGTTGTTGCTGGCTGACCTGTCACAGCTATTCTGAAAATGTAGCTGTCAAGTTGAGCTGTGAGTGTGCAGCTGAAAAGGTCAAAATGCTATCTAAGTCATATACCATCTCCTCCCTGTGGCAGTACTTTGCTGGACATAATTTACAAGGATAAAACAGATTTTGAAAGAGGCCTTTAACTTGATGTCTTGCAAGCCAGTCCTTTTAGGAAAATTACGTCCCTTTATTCTGCCCGTAAGCCCCTCTCTGAAGTGGTTGCAGCATCGCAGAGTATGGTCCATGCATACACCCACCAGGCTCTACTGCAGGACTGAAGCTTTATAATTCACTTAAACTTTTGCGGGCCTTGATGATGAGAACTCCAGTTTCATTAATGACATCAATTTAACTGCTGACCTCTAGATATCCAGTTGCCTGGGCACCTCATTTTACAGCCTGCTCTGAATAGGAGACCCATCAGAACTTCAGTGGGATGTGGATGCTGTTTCCTGCAGTGTTCACAGTCTGCCAGCTGCAAAGGCACAGGCAACATCATGTGCTTAGGAAAGGATAAGGCTGAGGTGGATTTCTCACTGCTGGGGTTGTTAGAGATACCCTGGTATGACTGCAGGGCACTTTTTGTGGAGAATATTTTCTATTCATTGGCATTTCCTCTGAAAAAATAGCAAAATTTTCTGTATGTAGGTATCTAACATAATAGAAAAAAAAAGACAATCTGGATAAAATCCTTCATCCAAACGCAGTTCTTCATTAAGGTTGTTCCAAAATTTCCTAAATACATTTCTTAAGGGGGAACATTGCAGGAAATGTCAACATTTCAATATCTTTGTTTCAATTCAGATGGAAAAGTTAAAAATTAGTCTTTCCCATTAAAAAGAAATCCCATAGGAATTCTGAGTTTTAGCAAATTTTAGCACCTACTTCTAAAAACTGAGTTTTGGCTTTCATAGGCCAGGAAAGTGTCTGTTCCAATTAACACCTCCTGTCAGATCCAGAATCCGAATTGCTGTGTAGGCAAGGACACTGCAGCTCTTCACAGTGGCCTCTTCCAGTGCTTTCACAGCCCAGTGGTTGTTAATACCCATTCTGTTTTCCTGCAGTAATCAAATAGGCAATTGTTTGATTACTGTATTGTTATAACAAAACAGATTCTTGACAATAATCTTTCGATGACCACTACATGTTTTGAAAATCACAGTAAGTTTAAACATTCCTGACCTCACTAAACGGGAACAAAGACAAGATAAATGGAGGTGTGTTAATCTGTTGCATGTTTACTATCATTAGGTATGTTGAGGGGAATATATACTCTGACTGAAGATCTGACCCCTCTCTTCTGATATACAGTCACTGAGAACCTGATTCTCTATTGCTTTGTGTCTGGTCTAGTCATGTAGTTGGTGTAACATAGATGTATAATGATGCCTGTTTGAGTTGCACCAGTGGAAATGGCTATGTGTTGGTGTCAGTGGAGGATCACATTTGAGAATATCTGAGATGATAAAGCATATCAGCAAAGTCTTACAATGTCTTCATCATAGTTGATTGGTATTGTTTGATGGATTTTAAGAACCTGTTTGACTTAGACCGCAAGAGATTGGAGCCATGCTCTTTGTACACAAGGGCGTACATTGAAAGAAGAGGTTCAGACTGAATGCAAGGAAGTGTTTATTCACCATGACAGTTGGAACAAGTTGTTCCAGAGAGGTTGTACAGTTTCCATCCTTGGAGGTTTTGAAAACCAGATAAAACCCTGAGCGTCGTCCTATTCTGACGCCCTGACTGACCCTGCTCTGAGCAGGAGGTTACGCTCAAGACTCCTGAAGCCCCTTCAAACCTGAATTATCCTACGACTCTTATGATTCCCGCTTTCCCTAAAGTTTCCTAGAACTTGCAAAGGAAGGAAGTGAACTGGGGGTCTAAAAATATAAAACATATTATGCAGTTAATCCTATGTAAATGAATGCGGGACTTAATACATACGTAGTGCACATGGTGCCCCTTGTCCACGCCTGCTCCCATATCCCATCAGATGGAAGCAACACTGGACTGGCTGTATGGGTGCACCAGCCCTGTCAGTCTGTGGGGCGTAGGGCTGTGCCCCTGTGTCCTCTGCAGCACATGAGCTAGACTGTCCTTATTGAGGCATTGTTAGATATTTCAGGGTTAGGCTTTCCATAAATAATTCACGTTAAATATATTTGTGTTTTATTCTTGCATGCTGGCTTTTGGATTATTTTTTTCTTATGTATTCCCCAAACAGTCTCACACATTTGAAATTTAAAAAGGAGAAATGTTAAGAATTCAGGAATGCAGACACTGAGGTGAAATTACAATTTCTTTTGGAATGCCAACAAAAATGCTGGGAGACTGATGAGGTTTCCTGTCATATCAGTCTGTAAAAACCTGTCCACTGTTTTCTTGTTTTCCTTGGAAAGACTCAGTACTTTAACTAATTAATTTTCTAATTCTTCACATGCCATTCTTTAGGCATTGCAGGGCAGGTGTCCATTGATGCCAATGGAGACAGATATGGGGATTTCTCTGTGATTGGAATGACGGACCCAGAGGCAGGCACACAGGAGGTAAGGAAACAAACACCACTGCAATTGGCCACTGATGAATTAGCCAATGTAATGTAACACAATATCATCTGTTTACTTGGTGGGCATCTGTTTATTTAATATACACATTAAAATGGTATTGCTTAAGTTGATCGACCTGGAGACCAAATCCTTTCTGTAAAATAATTATCTCGAAGTAGTTATCCTGAGCTTTTTTTAAACTTTCTTAACTTCTTTTCTTTAACAGTCCATCTTTCTTCACATGATACTAGAGTCTTTAAAATTTAAAGGGTGAAATCTCACAAGCTAGCTAGCACTGATAAATTCTGAATATGGGAAATTATTGTTTAAAATGAGCAAGGCCTTTTATTCATCGGTAAGAAGGAAGATTAATCTTATAGCAACAGGGATGCATGAGTTACCCTGATGTATACACACAATGAATACAGGTATTTTAATCTTACTCTGTGGTCAGCCACAGGCAGGAGTGCAGACCTTGTCTCACCTTGTTTGTCAGGGAGTAAGACCTGCATGTCTTGTTTTCAAGGTTTAAAAGACATTTTAATCAGGCAGCTCCATATACACCACGTGGGTTATTCCACTGGACACAGCAGGAGTGGAAGCAGCTAGACTGTGAAAAATGGTCTGTGAGAAATAGCACCAGTGGCACACAGAGAATAACATGATTAATAGCAATATTAATTCATACATTACCCTAACTCCAGCTGCAGCATAAAGCTTCTGTTAGTTGCAAAGTCAGCATCAACCTAAGCTTTGCTGGCCTCCCTTACTTCATCGAGCTCAAACATAAAGCGGCAGTAAATCTGAGCTGGTCATTTCTATGTGTGGATTTGAATCCAGTGAAGTTATGTTATTCTTGTCAGTGCTGCGGCAGAGACAAATTCAAGAAGCGTTTTTAAAAGCATCAGGATGTCTAGTGTGTTTTGGTGTGTAAAAGTGACTGAAAAGCTACAGCAATAAACTGCAGACACTCCCAGGGTAGGAGTAATCATCATTAATTGAAGCTAGGAGTACAGATTTGTTGGGATAAGTTTGGTTTGAACAACTTTTTTGTATCTTTTCTCTTTGTTTGGTCCATTAGCTTCTTATCTAGTTTATCAGTTTAATCCCCCTCTCCTACTCTTCCCAGTGATCTTTCACTTGCAATTTAAACTATCTTTTATTTCTTTCATGTTACATTTCTCCTTTTAACATATTGCTCATTTTAATTTCCCTCTGCTTTGTTTATGATGTATATAAATATACATGCAATTGAAATATTTCACATGTGACTACTTATTACTTGTGTCTGCTATATTCATTTCTACCCTCATGCCTCACTCTAAAAACATTGTTTCTTTGATGCCTTGTTTTATTAATTTTGCCAATTTTTCCTATGTTTGTATGAGAATGTTCCTCAGCTGAACTGAGCCAGGTGAATGGGTGTCCAGGCAGAGCTGTTTTCCCAGGTCCATTCACAGAGTTTAAAGCTGGAAGAAAACACAAGATTACCTAGTTTGACCTCTGCTGTGTCACGGGCAGGCAGGTTTCTTACCCTTGTATGGAGCCCTGTAGTTTACATGTGACTAAATCTCATGTGGTAACAGGCATTCGTTTTTAATTTGGAGACACTGAAGAACAGGGACTGCCTCCCTTGCTCCCTCGGTGTTTGTTCCACTGTTTAACCACTCTTGCTCTTCAAAAATCTATATCCTACTTCTGGTCTGAATCCACTTGGTCGCTGCTTATAGCTAGTTGTACTTCTTAAGCCTTTCTGTGTGCTTTCACATTTAGTAAGCCCTGCTGGTAGAGGACTCTCCCACTCCCGTTTGATAAATTAAACAGTCTCTTAATGTATAGTCTGCTGCCTGCAAATGGTCTCTGAGGTTTTTTCCCTCTACTTTTTCCAGTTCATGCAATTTGCCTCTATTTTTGGACAAATGTTAAAAAAGTCTTTCTTCTAAGGATTTATCTCCCAGTTGCAAAACTGGGAGAGAAATTAGCTCCTTTATTTAGTGTGAAAACTACTTTTGTGTATCTAACCAGGACAAAAGTTATCTTTTAACTCTTTCCCTTCAAAATGAAATTTAGGTGAAAAATTTGAACAGGCTGTCAGTGGCTTGAATTCTAAATCCAGTCTATTAATATATTTGGGTTTTTTCCCTGATAGGACAAATATGTCTTTTGATACGCTTCTGCCATCACTTCTGACTACTTCAGCGTCATGATATTTGGCCTTTATTACTGTACATAGATTTTTTTGGAACTATTTTCAGATGAGTAACCCACTACTGTTAGTACAATTTAGTCCCGCAGCTTTGCAGTAGATCCAACACTTTATCTTGAGTAAAGTCTGGATTTACTGTTGAGGACAGGACCGAAATTCTGAAGTATCTTGATGAATTGGTCTGAAATAATAGTCCTGCCATGCTACCAGAATAATAAGCATGAAAGGCCTTTTCTGTGGAAATATCAACAACTGCAGAAATACAAGCTGGAGGATGACAGGCTGTGCCACAGTTCATCGGGAGATTTGAAGATTTTAGCTGAACATGGTCAAGTACCTCCAGATCCATGCAAAATAGAAAAGTCCAGCCTGGAGTGTGTAGTCGGGAACCTCAGCACACAAGGTACTTGAAATGATACTTTCACTTAACTGGGTGACAGTCCTGAGCACTCAACCCACTATGGAGCAATTGAAGAAAGCCCAGGGAGAGTAGGAGGAATATTCAGAGGGTTAAAAAACTTATGTGAACTGGGTTTATATAGAAGAGAAGCTTCTGCTTGCGGGCAGACCAGATAAGAGCCTGTGAATATGTAAAGCAATGTTTCAGAAAAGAGGAGTCTCTAAGTCCCCTGGCAATTCGGTAAGTAGTGAAGGATAATTGCAACAAGGGAGATTTAGGTTACATGTTAGGGAAAACAACTGACAGTAAGGACAGTTAAATTCCAGAATAATTGCCTATAGGAATTGTGAAGTCTCCATCTTTGGAGGCTTTTAAGAACAGGTTAGATAAACATCTGTCAGGAATGCTTTTGTTCAGCTGATCCTGCCCTGGGGCAAGAGTATACACTACATAACCTTCCACAGACCCCTTCAGTGCTATTCTCTGTGATTCAACATCCTGCCACAGGAGTTCAAATGAGTGATGCTGCTCTCCTGTTTGTTTTACTTCCCTAAGTTGATACAAAAATCTTCTCATTCGTTTCTTTTTTTTGCACAGGTGATTGGGGACTACTATGGAAAGCAAGGGCGTTTTGAAATTCGATCAAATGTGAAATATCCTTGGAATCACGGCAGGCTGCGACTAGATGAAAGCCGAGTTTCAGAGCACACAAACAATACACCATGTAAATCATGTAAGTTTAGTGACTTAATGCTTCTGCCCAGGCTGTCAGAGAGAGGAATCCGTGTGGTGATGCAGCATAACGGGCCATATTAAATTGCTTAGCACAGTTGTCCAGCTGAGACATAGTGACTATGTCTCTGCTGACTGTTTGGGAAATTAAGGTGTGGCAGCTGTGGGTAGTAATTGGTCTGAATCACTTCCCTGACATTAAGCATGACAGTAATCTTGATGCACAGCCCAGGACCCTGGAGGCTTTAGGACTTTCCAGGGGCTAAAAGGTAAAATCTCTTTTAGCCAGAAAGAAGGATATAACTGAAGCCCCAAAGAGAGTATAATCATATTGATAATTAGCAGCTGGGGAGGCCAGTGCTGATGGGAGCAGTGTTCTCCCAGTGCAGAATGATTTTCAATGCTATGAGAAGGCACTGCGAGGGGCCCAGTAGGCTGAGAAGAAGTGAAGTTAGTTGAATGGGTCAATGCCTGTGAATCCAGAAGACTGGGACTACCCTCCACAGAGAAAGTGTCCTTGTTTTCCAGCGTGCTGTCTTTGCAGACCATGTTGTAGTGAGCAGGACATTGCAAGGAGGTAAGGGTAGGAAGATATCAATCAGTGGCAAAAGGTGGTCTTAGCTTTTCACAGCAAACAAATTGCTAGCCCTGCGGTGAAAAGGTATCTGCAGCCTGATAATTCTTCAATCCCTGAAAAACCTGTGTGTACACACATGCTGTAGAGACTGTTTCCAGGCCATAGCCTCTATGCTCAGCATGGTGTAGCTATGCACCTTTTTCCTTCCAGACAGCCTGATGTACAGACAAAATCCCCTCAAAGGGTCATGGATAAATGAAGAGGAGGGAGCAGTTTAATTTCCTTAATATTTCTCTGTTCCTTTCCGCAAACCCAGGTAGGCATGGAAAAGGGAGCAGGCTGAACCCACGTGAAAATGCCATTGTTCTTCAGCTGCCCTGCACTTTGCAGAGTGACAGTCCTTATCTGGGCTCCACTTCAGCCACTGTGTCCCTGCTCTGCCTCTGTTGACATTTGGAGGAAGGCAAAGTTCATATGGCTTTAACTAGAAACAGCATAGGTTCAGAAAAAAAAAAAATTGAGGAGCTGTTGGATAATCATACAATCATTTTAATAAACCTGGGTGATAGAGGATTATGATGCTAAACCAGTTGAAATGAGTTTGTTTCTGTTATAATGACTTGGGGCATATTCAGTAGTGATACGTAGTATATCCATCACTGTAATCCCAGTCTGTGTTATGATTCAGACCAAGCTGTCCAGACCAGTTTCTTAACAACATTCCTGTGTATCACATCTCTAGAATTGTGTCTTCCTCTGACACTGATCTTGGGGTCTTGTTTAACCCCAAAGAAAGCAAGGACAAAAACATGCAGAAACTGGAACTAAGGAAGAGGTTCCCATGGAGTCCTGAGCTCTGAAAGGCTTTAGTTATTATCTGATGTTGGATGTTGTTCCTAGTTGTGTGTATTTTCCAATATGTGAATGCAAATAGTTCTCAATATGAACCCTGATTGTTTATTTTTCCACTTTTCAAGCAGGTGGTCTAGGAGAATCAGCAGTTACAGGAATAGTTGTGGGAGCCTTGCTTGGAGCAGGATTGCTAATGGCTTTTTACTTTTTCAGGTTGGTCCAATTCATTGAAAGTTCTGTAAAACTCTTTACTCATCATCCAAACCTCTCAGCTCCTGGCAGCACATCCTTGATGGGAGACAGAGAGGCACCATAATAATCTGTGGTAATGTTCCCACCAAAGACAGTGAACACACTTTGATTGTCCTTTTGTGTATAACCAAATCATTTTATTGACTCAGAGCCTTATCCTGTAACCACTTACATCTCTTTACTCATGGAAGTAATTCCAGTGAGTTCCAGTCATTCACAGTTGCTTTAGTAAAGTGCCCTGGCCTTGAAAGCCTTCTTTGTTTGGTTTTCCTTGCCAGTACAATTGTGCAGGCTGTGATCATGCAACAGATTTATATCACTTGCCTGGTACCGTGCTTAGTTTTTGAGTACGGAGTGGAATTGTACTGGAAGCTAGAAGGAGACTCTCTTTTGGTATAAGACAACATTTCGATTTCAAAGCTGTGCATTTAACTTAATAAGCTGAGGTCAGTGCAGGGCGATTAGTGTTTTATTCCTGTTTAAGTAAAATAATTCTGACACTGCTAGTCAGCAAGTCTAAAGTCTTGAGAGTTGATCCTACATTGACAGAATAAATTAGTTATACATGTTCAGCATCTTATATGTACTGTAATTTATCCTCTTATGCTATAGAAGAGAAAAGGCAGATAGGAGAACAGAATTAACTTCTGCATATAAGAATCAAATAATTCAATCCAATAAAAATATCTGTTTATAAAAAAATATTAACAAAAAGAAACAAGCAAAAACTGCTTCAATTCACCAGCACACCACCAGGGTTTCAAAAGATCCCAGAACCAGGATTATTCATCAGGTGCTTACAACTGAAATTCTGCAGGGTGGTTTTATTCTTGCATGTGTTTGGTGCTTATATAATATGTTGTTTGGGTTTGAGACAAGTTAGCTGGGACTAATTAAAGACTGTCTTTAAAAGAAAAAGAAAATACAAATCTGTCTTTATATTGTATGTCATCAGAGGTTCTTGCATCTTTTATACATTTTCCATCTGAGATGATAATTTTTAGGTGTGTTTTTTGGCATTGCTGATACTGGGAGGGAATTGGTATGTGAGGACAAAAAATGAGGCAAAAGTCGTATCCTGAGCTGGTATAAAACTAGGCAAAGCATCATTGTAGGAGCAGGACTTAAACTCTAGTCATCTGACACAAAGATTTGGATTGGAAATCTATGTGGGCAAAGGTCGGTGTCTGTAAAAGTAGATGTACACATCTCAGCTCAATCTGAGTCTTTGTATTTATGATGAGAGGAGAGGAATGAGTACTTTTTTTGGTGCAGTTCATGTCATCCTCATGTAAGAGCTAAACCAGGTCAGAAGAATGCCTCTTAGAAATGCCTGTTTCTCTCCATTGAAGGAAGCCGTGAGTACTTTGTCAGATGGAACTGTACGTTGGAGATGTGTAAAGGCACATGGGTGAATTTCACTCTGGAGATCTGATTATACTCACTCAAAGCAGGAACAGGGACAACCCTCTAATTCCACCATTAGAATAAACATATGAAACATAGTGTATCAGGATGAATGGGTCAGATTTTCAGGAAATGTAGGTCTATCAATTGTGCGCCTGGAAGTAATTTGTACCTTCAGCTTCTGCACCTTTCAAACTGCATATGTACCTTCTGATTACATCTCATTTGAGTCTGTAATTACCACAAATGAGCATGCAAACACAGTTTTGAGTGTGCATGCAAACTGTTAAAAGATCTAGGTGGTAGTTCTGATAATGTAGCTTTGAAAGGATTTAAACTTAAAGAGCTACGTTGCTAAAAAGCAGTCCTGTCCTTGTGCATGAGCTACTACTGTGCATGCTCTAACCTATGGAAGGATCTGACTTGAAAATACATAGATGAAAAACATAGGTTTTTCAAGTTATTTTGGAGCCTACTGATACAGACACAAATGTCTAGAGAATCTTTTCAGAACTTCTAGGTTCCTACTTTCTATTAAGCCACGTTACCAAATTAAAACCTTGGTTTTTTGAAAATTACTCTTCCACTACTACATATCTAGCTCTGACTCCTGCTACACGTGCAAGTGGAGCAGAGCTTTCCTTGGCATACAAGCTTTTTGTCATGCATCTGCACAAGCAGTACTGTATGCACGTGGGGCTGGACGAATGTGCATACAGGGTTTCAGACCCTTCTGAAAAACTGGTCCTGAAAGTCAGTAGGAGCATAAATCCATAAAATATAAAAGTGAATCTTCTTATGATTTGGGGGGGAGATTTGTTTACTAAAGGGGAAACTAAAAGGCAGGCAGAGGCCTTGTTTGATGTATAAAGTAACATAACAGTATTCTTCAAAAGGCCGTAGAGGAAGACACACAGGAAAAACTGTGTTTAATGCATGAGCAATTGTATTTATTTCTTCTCTATCCTCTACATCCCCTTCTTAATTCATCATACTACCTCCTCTGACATTACAAACATAGTAGCTTTCTCAGAGGGAAAAGGGAGGATTAGTTAGTTAATACATGGTTTCAGTGAGAAACCCAACTGAATAAGGAGTCAGATCTGTTGTTTGAACTCTGCTGAAAGTGCGTCCCGTCCCTGTTCCCCCCCCCCCCCCCCCCCCCCCCCCCCCGGCCCGTATACGGGAAAGAAATTTGGCTTTGATCAATATTAAGCAGTGATGTGACACAGTTCACATGAGACTTCACAAAAACTTCCTAATCACTTAGATCAGAAATTTTCAAAGAAGCAAACGTCTGTGTCTTGGTGCTTTGAGACTGCCGTGTAGAAATTAACAGGCATTCTTGAGCCTGGGTAAAATGTTTCGAGGCAAACCACTTTAATCTTTGACCAGGGTTTCACATTCTGCCACATTTCATTTTTCAACTGGCACCCAGCTGTCCCCTACAGGCATTCTTTATAAGGGAAGTCCTGTTATCCTATAGCTGGAGAAGGATTTCTCACTCTGTTCCTCTCCTTTCATGCAGAAAGAAATACAGAATAACTATTGAGAGAAGAACTCGACAGGAGGACTGTAACATGGGGAAACATCGGCAGTTACGTGAAGACTCCATTAGATCTCATTTTTCTGCTGCATAAAGAAAAAGAAGAAAAAGAATCCCTTTCTTCCTAGGGAAAAAAAAAAAATTAGGGAAAAGTACACAACCAAAGACATCAGTGTAAAAAGAAGAGGCTCTTGAAGAACTCACTCTTTTAAGCAGTAATTTTGTCTTAATTTCTTTCAGAAGCTCAGGAATGATTTAGTAATCACATATGCCGCACGGCCTTTCATCTCATGAAGAAAGAAAATGATGCAGTTTGATGTTATAGGATGTACTTAATATGTAAAGAAAGTATTTCTTAAGGCATATATTAAGGGCAGCAGATATGGGTTTAGTTGATGGGGAATGCCTCATTCTGTTCCCTTTTTTTTTTTTTTTTTTTTTTCCAGCTCCTACCACCTCCTTCCTTAATTGCATCTCACCCATGGGTATCAAGTATGGTTTCACAGGCACAGGTGCTGGTTGCTGTCAAAGGGAAAAAAGGGATTCATTTGGGGTATGATCCTGCATCACTGAATCATTGCCATTAATTACAGGGGATACAAGATTGGGCATATGGAGTTTAGTTCTGGGAGGGAACAGGCACTTGGGTGTAATTAACTCCACTGAGAAAGTCAGGCAGGTGGAAACCCACACAAACCATTCTTTCCTTGTTTGTGTAGTATCACAATCAAAAGCACTGATTCTCCCTCTTAGGTGCAGGGAGTTAGGAAAAACTCCAGTGAAAGATGAGGAGTTTCACTGGTGTGAAATAGTGAGAGGGAAGACAGTCAGGCCTCCTGAGAGGACTGGCTAATTCCTCAGTCTTATATGTGTTTTATCATGCTCTTTGCTTTCCACTGCCATGACTTTTCAGAGAGGCAAATATAGTCCAGGTAGAGCCTGCTCCTGCTCCCAGTGAAGTCAATGGCAAAATCCCATTAACTTCAGTGAGCACAGGACTGCATCCAAAATTGTAAATACGAAAGTGTTTGTATAGCTGAGGCAATTCAAAAGGGGATCTTTTTTGTGTAAAAATGACATTCCATGCTACCATTTTATTTTTAGGATATTTTTTATCTTGTATTTTTCTATTAAAGTATCTATTTTTGCTTTGGTAGGATTAAAAATTAAGGGAGAGGATGTTTTGAAGACATATTTTTTATGATAAGAGTAACATGCAGGGAAAGTCAACAGCTGTAAATACATTTTAGGACCAGTATTTAGGGGAAGAGAAGTGACTTTGTGGACGGTAACAGACTTTTTGTCGCACTTTCTTCTCCAGACATGTACAACATTCGAATAGTTATTTAAACAATAGGAATGCAGTTATTGAGTTGTCTATGTGATGGTGGCCCTGATCCTGAAAATAATGAACTTTTCACGTGTTAAATAGTCCTACATTAGTTGGTGAGACTAACCATTCATGTGTGCACAGTTAAACATGCAAGGAACTACCTTCAGGGATCAGGTTGGTAAAACAGTACTCTAGGGCTGACTTTAATCCTGCTGCCATCAGTATCCCTTTTGACTTTACCAGGAGCAAAACTGAATCTGTGATGCATTAGCTACTGACAGGTTATTTTATACTAGACAAAGGAGAGCTCTGCACTTTCTAGTCAACAAATGGAAATGAACAGTACATATTACAGATGTGGTGAAGAAGACCCATAAAAATATCATCTGTGGGAAAACCCGGCTATGACTATGGTTCTAGTGCGTGAAATCTTTTCGTTTATCCTATTCTGATTTCATAAGCAGAACTTTCTGGTCTCAGCAGTCATAGTCAGACTTGAAAGTTAATCTCCAAACTGGCACTGAAGCCTGTGTTCTACAAAACTTCTAGGCCTTGAGAAGCCAGAGTGCCAACTGAGAGAAACCATTTCGGGGTAGCTGGAAGTGAAGGAAGCGTGAAAGCTGGCTTTGTCCTCTTTCTGCTGCCTTTTATTTGTTGATGGGGAAATACCCCATGGAGTATTTCCTTGGACTTTTTTTTCTTACGTTTCACTTGTCTCTTAGCGTATGCAGGGGTTCATCACCTGCCCTTGTGAAGTATTGTCCCATGTCCCAGGCAGCCAGAGGGCAGGGCTTCCTGCCCGTCCGGGCAGCTCCGTTAAAGGTGGTGGATGTAGGCCAGGTAGATTTGGTGTCTTTAGGACTCACTGTAACAGCTGTTGGTCACAGGGCAGATTTACACCATCCCATTTCCCAGTCTGGGCCTGTATGACTTCTGCAAAGGTGCCTTAGCCAAAGTAATTGTCAACGGACAGTTTTCTGAAGTAACCTCCTTATCTCATGGGCACCAGAGAAGAATGTAGGCTAGAGCAGCATTCATACTGCAGTGGAGCTGGGGAGAAAAAAAAGACTTCCTGATTAATTTTTGGAATTTTTTTCAAGCAGTTGAGTTTGTCTAGCCCCTGGGCATGCTTAAGGTTTGAGGTTTTTAAAACAATTTCAAAGGGAGTTTTGATCTACTTCTTGTTTTGCAAATATACCTTTCAGCATTTTTACTTTCTTTTACCCATTTGACTACTTTGCTACAGAAAGAAGGACGAAAAATTTTTAAATATGTAGGAAAAGAGGGTATGATTTGAAGCATAAACTTTTTTTGAAATTATGTTTGTTATGACTTGCCTTGCAGTGTGAACTAGTACTCAAACAGTCACTGGTTAGGGAGCAAGACAGTAGTGTGGATTGACATTTTTCCTGTGCCACGCACAGTCAGGTCAGACCAGAATATCTGAGCCAGGAAATGTGGCTGGGACAATAAATTGTTAGACAGCTTTTTTATTGTGTCATCTTACTATGGCTAAACTTATTTAAAAAAAACCCTATAGCAAAAGGTCACTTCTTAATTAAAAAGATAATAATTCTGATCTCCAGTTTTATGTAGGGTTTTTAATCATGACCTCAAGAAGTGTTTTTATGAGATGTCTGTTGGTGGGATGCTGATGGGGACCTAGCCACAATTTTACATTCCAGCACCTCCCAAGGAAGGTCAACCTTTCTTGCGCATTAGAACATTTTAGGTCAATGGGGTTTAGTCTTTCTAAATTGTGCACACCTACCTGTGTGTTTTTCCCATGGAACTGTGGAGATCATTTAAGACATTTCACATAAGTAGATTACTGTATAGCATAAAAAAACTTGCTCTTCTTAGCTGCCTTTCACAGGCCTCTTGCTAATAGTTCCCAGGTCTTCTATGGACCATAGATCAAAAAATGCCTTGAGTTTAGATTATTCAGCAGAGAGATTCTTTACCAGCTAATGCACTTTTCCTTTCTGGTTCATCTGCATTAACTCAATGCCACAATGTTTAGGCTTCAAACTCCATAAGGGAATGTCTAATCAAAATAATAATAATTGATTCTCAAAAGAGTTTTGAAAACCTACATTTTTGGCTTCAACAAATTGCCCATATTACAAACATACGTCTGTATTACAGAGCAGCACGAGGAGGGCCTTGAGTCAGCTCAGCACTTTAGAATACACTTAAAATATGCTCAACTTCAGCTTCTAAGTGCTTTGCTCACTTGGGACCAAAGGGCATGATGCTGGCCATGGCTGAACCAAAGGGAATCTTGCCATGTGCTTGAATCGGACAAAAGTTGGCCCCATAGGCTGTATGTTTATTGCTAAATCTTACAGTTGTGCCTGTTAAATTGAAATTGAACTAGTGGCTTCATACTTTTTGTTTGTCAAAGTTTGACAAATTCTGCTAATTTAGCATTTTTTAAAATTACCAGATATTGGTCAGCTTAATAGCTGATTCAAACAAGAATCTCTTCTTGAGGATTCTGTGGACAAATTAGCTGACTTCCACCCTCCTATCTTCAACGTGTAGACTTCCGTTGTAAGTTGACAAAGACGAAGCAAAATTTTCAATAGTACCTGTGATTTAGTATGCTGAGACCCACAACTGTAGAACCAGATGCCTAGATCCTTTGTCCTGGGCCATTGGTAGTTCTGGAAGTTTTGTTTAGGAAGAGTTGTGTGTGTCCTGAGTTGTTTGTGACTACCACCATCACCAGTTAATTACCAGTTCCTTCTGTGATGTGCTTCACTGAAGGCCAAACACAGCTAAGTTCTGAGAACATTCAGTCATTGCTAAAACTTTTGATTGAGAGTGCTGTGCACCTTCAAGACTGTGGTCAGAATTCAGCTTATTAAAAAGTTATATTCATTGACTTCTGGAAATAAATTTTATTGATTTATTTACATTTCTTTTTAAGAAATGCTTTATTGCATTATTGAAAGTATTTTGTTGGGTTTTAATGGTGAATTATTAAGGTGCAGCTAATGCCTTGAAAACATTTGTGCTGGACAAAATAAGAGTGTACTCCCTGACAGCATGTTTTACTGGGAGGGTGATTCTGATTCATTTTTTGGCTTGGAGATGCAATCACACTCTCATTAAGCTCATGAAAAACACTTCTCATTGATTCAGTGGAAGTAAGCTCAGGCCCTCAGTGAAGTGTCTTCAGGCTTTAAAGTCAGCATCTTGAAGCAGTTCAGAGTGAATTTCTCAGCTTTGCAGTAGAACAGACTGCATCAGCCTTAGCTGACCTTGGCTCCAATGCGATTTTCACCTCATGAATGCCATAATGCTTCTGGAAAGCCAAGAATAGACATCAAAGACAGGAAGCTAATAGTCCTGGTCATAAATTTCTTTGGCAATTCAGTCCACCTTTTCCGGAGCTCAAGACAGTTCCACATCCTTCACTACCCTCCTCTGTGCTTTAGAGTAGCCATGTAGCTGTTCTGGTTCTTTAAATAAAGCAGTTGAGGTTATTTTTCCTCATTTTCTCCCAGGGTAGAGTGAATACTCTTGAATTCCCTATTTTTTTCATGCTCTCTTCTCTAGCTTCCGATGTACTTTGAAAAGAGACAGCCATTTTTCCATCATTTAGTCAGAAATGCTCCCTCTTCACTGAGAGGTGGTTTTTACGTAATTTCAGCCATTGTTCATTGCTGCCATGCTGCTCAGCTGCCAGCACACTTTGTGTTGAACCATGGCCACACCAGTCTTTATCGGAGATGTAGACCCAGAATTGTCTGATGTTGCCTGTCTTAAGCAAGCAAAGTTGAAAAATCGGATTGACCAAAAACTTTCAGAACTTCAATCTGAATTTTGCAGCTGGCATCCTTTCCTTTTAAAAACACCCAATGCTGGCACTATGAATTTTTTGTGGTTATAGAAGCAGTCTCATTAAAGCTAAAATGATTACTGGGCACCACTGGGCTCATAGAAAATGCACTAGTCCAGGCATGGTGAGATGATGTCAGGTGATGTCACTCAGTCTTTTTTTTTTTACCCTAATTGTTGTTGCTCTAAAATGACATCAAATCTAGTGACCACCCTCCCCAAGCAGGGCATATGGGAACAGAAATACAAGTTTCTAATGGTACATTACCTTTTCTGTTGGTCAGCAACATGCCCTAGTAACTTGTCTCACAAAAGTGAGCAATGAAGGGACAAATTTCAGCAAAGTGCATGTTTTGTAGGAGGCAGCTTTAGCCCTTTTTAGAAACAAAGAAACACGAAAGTTACTTTTTGGAATATATTTTTAAGGATATGCTGGAAAAAGTTTCACCTTCAGATCTGTTGTGTGTGTCTCCTCTCCTCCCCCCCTTTCTTTCTTGCTGTTGAAAGCACAAAAAGATTTGTGTGTGTGCGAAACCTTTCAAGTGGAAGAATGGAAGTGTTTGCACTGTGCATATCCCTGCTTAGAGGCAGAAATGAATTCAGATGGCTTGAGGCCTGTATTTTTCCCATTCTCAGATACCTTTTAACATCTGAGCTCTGAGACTGATGGAAAATGATTGTTGAAATTAAAACAAATAGCTGTTTGTGAGAGACCACAGACCTGGCTGTCTCCAGGGGTCAGCAAGCTGTGAGGCAGACTTTGATAGTGTCTTTTCTCTTCTAGAGAATGACAGGAAGCCTAAGCACTGTGGTTTGCCCCAGTGAAGCCTTAAGTCTGGCATAAATGCAGCTCTCCCTTTATCTCACCCATAGAGGAGGAAAGGATAAAGGTTTATGTTGGTGGTTTTATGAGGTTACTGCTGGTTTTGATCAAGAAGATAATGCTGCCATGGCTTTGAGGCTTTCTTGGGCTAGTGTTTAATTATGTCCAGTGTATCATTACATAGACTGTTTTATTATGGTATTCCTTCTTCCAGAATTTACCTTTCAGAATGACTCCCAACTGACATACACCACATTTACAGCATACAAAACTAGCTTTCAAAAGGAGAGACTTAGAGTTCATTCAAAATCTCTTACTAACCACTACGTTAATATTCTGCATCAAAGGCAAAATATTCAAAATAACCTGACACTGTTAAAGTTTGTATGTTAAGCTATAGTACTTCAGAAATCTTATGTGGATTCATTAGGTGTTAAATCTTTGAAAGGTTAAAATCCACTGTGTGTGAACTGTGGCTTGGTGTTTCTGTCATGTGAATGTTTCTAGAGGACACTTCAGCAAGCAAAGAAAATGTACCAAAAAGGTTATTTAAAAAAATAATCTTGTTTTAATGGTTTCTTTTGTAATTTCAACTGGTATGCACAGGGAACACACAATTCTGCCCCCAAAACTATGAACAGAGGTTTTGCTAGTTATACTAAACCGTCAGCAGACATAATGAGTACAACTATGTTGGTTCATACTTGGTGATGATCCAGACTTCTCTTTCTCTGTCAACTTGCATATGCAGCGTGACAGAGGAACGAGCCACCACTGAAAAGCCAGTATCACAGTTACTAATCAGTGGTCATTTATCTTGGTGCCATGTGAGATGATAAATATTTCCTCCCATGTTTAGTATCTCCCTTATGTAGCTTTGTGGCAGATGTTGTGATGACTTCTGCAGTATAGGATGCAAGGGATGAAAAGATCTGTTGAGAATACAGGGAAAATATCTGTCCAGTTGAGTTAGGGAGAAAGAAGAGGGAAAATACTCAGGGATTGATTATACTCCCATGGTGATACTATTGACTGTATGGAGGATGGGATCAAGCTCTTTCTGCACAGTACACTGTCTATATTGTTCAATATCTACTTTCTTAGAGACTCAGCAGAAAGCTTATTCACCTTTTAAATCTCACATAGCCCCCTAACCTAAAATTTAAACAGGATTTAAGTGGTGCATAGGACCTGCTCAGGGGGTACCATGCCCTTAGGTTGGGTATTTACCTAATAACAATGTCATCTTTACTGTGTGGGTGTAAAAGTGCTGTGAAGACTTGGGTGGAGTGGCAGGATTAAGGCAATGGGTAGAATTTGCTGTGTTTCTTGTGCATAGGGTGTAATTATCACAAAACTAAGAGGACTCAGGATAGACACTGTGGACGTTAACTTTGTCCCCTTTTTTCAGTGATACTGTTCATTATTAATGTAAAAATACTGGACAACAGAGAAACCTAGTACCAGTTTGGTAGAAAACAAATGGAAAGCTGCATAGTATATTGTACTGATGTAAGTAGAACTATCTGCATATAATGTGATTTTATTTATTGTTGTTTTTGTGTAGAGGAGAGTGCATATTCATGACTGTGGATATAACCTTTGTTTATTTGTGTAATGTATTTTATTTCTTTTATGACTTGATCATTTAAAATATCTACATTCATTGGTGTCCTTTGACTTTTTATTCTGTGCATTTTCTTTCACACATTTTAAAAATGCGAGAATATCACATAACCTAAATTGTAACAAAATGTTTCCATTAAAGACATAGGAATATGTTATCACCTATTTCTGTGGTGTCTTTTGTCACCTGTTGACTGCTTTCTTGGTCTGTCTCTTATGGAGGGTACTATCAGATGGTACAGAATTAACCACAGGAGGGTTATTCTGGGTCTAAGACACCATATAAACCCCTGATTTTAATGATGATTAGCAGCTGATTAAATCAGGAATCAATCTAACCTTTCTTTGGGAAGAAAATTCCCCCGGTATTTTAAGGTCTGGGAAAAGTTTAAATCAGTATAAACAAACTTTGGATATTTTTCTATTTATTCTCAGTCCTCCAGAAATGCAATTAAATAGGAACCAAATTATTTAAATACATTAGAACCTTAACTAGTAAGCATTAATTTTTATAGCCTGCAGAGAGGCAAAACTTACACATTTTACTAAGCTACAAGTTCATTTCTTTGCAGCAATCTTATCTAATTGAGGGAATTTAATTCTATTTCTTTCCTGTGCTATTAAATACAGTCTTCAAATTATCCTGTTTTGTCTAGCCTTCTGCTTTCTGTATGCATGTGTCTGTTGTAGCAATGTTGCCAAATATAAGATTTGTGCTTGAGAGTATGCCAGGTCTTTATAATCTAAAATAACTTGGAAATGAGTGTGAGGAAGAAGTATCTGATCACACTCATATCAAAACTACAAGTACCAAGAATTCACTGGAGAGTTGATAGAGAGATGGAAACATCCTCTGGGTTAACTATGGACCTAAATTCTTTCTGCAGCCCAGGAAAGAAAAAAGTGAAGAGTAAAAATACAGGCTTGGAGAGGCCCATTCGGTTAGGGGAGGGTTGAACTACTTTCCTAGCTGCAATGCCTTTTACTCGTAGATCTCTAAATATGTCAATAAATCAATTAACTCCATACTGCCAACAAATAAATTAGTATTAACAGTTTGTACAGCTGATTAAAGGTGCAAAGAGATTGAATTTTTGAAATTGTAGAAGATATTCCCAATATATGTTAGAATTGAGATGATTTTGAATCTGCCTCCTCAGAGATACGTTGTACATCTGTACATGTTGTACAGATAGAAATTACTATTTCTCCTGCTTTTGATTGATGGTTATGCTCTAATGTCTTCATCCCATTGCAAACAAGAATTCTCTGAAGTACCTAGCAATTTTCCAGTATTTCTGTATAAATCATTGTAGAAAAAATGGTACAAGTAGTATTCTGTGTTCCTGATAACTGCAGTAATCATTAAAGCTGTTTCATGATCTTTTCAGAAGTGCACATTTTACATGACTTGTCTCCAGTCCCTTCTACCAATTTAAGATTCTAGTCAGGATAAACTAAAGACTAGTTTACTAATGTTTACTAACATTCTAAGTTTACTGGAACTGAGATCAGTAATGATACATGCTTTACCGCTGCTATATTGTAGGGATACGACAGCAGGAGAGGCTTGACATCTTGCATTCATTGACAGCAATGGAAAAAATCTCATCAGCTTCAATAAAATACAGTTTGTACTCAGGCTTGGGAATATGCCATGAGAGATTATTGACTGAATTTATGTTCAGTATATGACCCTCAGACTACTAGTGCCAGTCCAACAAGTCATTACCTTCACAGTGTCAGGACTTTCTTCCCCTGTCACTAGATGTTTTTTTTCTTTTTTAATAGCTTGTCCTTCAAAATTAATGCTTGAGATATGTGTGATGAATTGTGTATGTGTATATATACATCAAAATTTATTAAACAGTTCATCCAAATGTGTTGGGTATCTTTTTGTCAGAGAGTATCACCCAGTCTTGACAGGTAAAAATTTCATTTGGTGAAATTACTGGTGGCAATTGATCTTCAGTGGTAGCAACTTTTGGATATCATTCTAGATATCCTGTAACCTAGCTGGACACATTTTTGTGGCTTTCTTAGGAAACTATTTCTTGAGGAACATTCATCACATTTCTGAAAAATTATAGTGGCATTTGAGCCAAATCTTGGTCTTGAACCTCAGCCAATGTTTTCTTGAGTTGAAAGAGCACTGCCAATAAAAGTAATTGCACAAGTGACAGAACCTCTTTTGTTGCCTCATAGGAATAACCATAATTTACAGACTGTAATGCCAAAAAGGGTGTCCCCGTGTATATGTGCTACTCTTGGTTAAATTTTCCTGAGTCATCTTATGGTCGGTTTGATGGTCTTCAGTCCTCTGCCTCAGGAAAAAAAAAAAAAAAAAAAAAAAAAAAATTCCCTTTCTATAAGTAATTACTCTATCCAGCTATTTTTTTTCTGGCAGTGCAGTGGTTTACTATCAGTGTCCGTTACTTCTTGACACTGTCATTCAATTTACACAAT
The DNA here is from genome assembly GCF_000737465.1 of Haliaeetus leucocephalus. Lineage (NCBI taxonomy): Eukaryota > Metazoa > Chordata > Aves > Accipitriformes > Accipitridae > Haliaeetus > Haliaeetus leucocephalus. Next base: position 968,767 of record NW_010972610.1, on the reverse strand, counting down.
AAAGCTCTGCTTTCAAATTTTAGATACATGTATATATAGTTTAGAAACTAGCAGATGGCAAGCATTGTAACCATGGTTTTATGTTTGTCCAGGACAGGGGACATAGGAAGCTCATGCATATGGAAACCCTGTTCTTCTCCCACCTGTATTTCTACAGTACCAAAGCAGAGAATTTTCCTAGCCTACACTATTCCTAGTACTCACTATGTGAACAAGCACCTACCTCTTGCCTAGTGTTAGAGTAGTAGTGGCATAACTGGGGGAAAACCAGTGTCCTGGATTTGGATCAGGGATAGAACTGCAGTTTTTCTGCCTCTGAAGAGAATAATCTAACCATGAAAGGTATTTGTGAACCAGTGTCTTGCTGAACTCATTTATTGTCGTATAAAAAATGAAAATGCCTCAAGTAAAGGCATTTAAAAATAATCTTCTTATAATCTAAATGCCTAGACTACCAGACTACAGCAGGCATTTCTACTTTCTTATTTCTCTTGCTTTAGCAGAACAATTTTTTTATTGTTATTTAGCCTTCAAAGGGAAAGAGTGAGAAGACAGACTATACACTGTAGCAGAGGGGCCATTCTGACAGCAACATGAATTGGTAGATTTAAATCCCTCTTCAAACCAAACAGAAGAAAGATACAATCTGGGGCTTGTTACAGCCCTGGTAACTAGTATTTATTAAAAGGACAGTAGTAGGAACAGTCCCTCTGAATGTGACTTATGTGTCCTGGCCAAATGAGATGCCTGAATCAAGGACTGGACAAATGTCTCTGACATCTGAAGAAGGACAAAGCTGCTCTCACAGTGAAGAATTTCAGATAGAAAGTCCTGACAGCACTGTTTGTCATTGAACTTGTATATAAGTTCACACGTATAATATTCCCTGCTGAAAAGGATTACTAGTGATGATTATGTTGAACTATTGCTTGGGCAGCCTTAAAGTGTGGAGTATGCTGAGACTCCTCTGCACTATTAGTCTCCGTGTGCAGGATGGAGGGTCTAGAGGAAGAATTCACAGCCCCTGACTGAACCCTTTCATGCAAGATTTTTTCAGAACAAGGGAAGGGATCCTACTTGCTCCCATTTGATTACCGCAGTGTTTCATGGGATATTAACTAGAATAACAGCTCAAGAAATGCCTTTCTTTCTTAAGAAAAAATACTTTAGAAGTACATATTGTGCCCAGGTATCAAAGGAACAGGTCCAATGAAAAGGGATTGATAAACCTCCTCATTTAGGTCAGGGAGAACAAAAAGCAGGGCAACAGCCTGATGAGTACAGGAAATTAAACTGGAGGAATTAGGCTACTGGGTAATGACTAGAAAAAGGCATATTATAGATGGAGGAGATCAGGGCTTTAGTCTCTGTGCTCAGAAGAGATTTACCAGAGCAGAGGACTGGCCAGTATCCAAGTTTCTACCCTCCTGGGATAGAGAGAAATGAGGCTTTCTACTGGGTCCTGGGCAGTTTTAGGGAAGAAATAACAGAGCCTGTCAGGAAGGCACCAAAAGGTTTAAAGAATGTGGACTAGTCTCTGCCTTTTTGCATGCCTTCTTAAACAGAAATAAACCTCAGAACCACCTGGGATTCACCCAGCACCAGTTATAAATAGGAATAACGGAGTAAAGACATCAAACAAAGGAAAATGTAGGCTCTGTATCAGGAAAAATTGTGTAAGAGTGTGATCTATTAGCCCTCAGGCACCCCTCCCAAAGGGGGTGGAGGTGGAATTTCTGTTGCTCAAAGCATTAAAACCCCAAGCCCTTGGGAGTGTGCTGCAGGAACAATTGTGCGCTGACTGGAGGGAGGATGAGGTGATTTAACTGGTGGTCATTTCCACCTCTAAATCCCTTTTATGTACATGCCAGGATGCCTTTAGTGACAAGCTGCAGTTCAATGCCAGAGCTGAAAGCAGCCTGGACACAGCTCGAGAGTGATTCAGAAGAAGTAGACAGGAAAGGAGGTATAGAAAGAGGAGCGGGTGGGGGTTAATTTAACTGAGACAAGCCAATGTCCATAAAAAATTTTCCAGTTCAGTTTGGGATGGGAACTGAGACTGAAACAAAGAAAGAGTGGTTAAGTGATCCCATCGTTCCTTGAATTTATAGATGCATGTCACACATCAGTGGCAAGTATGTTAAAGCCTCATTAACATTGCTTTCCTTAGTCAAGGCCTGACAAATTCCTATAGATATTAAGGTCTTTTGCCTCCAACACAGATACCGCTGCTCTGTAAGCCCTCACCTGGGCCTGACCAGGGGAAATTCTTCCCCTGCCTGAGCTGCAGCTGAAACAAAAGTTTCCATCGGCACCAGCACCAAACACTTAATTTCCACCTCCCTACAGCTCCCTCTTCTCTGCCAAGGAAATAAAAACGAAGGAGAAATAACCTTTCCTAATCATGAACGCCTGCATAAGACATCATGTTTTATTTCACCCCTTTACATTGTCAGTCCTTTCTATAGTACCTCCTTTCATCACTTGTTTTCACTTTGTCATTTTTTCCCTTTATTTCCTCCATCATCCTTCCTAGTCCCTCTACTCTATACCTAACCTCCTTCCTTCCCTCTGCCTGCCAGTTTTCCTAAGTGCTTGCTTTCTCTTTCTTTAAAGGTATTTTAAAAAATGTTGTTGTCTTGTTTTAAAGAGTCCACCTGGATTGTCCACTCCTGGAGAAAAAGCCTCAGCCAAGCCGGCAGCCCGAGGCAGCAAATCTCTGGCCTGGGGGCCTTTCCTTTGGGTCCACCAGGCTGTGCTGAGGAGTGCTGCATTCTGCTCTGTTGTCACTGACCTGCTCTTACTGTCATTTTACCCCCTTACTGCTGCAGGGACTGCTACTGAGGGAGAAAGTACCTTTCTCTAATGCTATGGGGCTCTGATTTCATTTCTGGCTCACAGCAGAAATGTAAATAACCACAAACAACTGCATTCCTTCAGAGGACATTGCTTATGTCACCTGTCCATTAGCAAATACCACACAGTGTCATGATTTTTTTTTTTTTTTAATAAAAGATAACACAACTTTCCTTAGGACATTTTGAAGTGTTTGGGTTTTTTGTGGTTTTGTTTGTTTGTTTGTTTGGGGGTTTTTTTGTAGAAATAACTGGCTTCTCAGAGCCTAACCTCTCAGACTGGAAGAATGATCAAAATCCAATTGCAGTATTGCAGCCTTCAATCCCATACAGACCACCTGTTGAAAATAAAGTTTATTGTCTATCAAACAAACATTATTAGGAGGCTGTGTTCTGCTAGAACATAATGTACCTAACTTGGCAGACTAATGTTAACAGGATAGTACCATTGTAGAGGGAGGAGGCGAAGACACACCCGTGCGTATCCCATGATGCCAGCACAATTCTTCCTATTCCTACAGCCCTGTAAGATTTGAAGCTGACTTTGCTATCTGTAGACCTGCAGTCCTGTGTTTAGGCAGCAAAGAGAGCTACATTGCAGGAGAAGATCTTCCAACACTGCTAGTAACTACATGTTACAGAAGGCTTCACAAGCGCAAGAAAGTCCTACGGAAACATTAACCAACACACACCACACAGCATTGACAATGAGCAGTGCTGCCTCTCAAAGAATATTTTAATGTTCTGGCTGAATGCCAGCTCAGTTTTCCTTGTAGAGTAAGTTCTTTGACCGAAACTCTATGTAAGTTGATATGTCACATGACAGATCAGGCATCTGATGCAGCCCTTGCATTTCTATTGTTGATTTGGCTAAATATTGAACCTGACTATGGGGCAAACACCATAACTTACTTGCATCAGAACAGGCTAGTTGGGTTAAAATGCTTCCAGATGCAGCAGTCAAGGCTTTGAAAAAGGACTGGTGGTTTTAAATCTCTCAGTTCGGGGGATGCCTAATTTGAGATACTTTGATGTAATTTGACTTTTCCAGTGGCAAAACCTTGTTCTGAGAAAATCAGATCTACTTTAGATTGACTCAGGCAGGCCCATGTATAAATAATGCATCCAAAATCACTAATCATTTGGAAAAGAGAAGTATTTTAAAAAAAAAATCAGTCCCCAAATCCTCTTCAAGTCCCAAATCCTTAGCTACTACCTAAAAACCTGATCATTATGTCCTTTTTTGGTAACTGGTTTCTTCTCACGAGTAGTTTTGCAGAGGCATGTATGGGGAAAACACTTAAAACGGCAAGAAAACAGTATAGGAAAGTTTGAAACACTGAAAAAAACCACCCAAACACCCCAGAGAAATTATTCTTAACAAAGTTAAATACTAGTATAGAAACGTATGTGGTCCTTTCATTAGAAAGCCAAGAATGATCCTAATTCTTTTCCATTTTGGTGTTGAGAATTGACACAAATATCTCCTGAAATTCCAGAAGCCCCACCAGTCCCGTGGATGTAACAAACCTGAAGTCATTGCTTGACTAACACCTGTATTCAAAACACAGTCTGAAGCAAGGCTTTCAATCATCAACATCACCTCTCAGGTCTGCAGCCCTGGTAATTTTAAATGCCCAGGTATTTACATTATATTTACACTTCTCCAGTGCTCTGTGTTTCATATGTTGCTCAGGCTCCCTTGTGGTTGCAGGGCTAACTGGATTAATTCACAGTTCCCAGGAAGGTTAGTGTCCTAGGTGGGAGGCAGGAAGCTGGGCAGTTTTGTGAACTATCCAACTTGTTCTGTTAGTGAAACAAATTGCTATTGTGATTACAGTTAAAAATCAAGGAGGTAATGTTATACTAGCTAAATACTGCGTTAACTGCACCTTAATAAATCTAGCCAAATTGTATCATTGTATTCTCATACACAACTCATTCTCTTCTGTTAGATCATGCCATATATGTATTGGAAATACTGAAAGCATGCATTAACTACATAATGGAAACACAGCTAGGTTGTGTATCTATATGTTATTTTCAAAGAGTCAGGGCTAAATGCTTTCTATGCCATAAAATTTATACCTCCTCTGTAGATATACACATTTCTCTCCAATGTTGGGAGAGAAAATTAATAGTTGTGAAGCAACAGTTTTTAATGGGAATGAGGGTTCTTTTCTCTTTCCTGACCATCTTTCTTTGCACAACCCTCTTTAGGGTTTGTAGTATTCAGACAAGGAAAATACAGCTCCTAGAATAAAGGACAAGCTTTAGAAATTGTTCGAGACATGATCTTCTAAAATAAATTTGGTAGAATTATTTCCACGGTCCCACCACTGAATGTAGCCCTTTAAGAGGCATGTGTGCAAGATTTCTCACAAACACTTCTACGTATACTGTCAAAGCAAAATACATTCAAGGGTGAAAGATTTTTCAATGCCTATTCCAAGTTATGAAACTTCTTGATATATTTTCTATTTGTTGCCATTCCTACTCCTGTTTTGATGATCATGTGAAAAGCTTTATACATGAGGTTGATTGAAAAATGTTCATCTGCACTGTGAAAAAGAAAACACTGTTAAGCCCTGCTCATAATATTCTTTCCTTCAAAACCTTTGAAAGACTGTTAACATCTTCTTGAACTAAAAAATTTTTGGTCATTCTTTTTAAAAAAAATCAATATTTCCTGAGAGGAAAATAGACCTTTTCTTTTTTCTTTTGAACAGCTCTGTTTTCAAGCATGTAACAACAAGAAATTACTTAAAGGTAAGGTAAATATATTAAGTAATGTTACCTTTACCATTTTTTACTGAAAAACACTCAAAGGTGCAAGCAAGAGTTTTGTAGCAAGCTAAAACTTAAAGGGAGGGTTTCTGTAATTAAGGGCCTCATCATGCCTTCCCCTGTGCTTGCCTGGTTTACTAAAGGAATGAGATTATGCACTCCAATATTTTGTCCATTAGTGGCAAGTTTTGAAATAGCTGGCTAATTTCAACTACCTTTGACAGAGGGGTGAAGGGGTCTGAAAGGTATTTGGGGTTCAGAGATTTCATGCAAATGGGTGACTAAATACAGGGAGGCTGTAAGAGTAAGCAGGAGAGAGAAACAGCTGAAGGTCTCTGCTGATGGAAGGAATCAAAGCTGAGTCCAGCATTTATCATCTCTGTTGGCCTGATGCCAGCCAGTAGAAATCCATGCACTGAGAGGTCGATCAAGCATGTTGTCCCAGGCCCATCTCACAGTAACAGTTCTGAATGGTAGTAGAAGTTGGAGTCATTATTTTTCATTTGGCATTGAAATAAACAGAGGAAAAGGACAAGGAAAGGGAAGGATAAATATTTCTGCAAAACACATCTAAAACACTAATGAACATTAAATCATTTCTACAGGAGTTTGCAAATCAAAGGAAACAAGGAAGAAACCCTCCTAAGTTTGTTAAATTGAGAACAACTACACTTATTTTTGGTTTTCTTCTATTATCTGGAATTTTCCTTCTTCCTAACATTATCATTATTACCTTACATTTAAGCCTATGCTAAGTGTGATTTAACACAGGACACAGAAAACCAGAGAGGCCTGGTTTTCAGTATCAGAGGTGTCTTTGTTGTGGAAAGTTGTCAAGTCCCAAAAGTTGTCTACACTGCATAGATCTGTGTACTTTGGCAGGTTTATAGCTCAGAATCTAACTCCCCAGAGACTTGCTGCAACTTGTAAATGCATAAGGAATTTTTCAGGCCAGTTCTATATCCGAATTCATTCACTTATAAGAACAGATCCATTATAAGATTTTTTTAAAGGCATTTTCAAATACTTGCTTTTCTTTGTCACTCTTGCAGTAACAGTGATTTGAAACATTGAAAAAGATGTCAGGCTAGCTCCTTGTACGAGATAGCTTTCTCTCTGGATTTCAAGGTAGAATTCCTAAAGCTTTAGTTTTGTTATCTGATATGCAGAAAAATAGAAGGGACAGAAAAGGGACAGCATTTGTTCCTGGCTTTTTTTTTTTGATTTATTTCTAAATGTACTGCTTGCCCTTTAGGTCAAATGCCTGTATCAGCTGTGCAGCTAGACAAAATACTTCCAGCTGAAAAGGTTGAAAAAAGTGAACCAAATAATCATCAAATGAAACATTTACTTTTGTGTTAAGCAGTAGAGTTCAGATAACCTGAAACAATTTTGAGTTTTTTATTTCATCTTTTGCTGGGAAAATAACCTGTTTTAATTTCATTTTGGTCTGAATATGTTATGCTCTCTGCAGATGTTTTCAGCTTATTTAATTAATCACTAGTAAAGCAAAAGCATGAATTAGGCTGTATATTACGGTATCATATAATCCCATTTTTTCATTAAACATCTAAAATGTTCCCATTTTGTCAGGGTAAAAAAATCAGATTCTTTTTTGACTAGAGATTATTCAGGAACTTCCAGTATTACGAAAATGTAGCTCAGTAAATTACTTTGCACTCTGTCCCAGGTTTATAGCTTTTTTCGGCTGCCTGGATTACTTGGCTTGGATCTTTTACATTTTTTTCACATCAGTGGCTTCCAGTCTTCCCCTCTTACTCTTTTATGTTTACTTTCTCATCTCTCCATCCTTTATAACCTCTTCTTTGTACTGTTAAAGCCACATATACAAATTATGTTTTTTGAAAGACACACCAAAACTTGACTAATTCCTGAATGCCAAGAGTATATTGCAAATTATTTCAGACACCATTCCAGCAGGCCCATTCAGCACAAAGACGGGGCTTGCATTCACAGGGTAAGATGTACATCAGGACAGAGAGAGGATGGCCAAAGCTTTGCTGTGCTCTAACAACCCCTGCCCAAGAAATGGCTCTGAGGGAGGCTGTTGCAACTAGAAATACCTTGAAGCCCTGCAAAGTCCTCTGGGGTGCCTCTGTTCCTACCCAAGGTGAGGGAAGATGGAGGTCATTTACTGATGCAGCTCATCCCTTCACTTTCTCCCAGAGCTCCAGCACACATACAGTACTGTCTCACTGGGACTGTGAGGGACCAGGAGTGACTACGAAATTAGCCTCTGGAGGACTGACTGTGAAATTATTCAAACCACATTGTATGAAAGCACATTTCTGATAAAGTATTTACACACCAGTTTATAGTGTTTTCATGTAACCCATACTTCCTCCTATTCTGTTCTGGTTCATTTACCCTGTCCACAACTGTAGTATGTAAGAGTGTTCAGAGAGGGTGTGATTATGTCTGTTTTATAAATACACACCATTCTGTGGAAATGGGGCCAGCAATTAAAATTAAATTATGCTGTTTTCCACTTTGAAATCATTGATGAAAAAAATAATCTAAAAATATTATCTTAACCTTTTGCTAATATCACTGTGAACCTTTGGTTAAAGGTCTCTCTATTTAACTGTTTAAAAGAGGAAGCGATAACAAACATTTCAAGTAACATTGTTCCCAAAGACATAGGAACTCTGTCTCCAAGCAAAATACTTAACCACTTCTTGTTTACAAGAGGTATTTTCTGATGTTCTTTTCTGGTCTGAAAAGGTCCAAAACTCTTTGGAGAAGCAACTTTTTTGAACTCACAAATAAAATCCCCTACTTGCATTGTAGCTGGACTTATACAGAGATGGAAGAGAAGACATGAAAAGTAACAAATAATGAGTTTTCCCAATGAACTACTCTGTGGAGCACATATGCACAAGTGACACTAATAATATCTAGCCACATTAAATTGCTGATAAATTAGAGCCTTCTTTAATTGAGAAATACTTGATTTAGCTGATGTTTCTAAGAAAGACTTTCAAAATTGAATTGATATAAATAAATTAATGCTACAAAATATTTGATACTTTGTTAACTAAATTAAGTTCTTTAATTAAGAAAAAACTACACATATTATTAACTGATTTTTCCACAGCGCTGAATGGTATTTTTATCCACATTGCCTCCATGAAATTGATGGAGCAGACTGGGAGTAAAAGTGGCATGTGAGAGGAATCATCACTTTTATTTTGATTTACTTATCAAGGCACATCTAGGAACCTGCTCATTCAAGAGATTTTGGTCACCAATCTTTAGTTACAGAAATAGTACTGCTGCAATCAGAGGAGAAGCATGTGCCTTATGGACTTTCCTAGCCTGCGGAGTGCATGCTAAAGGGACTCAGCACTTCTGCAAGGCATAGAGGTTATGAAACCGCTAAGTATTACCAGTTGAAAAAATTTTTAGGATTTATGTTGCTGATGTGGAGATCATAACCTGGCCTGCAAAATTCAGTTGCTTCTTCAGTTTTCTGCAGCTGTTCTGGACAGTTGCTGGATCTGGTCTCTGGTGGGAGTTCTCCGTTGAATCCTTTCTGACAAGTGGACAGAAAGACCCTTGTTTAGTTGTTTTCCTCCTTGCAATGGAAAGAAAACTCACTCTACCAGTTAGTTTGAGGAAATATTGAGATGGGGGCGGGGGGGAACCAAACAAAAAAGGAAAACTTTTAAAGAAGGCAATATTTAGCATTTTTAAAGGTGAGGAAAACATGCCAGCCAAACTGTCTGAGCACTGGTAATCAGAGTCAAAGACAAAACTAAGGAACGTTAATTTGTCTGGGCTTTCAGTTCTTCCCTTGTATGAGACAGTAAGAGAAATTACAGTGAAGTCAATAAGGTCACTCAACTGACTTGAAACAAGGTTTCATTTTTAAGGCTGGATGTGGATGTTGGGTTAATATCAAAGAAGTTCTATAGCTATAGCTGGGCAAAGAAACAAGGAAGGTTGACTCTTCCTGGTGAGGGACATTATGACTTTTATCATCGTTAGTGTGAAATGTATGTATTACTCAGGAGAATAACAATAATGAGAAAGAAATCAGATTTTCCAAGGGATCTTTTTAGTTCATAATATTTACTCTGTGTTTTGCAGTGATCAGATAAAGAAAAATCTCATCAGGTAAAGCCTTCCCAGGGAAGGAATTTTTCCCAATCTCTATTAGTGATTATGTTGTGTCCTGAAGCAAAGGATTCATTCATAAACATAAACCACAATGCCTATATTAATGTCAGATTCCTATCTGAATACGTGCAGTTATGTGTCTGTGAAAAAACAGAAAATACTTTCTATGATGGGTTTCTAGAATCTGTCCCAGGGCAGATTACTATCAGCTTCCTAATGCTCCAAAACATTTGTGACTCTGTGCAGCTCTAAAGAGTTGTATTTGGAGATTGGAATACTGACGGACTACTGCTGACTGGATTTGCATTGCTGGAATATCTGCATGACCTGCAAAATCTCCTGCACTTTCTTTTTCCTCATACTGCTTTATTTCAGCATGGTGAGAACCCCTCATGCAATTTCATTAGGAGAACCAGAGCTGAATACAAAGATGCAAAGTCTGACTAGTAAAGGATGCTTTCCTCACTCAGATAAAAATACTTGATTTTAAGCCAAATTTAGAGCTTTCACAAGAGTACATGAAGCAATGCATCTTGATTTTTGCCAGCACCTTGTGTCATAAGAAATCTGTCTAGCCCTTCCAGGAGGAATTTTGGAGGTGATTATTTCTCACATAATTTTACAGTTTTAAAATACTTCTCACTTCGATGTGAGTAGAAGGAAAATGATATTCAGGACAGCAAGCCATGCAACAGAAAGTTGACCCTGACGGTGCCACCCTTAATCAAGCTGAAGTGCTAACCATTTCTCTCAGAAATTATTTCCTGTCTGCTGGATGTATTCCCACAGCACTAATAGAGAGATGGTTTATTGCTCTAATTGAAAAAGCTTAAGTTGTTTAGGAGGCTTGCTTAGTATAAAATGTAACACAGAACATTTACTATCGATAGCAGAAAATACAGAAGTTAATCGAAACATGTCTATGTTGCTTTCACCTTTAAAAAAAAAAAGTTTCATGAACAGAAGAACTAGTTAATGCTGGTTGCAGTATGCAGTATGCTATGCTACCCTTTTAATAACCCTGACTCCCTGACCCTTTCACAAAATCAGTCTTTGCTCTCTTGTATTTACCTTAAAGCATCCCATTCATTTTCCCCAGTACTTTCTTTATTTCCCACCTTCCCTAATGCCTACCTATGCAGAAATTAATGGCTGCTGTAACGCATTCAAATCCAAACAGATATTGCCCTGCAACCTTTCTCTTGGTGGTGGCAGCACTAATCCATTGATTTTCAGGAAATGAAGAGGAATGTAATTCATATCCCTTTATGTAATGTGCTTGAAATCAACCAACGGATTCAAGTGGAGTGTCAGATGGACTCTCAGACAGACATTATGGATGGTTATGAAATGAGACTAAAAAACTGAGGCTGAAGAAATAGTGCACACATTGTACACTCCCAATGTTAGAAGTGTGATACTTATATTGCCTGCACGACATAAATACATACATCTGTTGAGGAAGGAAATGCCTTTATTTAATGAATATTTCCACATATAAATACCTGCACCTAAGTACATATGAGTTACTTTCATATTTAGTGGGAGTACATACAAATCATCAAGCCACCACTTATGGTACACAGACTTCAATGTATAGCTGTTTATCAAATCTGCAGTGTATTCTTTCATGAGTATTTGAAATACATTCTATAGCAATTAGGCAGGCCTGTCTGTTTATAGTAGTACTGATCTAAATCAACCCTAGAGCCAAACTTTATTAAAAAAACCCTAGCTCCTCCTGACACAGAGATTTATAGAGTACTGATCAAAAGCTATTACCCTGTTGGGCATCCAGAAACTCCCTATCATCTCAGGTAATGCAAATCTGACAACACATTTACATATTTGCAAGCATCCTCATTTCATTAAAAAAAGAATTGAAGAAAAAAATTAAAGGGGCTGATCCTAAGTTAAAGCAGTACCTATGCAAAGTGTGTGTCCTCAGGAAACTGGTCAAGCCACCGCTTTTGGACATTCTTGATATTGCTGAGAATAGTAAAATGATCATTCTGGTCCTCCCTCTGATTTTGGTGCCTAATCACCCCTTTCTGAGAGCTGAAAGCCTGTGGTCCCTGAGTTTAGACACTGATTAGTACAGCAGCCACAGATTCCCCAGTGTCTTAGCATAACCCTTCACAGAGTTCCCTTTCGTGGGCAGTCTGACTTATGGTTCACGTCTCCAGGGATGCATGATGGTGGAAGCAGACAGACACAGGCCTTGAAAAAGATCCAGATCTATTACTCTTTATTTCTGGTAGCATAAGTGACATCCAAATCCAGACAAACAGTAAACCATCTGTATATATTTGCCTGCTTCAGTTTCCTCATACTTAAGCATTCTTTGGGGTTAAGTCACTCTTCTAAGGAGTTCAGCATTTTCTCCTTCTTACCCTACTGTGACGTTTACTTCAAAGCACAGAATTGAAACAAGCTCTTCTTTAAACTACTCTAAAATGTCCACTAGGGAAAAAAAGTTTTCTTTTATAGCTTGCTTTATTGTGACAAGTTGCCTTATTTTGTTTAACTTCTATGTCTTCAGGAGCTCAGACTTGAAGAACTAGTTTGCCCTGAGCAACAGTTCTCTGTAATGACATTTGAATGCACAATCATAAAAAAGTTTAACATATTATCATTATCTTCCATTATTATCCCTGTAACCAGTGCAAGACTTCTTGACATTGCTGCTGAGGTTTAACTTAGTAGGAAGGCAAAAGCCAACAGCAAAAGCAATCGAGCTCCACCTTCAAAATTCATGTTGCAAGCTGAGAAAGTCATGTGCATATGGAGAGCTCATTTCACATGGACATTTCCAGTGACCTTTTTTGCTACCCTATTGCAGAAGTGATATTCTGCAATAACTGCATCCACATGGCCAGCTGCTTCCTACTTAATTTCTACAACAATGGCATAAATACAGCAGGGCCCTATTTCAAAGTAAGCACATAGCATTCTGGGCAGGAATCCTATGGTGCTTTTTCCAGATGGTGAGCTAGCTGTCTATGTTCTGGATCCTCTCTTGTGGTGTGTTGTGATTATACAGCAGAGCCAGCTGGAATCAGCGAGAATTGCAGGACTTGTGGTCAAAATAAATACACATTTCGACTGGTTCATCTCCTTCTGGTGTACCAAAGCATTTTCAAGTTGCCGTCAGCTACCATGAAAGCAACTCTTCTCTCTGCCATGCCACTAGGAGACTCTCATACAAAGAGGCTGAGATCTCCACACTGAATGGATTTGTCTATAGAAAGCATACACGATTTTGACAGGTCATTTAGCAGCTCAAATGAGGTGATGGCACCAGGAAGAATACCAGAACACTAATGAGGAATGAACTGTTTCTGAAATAATTTCATTTTCTGAGCACAGGAAAAAGGCAGAACATGCTGGGAGAGCACTGTGCTACATATCTGTCCTGCTTAGTGAAGAAGATAAAAATGTAAGTACTATGATGGCCTCTGTTCTTAGGACTTCTGCCATGCCAATCTTATGGCTATAGCAGCAGCACAGCAGTGTGGGCCATAAAACATAGAAGGCATGGGAGATTCTTGGTGACTTTACCTGCTTGTTCCCATGTGATGTTAATGTATTAATGGCACCCATGCACCTATACTTTGCCTGCTGCACCAGGATGAAACGTTCTAGAGAGATGTGGTTAAAGAGATGTTTCTCTCTAGTTTTTGATGGCCTGGTTGCTCAGTACAGCACCTTATAGAATCATAGAATCATTTAGGTTGGAAAAGACCTTCAAGATCATCGAGTCCAACCATCATCTCCAACGCCAGAGTCACGAACTCATGCATACATAGAAAAAAACAGGACATTGCTCCAAAAACTACAGGGGATGCTCACAGTGTTTAAATTGTTGCTATTGTTTTGGAAAAAAACAGCTTACCTGCCATCCCCCTTGCCCCTGAAGCCTTCAAGCAAGAGTCCTGCACAGTAAGATGTATCAGTTTTTCCTGAGAAGCTACAGGTTGACAGTGGAGTGTGCATTTAAGGGACCGAGCAGGAAAAGAGTGCTTAAGTGGATGACTTTGAACACTACCTCCTTTGTGAGCGCTTGCTTGCTTGCTTGCTCTAGTTTCAAAGAAGAAAACAAAGGAAAGCATTTGTCGTGGAGGCAAAGAGCAAGAGGTGTTCCTAGATGGCAACTGGCAAGGACAACAAATTCAGAGAGGATTTGTGTTCCTATGTGGAACGTGAAAATAAAGAGACTTTATTAATCAAATCTTTTAAGTATGGGAATTACACTTTTATGGAAAAGAGAATTAGTTTTCACAGAATGGCATATGTTAAATACATTGCTTTGACAGGAGAGAGACACTGTATTTTGCTGATGTGCATGAAGGCCGATGCTTTTATCAGCCATTCTTTCACAGCCTGGGGTGCTTTGCCTGACAAGAATCAAATCAGTTGTTAACAAAAATGTTCTTATCAAGGGAACAAAATCCACTTATCATCATCTGATGCATAAGCTTTATAACCACTAAAAAAGAAATAAGATCTGGGAAGGGTCAGGCTTTCTACCAATCTCTCTTGATAAGTTGAGCAGTGTGCTCAAAACCTCACTTTCAAGCAAAAGGTCATGTCCCATCACCAGCATCTCTGGCTGCCCTGAAGGGTGCTGGGGATACATAGAGGAAGGTGCTGCATAGAAAATTTCTCCTCTGAGCAGGCAGTATTCTCAATGACTCATGTATATGACTGCATTGTTGCACGGCCTGAGGCTACTGTGGTCTCTGAGAAACCAACAGTAATAAGGTGCACTTGTGAAAAATCATTTGTCTCTTCATCAACTCCAATAGCTGCCTCTGGCTGCCTCTGCCCTCTGGGTACTATTGTGGGGCAGGCAAATGCTCTCTTATATCAGAACAGTGCTGCCCAATGTGAAAGCAAGTCAGCAGACAGATGCTTAACTTTCTTCTTTCCACCTGAACAAGATATCATCTGTTTTCACTTTCTTCCATGAATTTGATAGATTTCTGGCCCATCTTCTTTTTTCTTACCCCTTCTCATTAGGCCAGTAGTTAGCAGATAATAACAAACCTTACCTTGAATGTCTTGGCAACTTGTTTATATTGGTTGTAGAAAATGGAAAGAAAAAAAAAGCTCTAGCTCTGGGAGTTTACTTTTCCTTACTCATGCTCCATCAGTTTGCACAAGATGACAAACTGTGCTTTCTCAGTGCCAAATGATGAATCTTGCTGCTGTGAACCACATACTGCTACTGGTTGCGTGAAGTCATGGTCTGAACCAGTGGACCACAACATCTGGCTTTACAAATGTGCAGTGGGACATGTTTAGCACTCACACAATGAAGCAGCCACAGGCCTTGAGTTTGAGGCAGAGACAGTGGATGGGATGGGAGCAAGTCAGTAATTGCACCTGCATGTGTGCAGGCAGTTCTTACCATGTTGGATATTAAATTTGGGGTTTAACATTATTAGAAGAGATTGTTTGCAAGACAACACAGATTGAAGATACATGCAAAAATGCTGAACCAGGTGAACTCCTCCAAAACCTTGCTGAGTGGAAAATGCCTCCTTATGTGTCTCATTGCTGTACAGTTCTGCCATGCTGTCCATCTTCTGCACTGAAACAGAACATCTCTCTAGTTGTTCAGAAGGCTCAAGATTCACTCATCCACAGATTTCTACATAGATGTCCTCAACATTTGGGAGAATGATTGTATCAACAAGAAAACCTGATTTTCAAGGAGTCGCTCCTCATCAGTAACAAGGGCATGTCTCACCAGTCTCTTTATCATTGCCCTCGACAATCCTGGATGCTGGAACAGCACCCTGGGCATGGAAAAGCAGAAGAATCATTGGGATGCACATAGTTAACCAAGCAGGAAGACAGCAGAGGAGAGGAAAGGACTGGAAGACTGCTGTGAAGTACAGATACATACACGCAAACATTAGTCATCAAACACTAGTCAGCAAAACACAAGAAACTGGAACCTTTTTCAATGCAGACAGGAAAAGTGACATTAACTGGCAAATGAATTCACAAATAAAAATACATCAAGTACTGCAGGAAGAGTAAATGTGGCAAACAGTCTAATGCAGACATACTCACAGATACTGAAAAAAAGTTCCTACTGTCAAAGATCCATGAACCATGCAAAAATTTCTCTTAGCATTAAGTATGAAGCTATCTGTCTAATTTCTATGTATAAGCACTGTACAAACTGGAGCTCAGGTTCATAGGTTTTTGAAAATGAATGCAGTTAAGCACACTAATCAGGTGTGAAAAATTTGATTCTAGATATTTGCATATAGCACTGTGTAAATAATTGATTTTCCAGTTGGCTAGGGCAGCATTTCTGTTCAATTTCAGTTGAGTGCACAGAAGAGATACAGGCTCCTCATTAGCATGGAAAGAAGAAACATTTCTTAGCCTTTATACGTCAAAGACTCCTATGAAAAACACAGTAGATCTACACTTTGATACAGTTAGAGTAGGAGGTAAGGTTTAGTTAATCATGTTAAGATTCTGTTTCTATTTTTAAATTTACAAATATGCTTTTAGTTTTGGAAAAATTTTATGTTGTTGATGTTTGATATAAATTATCTGAGGGGAGATGTGACAATCAGCAAATGCATGTAGTCTTTGCTTTAGTACGTCTGAATGAGGTCCATTTTTTAACAGTCAATATTTTTCTAAAAGCTATTCATTCATGTTTAGGTTAATATGTCCATGGCATTGTGTTCAAGAAAAATTTCAGAGATAAAATGAGTTACACCAACACATACAGGGATTCCACATCACTGATGTCTCTTGCAATAAAAAGCCAACAACCCCTGTTATGAACATTTGTTACCACACAATGCAAATGCGACAATACCCCCAAAAATGCTTATCCTTTGATTAAAGCAAAAGTTCCCAGGCTGGCAAATGTGAGTGTCCAGACATGCACCAGGAAAGGAAGTGAAAAAGTGCACTCTGTCCATCATTAGCTATGAGGAAAATATTTTTATGCATAAGGTGACATCCATTCTCAGATATGATCTGAATATCAAGGTCAACATGCTGACTTTTGAGAAGATCATGCTTGGCTTTAGATTAAGTAAATCTTCGTGGTTTGGTACAAATTTTCATATAAACATTTCTTTCAGTTTCAGTTTGCATCTATACAAACCAGATCATTTCACAAAAGGGTTTTGAAATAAGACGTGTTGGTAGTTGACATGCGTGGAAATCTGCAGCCTGAAATTTGCTTAAAAGAAATCATGTTGAGCTGACCATTGGCATAAGCACCAGGGGAAGCCAGGACTCATGCAAATGCAAGGCAGGAGGGATTAAAGTGTTTGCCAGTTTCTGCACTGTGCTGACTTCAGCTGAACTGCAGTTTCATATGTATGGGGATGAAGCTCTGTAGCCTCTTCACTTCATGGCAGGAGCCTCAAACCCTTGGCTTTCTGTCTTCTTCCCTCTCACCATTCCTCTTCCACTTCACCATTCCTCTTCCACAATGTAAGCAGCTTGATCCAAGTCAGGAACATGCCCCTCCCCTACAATGCAGAGAAAAGCAATATAGCCTCTGCTGCTAAGAAGACTTCAGTCAGCTCTGAGCCAGGAATATTATACTTGGATCCTTGAAATTCATAAAATGTGTCTTTAGATTGCTGACAAGAGCCCCTAGACCTTGTATTAATTATTATTCATTAATAATCTCAAACTAAAATCTTTAGAAACAAAAATTCCTTTTTAATCCCCAGGAAGTAATGTCAGGCAGTCAGATTTCCAGTATGCTTCCTATTGCTATTAGGTGAAGCATGAAAGGACAAGAATCACTCATGTCACCAAAGTAAGGATCCAGAGGAGCTCTTTAGCTCACTTCCACTGTATAGAGTAAAGCAGAGATTTATAATGCTATATATATGATGCCTTTGAATTTATAGTGTGCTGTAAAGCAAATTCAGATGTTAATTTAAATGCATGATGATCCTACTGCATAATTTTGTGAGACATTTCACTCACGGACAGGTATCTATCTGTTAAACAACAGGTGAAACCATGGACCTGTGGGGGTGTTTTGGTTGGCTTCACCCCTTGTTGGGCTTTTCTCCAAAGTGGTCTTGCTGTATGCTATTTCTGCATACAGCTCTTTTAAATGAATGTATGTTCTGATGCATATAGTGTAAAAGTAAAATTTTCACCTGAGGCATGTGTTTCTAGGCACAATCTGGAGTTTGGAAATACTTTGGGCTACATGCTGGAAGGGAGGCCCAGTTTCTGTGGCATGCTGCCACATCTCTTGATTAGGAAGCCAACGGCTGGATGACTTCTGAAAACAGGAAGGTATGACAGCAAAACTTTATTTCGATTAAATAGCTTCCATATAAACACAGGAATTCCACTGTCATCCCTGCTCCTTATCCTCAGCAGGTTTTGCAAGGACAGACTGGCTGGGTGACAGGTCCAGCAGCCCCAGGTTACTCAAGCAGGCCTCTTACCTAGCTCAGCTGGCAGCCGAAAGAAATTGTATGAAAAGTCACAACACAGCCAGTGTTAACATAGTTTACCATTCCTCTGTGGATCTAGTGATTTTTTAAAATTTTTCATGGAGACTGAAGGGAAAGCTTCCAACACATGAATCATCTTATACACAAAATGGCTGCCACCTCCCTTTACTGCCAATGGTTTGGAAGCCAACAAAATGGCCACCCCATCCCCTCACAGCATGTGAGAAGAACAAGCAGAATTGATGCACAGAAAGATAGAGGAGAAGGAGACAGCCAAAGGGTGAGGGCTGTAAGTAGTTATGAGTGAGTGTGGGACAGCCAGGCTGGGCTGGCAGCTCTTCACTCTGTGAGCAGCATGGAGGAAGGGCATCCCTTCTGGTGCCGTGTGGGTGTTCAAGGTTAGATTTTAACCTCAGAAGTCAGTGGACACTTTGGAGGTATCATCCACCATAAGCTCAACTACTGGCAGGAAAATGAAAAGCCCTAAAAATAGATTAATTTAGCATATCAGCAGTGATTTTTAATCTGTTCTTGTGTTTGTTGGAGGCCTAGCTGATGATCTTGGGCTGCTGAGGCTAGCGGTCATGAGCAGTGCCATTCTGAATGCTGGTGGCTGATGACTAGCAAAGTATGATTTTTCTGAATTATTTTTGGTGTACTTCAAACATTATGAAAACAATTCAAAGATGTCTTTGGAATTAAAAAGAAGTATGTCCTGTTCTGGTTTCTGGTGAAAGAGATCAGCTGTCTCCTATATTTTGACTATCTTCTTACCAGAGAGCAACAAGTATTTTGGTGAAGGAATTCAGCTGGCTGAGGATGCCACATGAGCTGCTGCATGTAAGATGAGTAAAGGGAGCTGGAAAGTGATTTGAAGACCTCTGAATGGAGGTAGGGGAAGCTGCAAATGGTAGTAGTGTTCCCACTGAAGGGCATTGTTGAAAGGCTGGAGACCTTAAGGAGAGTTGAGTTCAGGTCCTGATCTGCAGTCACTGAAGAGAAAATGGATCACCTGGAGGTAGCTTAGGCTTAGGCTCAGGTGGTGGCAATGGGGCATGGAGGTGGGAAAAGTTTATAGGGTACAGAAGGTGAAGGGCACATCTAGTTTTTCATTATTAGATAGCAAACCAGCATTACAGCAGTGTAGCACTGTGCCTGCAAAACTGAGAGCATGCAAGGCAGCAGAGCGCTAACATACATCCTTTCTACACCATAGCCCTGAAGTTTCCCCAGCCTATATGTAGTTGAAGTCTTATGTTCAGTAACATCATGAACACAACTACCAGTTAAACATGAATTGACCTATCTACTAACTAGCCAGTGCACATGTAAAAAGCACTGATTCATATATATTGACAGAAGGAAAGCTATAGAAATGATGCAGTGGTAGTTTGATGAAACACAGGTGGTGAAGAAAGTTGTGATGATAATGGTATGAGCTGTTACTAATTTGCTTTGTTTATAGCCCAGTTTTCCCTAAAGTTCTCAATGAAGTTTAATGTAAAGTATGAATGATTAGTAAGCACTTCCATTAAATAAACAAAATGAAGCTTAGAAATCCAGTTTCTTAGAAGGTTGGTTAAATTAATTTTAACTTAAATGATCTGCTGCCAAATCCCCCTAAAGTTCAATCTTTACCTACAAAAAAAAGGTGAATTCTGGACTGACAGTATTCTTCACATGCAGCAATGTTATTTCATTTAATTCCCACATTTAACTCCCCGTTTAGCCATAAAGTTGTGCCTTCAGTGTTTGTATACTGACAATGTATTGTAGTTCAACAAATAACTAATTAGAAATTGCAAATATTCAGGTGAGAATCAGGTGGAAGAAAATAAAAAAAATATATCAGAATTATTATTTAAATTGTAGTGTCTCTTACACAGTTTTAGAATATCAGTGGAAATCTGGTATCTTAATCACTTTAATCTTGATGCCTGCCATTAACTCTTTCCTATGCAGTTTATAAATTACTAGGTGTTAGACTAGGTTTGTCATTGCTCCCACAAACTCAGCTGGACGTTAAGTGCAGACAAGCCTGAAAATTTTCTGTATCTCCAGTATTGTGGGCCTCACACTTTGGATAAACTCTGGAAAGTACCTCACACTGATAAATTAAAAATCCATCCTCAAAGCTGCCCTTAATAGTCATACATTGTTTAAACATACTGTGCAAACTGTGACTCCTTAGAACAATTAGACAGATCAGTTGCCTATATTTTTTTATAAACAATACTGAGATTAATTAGTTGGAATGGCTTCCTTTGCTTCGCCTCTGATGTCATGAAAATGCTATTACTAGCTCTTCCTTGGACAGAATAAACAAGCATATCTGATATGCAAGCTAATATAATGTCCTTTATTTACACAATTGTAAATCCTGTTAGCTCTAAAACAATTTTCAATTTAGGAGCGGGCCAAAAAGCTGAATAACAAAGGAGAGAAGTGACCTCAGTCATTCCACACTGACGTATCTTCAGCCTCAGAACTGGCATGGGAAGGTTGTGTTATCAGTTGGCTTGGGAAACCTGAGTGATGGCTCTGCCATTCTGCCCACAGCAGGACATAAACAACTATTAATTGTTTCAGGAGTTCATGGCTTTTACCTGTACCTCAGTTAGTTTGCTGTGTAGTCTGCATAGCGTTTCAGACATGTTGAATAGGTCTAATCATAGAACCGTAGAATGGTTTGGGTTGGAAGGGACCTTAAAGATCACCTAGTTCCAACTGTCCTGCCATGGGCAGGGACACCTTCTGCCAGACCAGGTTGCTCAAAGCCCCATCCAGCCTGGCCTTGAACACTTCCAGGGATGGGGCATCCACAGTTTCTCTGGGCAACCTGTTCCAGTGCCTCACCACCCTCACAGTGAAGAACTTCTTCCTTACATCTAATCTAAATCTACCCTCTTTCAGTTTAAAGCCACTGCCACTGGTCCTATCACTACATGGGTAAAAAGTCCCTCTCCAGCTTTCTTGTAGGCCTTTAGGTACTGGAAGGCCACTGTAAGGTCTCCACGGAGCCTTCTCTTCTCCAGGTTGAACAACCCCAACTCTCACAGCCTGTCTTCACAGGAGAGGTGCTCCAGCCCTCTGTTCACCTTCGTGGCGCTCCTCTGGAGTTGCTCCAACAGGTCCATGTCCTCCTTATGTTGGGGGCCCCAGAGCTAGACACAGTACTCCAGGTGGGGTCTCACAAGAGCAGAGCAGAGGGGGAGAATCAACTCCCTCAACCTGCTGGTTACGCTTCTTTTGATGCAGCCCAGAATGCTATTCACTTTCTGGGCCATGAGCGCACATTGCCGGGTCATGTTGAGCTTCTCATCAACCAACAACACCAAGTCTTTCTCCTCAGGGCTTCTCTCAATCTACTCATTGCCCAGCCTGTATTTGTGCTTGGGATTACCCCGACCCATATGCAGGACCTTTAAATAGAGCTAAACTGGGCTTTTAGGGCTTCATCTACAAAGGACTTTGTATTCAATGTCCAATTGTTTTAGGCTTCTACTATAACATCTGTGAGTATTTTTTTCTGTGACTGCACATCATATTGAACAAATTATTTAAGTATCTATATGGGAAATCTAACCTCTTTCAAAAATGGAGACCATATGCCTTCTGAAGATGTTGCTGTATGGAACATAAATGCCATGAAATATCATCCAGTTGGTGTTGTATTTGTGAGGGAATGCTGCCCCAGCTTAAGCTCAGACTAGTTATCTAAGCACTCTTACCGGTATATTTTGAAAAGTGTAGGTGTTCTCCATGTTTCCTCATGGCGTCTACTAAAGAATGAACATATCTTGTAAAAATGATGAGCATTTAGCACACTTTGTCTAATTAAACATATCTTTTCAGCTACATTCCCCACTTCATTGTGAGCTTTGGTATAAGACCAAATGTTAAGGTTACAAATAAAGAACCAAGGTAGAAGCCAGATCCATGGAATGAATAGCAAAACTCCTACTTATTTCAATGGAACTGAGGATTCAGTCCAGCCTTTGTCAAGGAAGAACTCACAGAGATATGGCTAGGGCTTTTCCTTGTAAGATGCTAGGTTTGCTTCACTAGTAACTGGTTGAGACCAGGGCTTCACAGACATCCAAATAGAAGTTTATTTTTATCACATTGTCATACTTCATTTAAGTTTACAGAAGAAGGCAAATGATATAAGGCTGGGAAATTGAAATTGTGTTCTAAGTTATCCATACAGGTTAATATTTGGTTAGAGCTTATTTATTGTAACTTAACTCATAGTGGTCTTGCATTATCAGATGTCCAAAAGCACAGAAGAGCCATCTTGCCCAAGGTCTATCCAAGCTAACTGTCATCGTGAGCAGATGCCTGCAGAATAGTAGAAGCATGGCAAACATTTCTACAAGTACTCCAAATATTTTCAGTTCAGGAACTTAATAAATTGTCCTGTCCCCAAAACTAATGATTCTTTAAATGCATAATCTATGAACAGATGCTGAGGCAATACCCCATACACTGAATACAGCCCATTAGAGCAACTCTTCTGGCCTACGCCCTATGCCCCATTTGTAATAGCGTTATTTCTTGTTGGTGTCTCAGGAGGTTTACCTGTGTGCATGCATTCTGTAGCACATGCATGGTAAGTTATGTTGAGTCTTCTGCACGCATGTTACACAGTGGAGCTGTTCCTCTTCAGTAAGTCTAGTCATTTGTCAGGGAAAGGATAGTGACATTCAGGCTCTGTCTGCCTGCCTGATTTGCAAGGGCTGGAAATCACTGTTTTTGCAAATGCATTCCCATTCTTTAGTGCATATGTCATTTATGGGATCAGCCTTACCATGGTATATGCAGGATTAACTTTGCTGAAGTCAGTGGCATTCATCCCATGATTTGGCAATCTTACTTTCCGAAAAAGGCATAAAAAAATAATAATAGAAAAAGTAACTGATTACTTCATCATAAAAAGAAAAATCAGCCTGATTTATGTTTTTTCTTCTTTCTTTTCTTTCATTTTTCTGTGACAGAAATAGACAAAGTAATCATGGGTCATATATTACCAAGAAATCAGAAGTTGTTTAGGAGCTCATCTTAAGCTCTTACCAAAAACCTGAAGCAATGTTTACACATTTAAGAGATTGTAATATTTAATTATGTGTGATAAATATTATTTCATTTTTAAAACCCCTGGAAATTTCCAAGTACAAAACTGAGCCTGACCTAGGACATGTTAGACTTGTGAGCAACCAAGAGCTTCAGATCTAGCAGAGTGAAAAAATTAAAATTGGATTAGGTCTGTATGACTTAGCTGTGAATTTGCATTTTACTCCAGGACTCCATGTCTCTTGAGTGTTAAAATTGCCTATGCTAGCTATAAAAATTAATACAAGTGTTTGTAATTGTATTTAATAGAATTAATGTGCTTAATATACATCAAAACATTGAGAATTCTGCTAAAGTTACCTGTACTGTGCAAACTGGTTTTAAAAATGTCAGCCTATAGGCTATCTAAATGCACTTATTCCAATTTTGCTGTGACTTTTCTAGAGGAATGACTGGTCTTTAAATGGGTCTTTTACTGCTTTACCTAGGCTAGGCTGTATGGGCAAGTCTGTGTGACAGCACTGTTACCAGCTAGCAGGCTTTGCAAGAGGAGCTGCTGGTTAGGTAAAACCACTAGTGAAAAAATGCCTGCTCTGCATTTCCTCATTGCAATTAATGTTAAATCCTTGGGCACACCCTGCTCCCCTGCTCCCCTTCTCCATCAGCCCATTTGCCATAGAGGAATTTTATCTTTCTGCTTTGTTTTCTGATTTCTGTCCCAAACATCTAATTTTCAGAGTCCTGTAAGCTCTTTCAGCTACAAGGAAAATTGAGTGATAGATTCAAGTGCTTTTATTTACAAAGAGTGTTTTCCCGAATGAGACAGTAGACAACAATTTATTTACTGTAGTGAGCCCCATTCCAGCCAGCTCTAAGTTCTCAAACTTGCTCGTATTTGGTGTTGCGTTCTTGAGGGAATTTTTTGAGTCAGTTTGTAGTCAATTCTATTGAGTTTCTATTTGTGTTTGCTTTGTTTCTGTTTTCTATTGATGCCTTTTACTGTTATAGCATTCATACTCGACAGAAAAGCGTAACATCTTTACAGATATGCTGAAGGAAACCTGCCCATTGCAGTCATTATCTTTACAAGGTTTACCTCAACGCATGGTCACTTAACTCTGGGATGTGAAAAAGACAATAAAGTACATAGGCAGAAAGCAGTGAGAGGTTCACTAGAAAGTCTTAAAACTTAAAGGAATACTGCTGTTCAAAACAGTGTTCTGTTTCATCTGCAAAGCTGGTATTTTTGACAAGATTAAGTTCTCTAAAATTTTCAGGAAGCATTTACAATATAAAATGGAAAGTTTTATCTGGCATTTTGTATATGTAAAACTTGCTGTTTTTCATACCAGGCTCATTTTTTATCCATATGTTTTAATATTTTCCTTATTTTAATATTGTATAGTATTTTATCAGATGATGAACTGCATTCTATAACCATCTGAGTTATGTGGATTTTTCACTATCCTGACCCAGTAGCAGCCCTGTACATGACGTGATGTAGCAGCCAAGCACACTGTCCTAAGGGTTTGTAATTAGTGTAGGATATTAGTTATTGGAACGCCTCAGTTCCCCTGGTCTGCTCTGTGACCTAGGACAAGCTTTTTAACTTCTGTTCTTCAGCCTTGGAGCTCAAAAACACAAGACTGCACCAATTTCCATGTGGAAAAAACCCCAAGAATTTCTCAAGTTCTTGGTGGTACATCAACGACAATTTTGTCTCCTCTCCTAGAACATTAGCAGAAACAAGGGAACAGAACTTAACAATATCAATGTTGTTCATTCAAGACTATTGAGTGGTTAAAGCAGAGGCCTGAATCTAGGGTTTAGTTCACTGGGCAAGATCCTTAATCTAATCCTCTATCTATGGAGTAGAGATAATGTAATTTTCCTTTTCCCATCTTCTTGCTGTTATTGGTTATTTATACTATAAGCTTTTTTCTATCTGTTTTACTATGTTCATGCATAATTTCATAGCTAAATGCCGCTTTGACTTTCTAAACATTGCTTAACGTCTTGAGTTGTTTTTTTGTTGGTTTTTGGTTTTTTTCCCCTGCAGAATCCACTGTAAAATCTGTCTTCCCTTGGTTATTAGCTATTTTTAGGACTCTTAGCTCTTCTATCCAGAGTAAGTCACTCTAGCATCTGGTAAGTTCTGGTGAAAATAGGAGTTCTGCTACTCCAGCTGTTTAAAAGGGCAAATAAGTGACTGTTTACACCCAATATATGACCCCTTTGCATTGCCAATATCAAACCTATGGCTTTCAATCTTTTAAGCTACTAGTAGTGCAAGTATTGTCTAACTACAAAGCATTCATTCTCAATGACTCAATGGCACCACAGAGATATAAAATATTATTTCATTGCTATTTATACTTTTGTTGTTATGATAAATACAGTGGTGAGATCAGGAGAGATTTATGTCTGACAACAGTTCTTGTATAGTCGTTTTGTGTTCTGGGAGAGCATAAAAGCCTTTTTCTCTGTTTTGTCTTCCACTGAGGAGGCTAGCAAAAACAGCAAGCAGGACAGGACAAATTCTAGGGTGTGGTAAATTATGACTTTTTCAGTGACAGTCATTGTCACTGAGAGACAAAGGGTAGGATTTTTAGTTGTGAAAGAGGAGGCTGTAAGATTGGGCTGAATAAAAAAATGCCAGGGGATTTACATATCATTCTACATCTTTGAACTGTACGTTTCTAAGCTGTTATTTAAACATATTTCTCTACTCCATAAACTATTTTAAATGATACTTGGATTGTACTATGTCACATTCCTGTAAAGATGCCGGTAGCTGAGTTAGTCATTCATTACTATTTAAGGAATATTATTTGACTCCTTTCTGTTTCTTCATCCATCTTCACATCATCTTCCTTCTGAAATCCATTTGTGCCTGACTTTCTTCATTGCATGATTTTAGCCACAGATCTGTTCAAGACCTGACCTTTAAAGATGCAAATAATTTGAAGACCAGGGAAAGTGAAAAGGATTAATACATCTCAAATTTGGGCCTCAAGAAGATTGAGGGCCAGCTTGTGTGCCGTCACAAATCATAGAAATGTGCTCATGGATGGCTTAAGGCTGCTTTGGTCTGCTCTGATCTGAGGGTTGCTTTGCAAATGGCCGACTGACATATCCTGTGAGAGCAGCAAGAAAGCCCTGTAATTGCCATGACATTCACATTGTGCTCAGTTTGAGGTGAGCAGTGAAAAAGGATGACTAGGATATCACTACTTACAAGCTTCCAGGGACAATCTTGCAAGCTTGCACCAGGGAGAGCAGCATATGCATACAGGTTATTAGTGCTGATACCACCTGCTGAAAGTAACTCGCACTGTTTATGGAGTAGAGAAATATGTTTAAAAAACAGCTTAGAAACGTACAGTTCAAAGAAGTAGAATGATATGTAAATCCCCTGGCATCTTTTTATTCAGCCCAATCTTACAGCCTCCTCTTTCACAACTAAAAATCCTACCCTTTGTCTCTCAGTGACAATGACTGTCACTGAAAAAGTCATAATTTACCACTCGCACATTTTCAGAAAACATCCTTGGTATGTACTTGAGGTATTCATAATCCCTGCGTGGTAACCTTATCTATAGCCATCCTGCCTCATTTGTTTCTTTCAGGATATGCCTATATATATGTATATATGTATGTATATAAACAGTATAAATAGCCATCTGCACTTTCTGTGCTGAAGTCAATTTTGATTCTCATTTATTATCAAATTATTTAGTTGCACTGATAAAACCTCTAAGCCATTTCACCTAGTTCTTCAAAGAACAACTGCTACCTCATGGTGCTTCTGAACACATCATCAAGCTGGGGAGGACAGACCTGACAATTTTCACCTGTAAGAATATCCTGGCCTACAGTCTTGACCTTCCTCCATGGGGGAAGTTTGTAGATCTAGTGTCAGTCCCTGGTCAAGTTAACATCAAAGATTGCAGATCCCTTAATCAGTGGGTGCCTTTTGTGAAGAAAAGGACTGGACCACAGGGAACTCGTTCTCTTTTTCCTTCCTACCATTTCTTCTTTCAAACTGTGTGCACCTTTGCCTAATCTCCCCATTTCCATCAGGTGAAATCTAAAACTAATTGAAGGAAGAGAAAGGATAAATATATTTATCTGTTAGTGTGAAGGAGGATTGATTTTGGACTGTGCAGCATCAAAGTAAAGAAAGGAGACTCTGTCAGCAGATGAACCCAATGGAAGAATCTCTTTTAACTCTCATGTTGTGAAGAAAATTTCCCCTGACTTCCAGAAATGCTGAATCAGATGCCACGTGAAGCCACAATAATCCCTGAACAGAGATGGCTCAGGTAGTACTTGTTGTTCTTGCATTCAATCTCATCCTGGTGCTAACTAGCTTAGAAAAAAAATAATGGCATTTTTCTAGACTCATTCTCAGAGGTCACTCCAGGCTTTAGGACCCTCACAGATACTGAACTCCCAAGAACTTACATTGTTTCTGAAAAGGGGCGGGACATGATTTAGAAAATACCAGTCTTCCTCACAGAATTTGTGCCTGGAATTGGAACAGGAAGACAGTTTCAGTTCTTCCAGCATTTCCATCATTGTCGTTTTATCAGCTTGGGCAGCTGCTCAAAGAAACTCAGAAACAAACTCATCTTGTTATATCTATCGATATGAAATTCTAGCTCTTATTCTCAGGCCGCTTGTTTGGTTTTTAAAACATTTTCTGCACATCTCTATAGATTGCAAGCTTGATGTGTGAGTCCATTTATTAGGAAAGTAGTAAATCTCTGTAAAATATTTTTTTAAAAGGTAAGGACAATACATGTTTGCATAAAGACTTGCTCATTTTCTTTGTGAACTACCTTTTATCCTTTACGGTTGAAGATCTTCTAACATATTTGATAACTGGCATGCTGCCAGCTCCCTCACATAGACCACCCACCTTTCACAGTGACGTCAAGGAAGTCCCCAAGTTTGCATTATTCAGTGGCAAGGAAGCCTTTGCTCTCTTTGACTACACAGATGGTGAGCAAAAGGATGGGAACCTTTGGATTGGACTGCATCCCTTGATTCTGATTTGTTTTCTCTTCTCAACAGAGCCCCTCTGTAACAAAGAAATCGTCTGTTTGGTATACTTGCAATGAGAAAATAATGTTCCAACTGATGACAGGTGCTTTAACTTCCAGCTGATTTCAAAGTGCGTCATACTGCTAGAACAAAAACCCAGCTGAAAAATGCATGGAACAGTAAAAAGCTTTTCACAAGTTGGCTGTGAGATCACCAGGAATGTGCCTTACCCAGCTGAGCTCAGTGCAGTGCTCAGTGCACAGGACTGCATGCTTCATCTCTTACCTTTTTACTGTTTGTCTTTTGTAGTGTGTCTGTAGGGCCTCAGTCTGTGTCGATGCAAACAGGTTCACAAGAGCGTCTGTGAGATCTAATAGCAGGAGAAGCTACTCGCATTTTGATTTCCTTCTTTGTATCCTGCATCCTCTGCCATCTGCTCTTGGGCTCTTCCTGATGTTTTTATGTTGCAAAACTCTTTCAGACAGGATGTTTTCCTTTTTATTTGTTAAGGGCCTAGTGTAGAGTAATGATAAACAGGAATCTGAGGCTATGATGAATATCGAGTTGCTGTACTTTCCTGACATTGTGGAATGTGTCAGTTACTCAGGTGTGCAGAGCTGACACAGACAAGGAGGAGAAAGGCTCCAGATAGCCAGATACCAGCTAATACTTAAGAGTGGGAATAATACTAAAACTACTAAATTTTTATGATTTTGTGTCCACATGTCCCCCTATTTTCAGTTAAGAAAATTCAAGACCTGTAAATTCAGATTAAAGGACTCCTGAAAAGTGATTGGTTCTGAATATTCACATAGGGAAAGAATGAAGAGTGGAAAGAGTTTATTTTCTATCTGTTAAGCCAAGGTGAAAGACTGGTTGAATCAAAATTTGCCTTCATTCAAAGTGGTAGGCACTTAAATGTATGCTGCAGCCTTTGCCTTCCTCGCCAACTCAAATGTGGAAGATGTGGGAGGCCTGATGATCAGGGGTGGATCAGGCTGCCCTAGAAAACTGTTCTGTGCAAACCAAAAGACAGGTAAGGAGCTTCACCTGAGCACATGCACCTGTTAGCTGTTCCTATCTTTCATCTGATACTAGCAGCTTCCTCCTAGGAGTGGAAAAGGCATGGTGGGGAACAAAGGCAGGAGAACTGTTCAGTTAAACTCCAGATTCTGTCAGCTACAACCTCTCAGCTGAGACACATGCCTGACTATAGTCACAGCTGAGAGGAGGGCAAAAGCCAGGTGCTAAAGACCAAGCTTAACATGCAAGGTGCTTATTACTTTAAATAGGGAAGGCTGATGACAATGTATGAATAAATCAGTCATGCCTCATTCCCCTGTAAGAGTTGGAAAGATTCTAGGGAAAAACAGATTTTTGCCTGATATCATGTTTCAGCTAATGATCATTCCCCTTCTGTTTAGAGAGCTGCTTGGTCACTACGTACTTCTGTTCAATGGCACCAAGAGCTGCAGGTTAGATCTAAGGAACATTGAACAGTTAGTGGTTATTGAAAAAGGCCATAGCCTAAAAAGAGGAAAATTGCAAATTTTAACTTAAAATCAGTTGAAATATTAACCTAAAGTTGTGGGAATATGTGGCGAGACAACAGGTGGGGACCTAAGACAAAGCTATCAGGACAAAGCTCATGAGGTGGTTTGTTAGAAAGAATATAGTAAAGCCCAAGAGCTCCACTGACTGATGTGCCCTGACATCTTTCAGACTTGACACCTTTTTGTGAAAATTTATTTGTAAAAGCTTAATTTATAGAGTTCACCTTTAGGAGTATAACACCTTTTGAAGTTATTTGCCTCAGATAACACAGAAATTTTGAGAGACACTAGGGAACAGAATGGAAGAACCATGATTTACTTTTTATGCTCCACCCATTAACACATGCTTTATCTTCCTGGACCAAACAGGAAGAATTATTGAAACCTGTTACATCAATTAGGCATACATTAGGGAAAAATTGCTTCTAAGGCTATATGTGGACATAATCCACTTCAAAATTTCTTTTGCAGCTTTTGCATAATAAACATTTGTAGGTACAAGTAATATAGCTTATAAGGGGAAGCCAAATTTACATATGTACCTTGGACAGATCTAAGTTTCAATATGCATAGCTGCTTGAGGAAACATGACTTACATATATAGATTTTGTTTATAAATAAGTGTGTACAAATTTTGAGCATCCTATTGAAAATGCGAAATTTCAATTTAAATGTCACTGCCTGAAGGAACACTGAAAAAACAAAAAGCTACACTTAAAGAAATACACAGTGAAATTTAAGTCTGGCAATCCTAAAACAAGTATCTTTACTGATTTTAGTTTCCAACAGGAACTGCATACAGAAAAGAAGTCGGGGCGGAGGGGGGGAATAGGTTCAGTAGTATAACCAAACCATGTAGGCCTGGATTCATTCCCCTTAACTTTAAGTGCTTATTTGAGCTGCCTACTTAAACACCTTTTTCCTCAGTCTGTTTTATGATCAATGGAAAGAAAGGCATCGTAACTCAGTTAGCCACCTTAAACCAAAATCGTCCCTGAAAGTCATCTAGCTATCCATTAAATTTAGACATAATCTACAGCAAATGAGCTGGTAACTTAGGCACCTTACAGCTTACCCAAAAGTTGGTGGAATAAACCCAAACCTAAATGAATGTCATAACAAACCTGGAGAAGAAATTTGCCTTTCCTTTTCTCAGAGTCAAAAGCAAATAGAAAGCACCAAATAAGATGATTACCATCTTCTAAAAATCTTCCAGCTTCTCTCTCTAAGCCATTTTTACATTACACTCTGTGGGAGAAAAATTCTGAAAAATGCCATAAGCATGATTCTACACTCTTCATAAAATGTATTTCAAGTTCTGGCAAAACTTGGATCTTTCCATTAATTTAAAATTATTTTTCCTGAACAAAATAATCCCATCTTTCAAGGAATATCTATTTTGGAATTATTCTATTGTATGAACAAAAATATGGAAGGAGATCCAACACTGACATTTTGGAATTGATTTATTTCCACTGGACTGAGTTAAAAATCAAATACGATGTATTCCATATGTTTCTTCCAAAGAATTAGCAATTCCTTCCAAACTGAGAACTAGGGCAATTATTGTGGCTCCCCTAGAAAATGGAAATAAGTATTTCTGAAACCCGGCTCAACAGCACTTTCACTTGCAACAGATCAGCTCATGCATTGAGTTACTGTCAGGCAAGCATTTCTGTTCTTAAAGCTCAGCAAGGTGTATTTCAAATCTTGCCTTGTTTCTATCCTCTAACCTTCATAGCTGCAGTAGCAGTGCTCCCACTTTTTGACAAGCAATAACAAGCTTTTTTCCTGGTACTTATCAGCCAACCAAGTAAATGCAGCAGGGAGCAGATGAGCTGGAAGTAGTTTAGTAGTTGTTCTTGATATATCCGATATACAGAAAATTTTGGTCTAAAGACAGCATTGATCCAGCTTGCATAATTTCTAACGTGCTTTCATCTGTCTGTGAAAGTGCATTTGCTGATTAGAAGCTGAAGTGTGGCAGCTGGGAGGTCTAGCTAGAAAGAATTCCTTGGGCTTTTATCCTAGGCCTATTAGGCTTCTTCCTCTTAGCCTTTCATGTTTCTGTTGGGGCAACCACAAAGAGCAGTCACCCAGGGTGTGCAAGGAATTAGCATCTCGTCTTTGTATGCATTGCTTCTTCAGAGCAGAACCTGTTTCCCAGCCAAAGGAACTCCATGACCAATGAATAGGCGTCAAGGCTGCCCTTTGGCTTCGGCAGAAGAGTAAAATGATCTCAAGAAACTGGAACTCAAATTTCCATTTTAAGACCCATAACAGTGATTGCCATAGCAAAGAAAGGAAATGCATAACATAGCAGGATGGCCCTTTTACAGCTACTGTTTTCACATAGAACTGGCCTCAGCTGCTACAAAATGGGGAGCAAATTACAATCCTTTTTGTTTTGGAATTCAATCAGTCTAAGATACCCTCCTGCTCCAAAACATGCTACTGGTTCATTTCTCCTTGAGTCATCTCTTGCATCTGTGCCGGCTAAGGATAAACTGCTACTGTTCTGATTTGGTTGAAATTACATTTAGACTGCCAGAGGCTGTAGCAAACCAAATGGATCAGGTTTGTATTTCACTTATCCCCAGGCAACCCTAGTGGGTTTAGCAGGTTCACAGGGAGGTGATTAAGAACCATACTCAGTCTTTGCCTTTTTTACAGGGTTATGTGCAATCTGTCACACATGCTTCTCTTTTTTCACGCAGTTACTCTTTGTATTACACTTCTGCATTGCATTAATTTCAGTTTAGCCACAAACACCAGCTGAGAAGGAGAATTCTCTAAGGAGTTCGTTGCTCACTCTGTGCTGATATGATCTATACCATGCTCAGGTTGAATGTTTGTTTAGTTTTGCCCTGCTTGTGTCTGAGAAGCATAAACAAATTGCTATCCGCATACTCATGAAACCTGGTTAAGAGAAAAGCCTGTAAACCAGCTATCCTATGTTGCATTTAATAATTCTTCAAAATGTATGCTCTTCTTTCTTTTCCAGCCATTGGCTTGTTGTTCTAACAGGGGAAGTTTAGCAGCTTTGTTTTCAAAATAGATGAATTTGGGCTGTACAACTTGGGAGATATTTTCTTAACCTTACATAGGAGGAGAGCAGAAGTCAGAAGAGTCAGAACCTCAGATGACAAAAATTGATGAATTTGATAATTCATTTCCAGAAATATATAATGAAAAACTGAGCGATATACGCATTTAAAATTAAATTTTATAATAGAAATACAGATGTTAATAACATCAATAAAGACCAAGATAGTTCTTACAAGGTTTGATAAACAGGAGCAAAATATCTAGTTCTTATCTTGTGTTCTGTAAGAATTGTTGTATTATCAGGTGGAATTTTTTTGATCCCAGAAGCCTATAGTCCTAAGAAAAATGACCAAGAAAAGTGTTCTTCACCAAGAATTGTACTCAGTATAGTAAAAACATGCAAAGATATAGAAGACTTACCAATTAACCCATAGAAACTTTAGCAGCTTACAGACCTAAATATTTTACAACAACAGTACACTAGGGGGACTAGTTTTACTCTTTCTTCAATGCTGGACATATGTCACAGTCACAGAAGAGAGTGCAGATTCAGGGAATTAGTACTTTGGCACTGCTAATAGTGGATCCTGCACATAACAGGGCAAATATCATTACTGTAACTCCTATAAAATCAGAAAAGTAACTAATACGTAGAAGTTATCTGACCTACAAAATTTTTGTTCCCTTCAGTTCAGACATATGTTTGTCTGACACAGAACTGCAATTGTTAAATATGAATGTGGCAAGAAAGAAGAAATAAATGCTCATAATATGAAAATGGGTAACTTCAGATACCATTAAGCAGATCAGACTGAACACTTTTCTGCTAGTGTAAATCTGCAGCATTTTCACTACATAAAATGGACTTGCTTTAGAACAAGTGCTATCCAGCTCCTGGCTTATTTTATATGGTATAAATAGGAAAGTCAAGTTTCATGCCACAGAACATATTTAAATTCTGGTTTAAATCGGAAACTTGATTAGTTTGTTAAATAAACACCACTTATTTCTTTGAATAAGTTAATAGAATTCAGTACCAAAGTGAATTGAATATTTTCTTACTTAGATATCTTGTGTTTAGCAGAGAACTGGTAAGAGTAAAGCAAGGAACTCCTGACTTCTCTGGTACTGCCTCTTGTCTCTTTCAAGAAATCACAGAATGTCTCACCTTCATTTCCCCAATCCTTTTGTTTAATCTTTGGTGTGCCAGCAATTCAAAAGGCCAATGTATCCTTAGGACACTCTCAAGGGGCTGTACTGTATGGGTCAGACTTTCAAGAATTCAGCACCTGAATGCTCCTGTTTAACTATAAACATAACTAATATAAAACTAGACCTGGATTTTCCCACTGAGCTGTCATTCTCAAAAGGATCTGTATTGAGGTGGAAGTCTCTTTTTACATATGTAGGGTTCTTAAATTTTCTTCAGTTTTAGATACCCCTTTGCGTCACTAATAAAGTGGTAGAGAAAGAAAGGTTATATAAAAAGGTGCTGATTGCCTAGTATTCAAATTTTACCAGATTGTGTTCTTTATAGGGTAGTTCTCCAGAGTGTCTCACCTGCACAGTTTATGGAAACCTTCCATGATACTGTCTCAAACAACTTATTTTGGAGTCCAAGGCTATTTGAATTAAGAACTTCTTACTACAGCCTAACCTAAACTTTCCCTTCCTTAGTTCCAGGCCATTGTTCCATTGCAGTTGTAAATATTTCCCTTCCTTCATTTAAGATAAACTTTTAAGGAAAACATCAAGCAAACAAAAAAAAAAAAAAAAAAAAAAAAAAAAAAAATTAATTTTTTTTTTTTTATAAGCAGTGAAATGCCACAGTGCTGTTCAACTGTGGTCAGCTTTGAATA
This sequence comes from Haliaeetus leucocephalus, assembly GCF_000737465.1. Classification (NCBI taxonomy): domain Eukaryota; kingdom Metazoa; phylum Chordata; class Aves; order Accipitriformes; family Accipitridae; genus Haliaeetus; species Haliaeetus leucocephalus. Next base: position 933,926 of record NW_010972610.1, on the reverse strand, counting down.
TTTGTGCAAGAGAGCAGTCCATCTGGAAATTCATAACTGGAGAAAAATCTTACATGTCATTATAAAGGCGCCTAGCCTGAGCAACTGAAAAACTCACAGGGTAAACCTGTTATAATCAGAAGTTTTCAAATGAAAGTTCGCACTGCCCATACTGGCAGTATGTGGAGATACAGTTCTCCCACATATGTGGCCTCAACACTGACATTTACATCTGCCCACCAAATTAATATGAATGCAGTACAGTTCAACTCTTGTAAAACATTTCATTTGGTACCTTCTGGCATTTTGATTAAGGAAGGAGAAAAATTAAAATATCAATATTGCATATATTAAATAATGTAATAGCAAGCAGATTAATTCTTAGACTATAAATGCAAACAGAGAATCTTCAATGATCTGGTGTTTTCTTTAGTGAGACCCTGAAAGCCCTCTTCCTGGTTCTGAGATAATTATTACATTTTATAAATGGTCTGGAAGAAAACATCAAATCTCTGCTGACCAATTTTGCAGAAGACACAAAGACTGTGTAAGTAATGTAATTGGTAAAGGGGCTGTTTAGGGTAATTGAATCATTTCATAAGAAAGTCACAAACAAATTCATGGAATCACAGGATCAATATGTCTAGATGGGCAGTCCTATACCTAGAAATACTCTTGCAGGATGTGGTTGGCTTTCCTGGGGAAGAGTAAATTGGGGTCCATGGCAGACAGCTAACTTGGATATGAACTACCATTAGGATCCCATTTCCAAAAGCGCTATTATAATCCTTGGATAAATAAAAAGGGGAATATTGACTGTAGATAGCAAAGACATACATTAGCTCTTTATTTGGTGCTGCAACTAGGAATATTCTGTCCAGCTCTCTTGCCCAGGACTAGACAGTTGTTATCTGTGTGTTGATAAATTAGAGAAAGCTCAGAGCAGGGTTACAAAAGCAATTGGAACGTGAAAAACATAATACAGTGACAGATTCATGGAGCTCAATCTGGTTGGTTTTATCAAAAAAAGCTATGTGATGACAGCAACTGCCAGCCAATATCTAAATGAGAAATCAGAATTAAAATGAGAGGATGCTAAAGCTAGCCAAATACAGGCTAAAATGAGCCTTTTTTTAAAAAAAACAGTGGTGGCAATTGGTTACAGAAAGAGTTTAATAAGAATCATAGTGGATTCTCAATTCCTGGAATTTTTAAAGTCATTTAATTTCCACTGACATGGAAAGTAATTCATGAGGCCCTGTGCAACTTAATCTAAACTGGTCCTGCTTTGAATAGGGGGTTGCACAAGATGACCTCCTGAAGTCTCTTCCAGCCTTACAAACTAAATTACGCTACAGTTCTATGGTTTCTGCTTTTTGGGAGATCTGACTAGATAACCCCTTTTGGCCTTAAGGGAAGTCTCTACTTGTTTGCAGCATAGTGTAGAGATAGCAGCAGCACTGCAGCTGCAGGGAGCACAGCTCAGCAGAGCTAATTTATCCAGAGAACAGTACAGCTTGTCCTTCAGTAACCTAAGGGAGATCTGATTTGCAGTTTTCCAGAACCAAGGTGTTCATGTGTGCCAGTGGAATCCAGATGCTTCACTTATTTGAGGTTAGCCTTTAGTTTTGATATTTATTTGCTAATAACAAACTACAACTGATTCAAAGTCAAGTTAGCACTGGCACAGAATTGGGTACAGGAAATATCTTTCCACCTTTAGTTCCTGTTAGAAAGGGAGGAATAAAACAGGGCACAGTACCAACATACCATTACCAACACAGGGAAAGATACGTTCCCTGCCCCAGGAGGAGAGGTTACAGAGCTCGTTATAGATAACATGTAATATAACAAGGGCTATAACAAATAACAGGAGACAAGAGGAACTGCATTCAAACCCACATATAGATGCTGTAATGAGTTGCTTGGTGAGGTATTTCTGATCCTTGTAACATACATTTGCAGCATTCATGATTTGCTTTGTTAGTGTTTACTCAGTTACCAGCACTCTGTTGATTTCTGTAGCTATTATGGCTACAGAGGAGGGAGGAGGAGGACTTAAGAATGAGTGTAATACTCTTGTACGTTTTGTGGGGGAATTTGTACAGGACGACCATGAATCAAGGCAGGCTTGAAGAAGGCACTAAATCATGTGGAAGGCAGCCAAGCACAGGTTCATTGGTGGAGTAAAGGGGTCAGAGAAATACAAGCTAAAGAAGATAAAAAAGAGCTGTGGTTTCTACAGTTATTGCTTGTTCTTGCCTTTTACACTTACCTATGTTGCTGTGTAGTTTATAATTTTTCTGTTTGGTAAATGCTGGCATTAGAATTTTTGCATGGTTATTACATTGCACCTTGCTACTGTATTAATATTACTTTTGCATCTCAAATATCCATATTCAGCAAATATTTATCTAGCTGTTTGATGGATGATGGCTAATCTCAGTGCTTTCCCTTTGAAATGTTCTCTTCTTTTACCCATACAAATTAATCATCAGTGAGTAAATCCAAACCAAACATATCAGCCAGAGGAGTTGACCTTCCAATTAAATGCATTAGCTGATGTAGCCCTAATACTAAAACTTCCAGATTGAAATTAGTTAAACAGTTACTGTGTTAGTTCTGCTTGGCCAAAAAGTCTGCTCTTTCCAGATGTGAAAATCAGTCTGTTAAAAGAAATAAAAAGCAAGTGAAGAAAACTAAACATACAGCACCAAACAGAATTCTCTCCTACAGGAGAACAATGTGCATGCAAGGACCTAAATGTCTGCTACAGTGTCTCAGATTGTTGGATGTCTGTATCCTGAAGGGTCTTAGCCCCAGCTTTGCACCTGGACAGCAGCACAGGAAAGGAAGCAAGTTAAATATCCATTTTATTTGGATCACTTGTAATTCAGTTTTTAGAATACAGCAGAGGAAATTTGGTATCACAGTGCACAGGTCTCACAAATCCTTTTTTTAAATTTATGTCTTTTCACTAGAAAGACATTAGCTATTTACGAGCCCAAAGTACATGCATTAAATGGAATCTGAATGCTGGCTGAGGAAAGTAATGGGACCAGCAGCAAGAAGAGCAAGGAAGCAGGTTCCCAAAGTGCAGCACTGACGTAAAACTGGTTTTCCTTTGACTGCTCTTTCTTTTTGCTGCAGTAGCAACTGATGAAAAGCACTGACCTGAACTGACGTTTCTGCAAGAAATCTAGAAAGCTATTTTTTATGATGTGTTTTCTATCGTTGAGACAGGCTCCACATGTCCAGGTTGGAGGTGACATTCCTGTACCTAGTTACTTTGAAGAAAATAGGGCAAAATTCTTACTGAGAAGGGCAGTAATAAAATTATCAAAGGAAAGCTAGAAAGGTGCTACCTTTTGTGCCTGTGTGGGAAAGAATAGTGCTAATGGGAGAAAACAGAAGGAAGAGGTAAGAACACAGTGGTTTTCGTAACATTTCTGTGAGCCCAAGGATAGAGATTAACCTGTCCTTATCAGCTGTCCTGGCTGACTGCAAGGTAAGAGCTCCAGTACTGCTCCTGCAGGTCCTAAGGGGGCAAACCAGCAGGAAACCAGAGCAAGCTTTAAGCAGGCCTCCATTTGCTCAGTCAAGCAAAAGTATGGTGTTCCAGAGAAAAGACAACAAGAGTTTTGCCCTTTACCAGGGAGGAGGGGATCTTAATAACGGGAAGGGAAGAGCTGCATAAGCATGAAGTAAAAAGGCACAATGCAGGCAAGTCTAAGCAATAGTCTGTGCCTCAGTTTCCCTTTTTTCTAGGGGGACGTTACTGTTGCCCTTCCTCCCAAGAATGCTGGTAGATAAATAATCATAGTAATGCGCTATTGGGAGGCTCTAAAAAAAGAAATTTGATAAGAATTAAGGATTATGCCAGAAGATGACTGAATTTCCAAATTCAGAATTAATGGAAAACTCGTAGTACATGTATTAATCACGAGTTTAATGTTATGGAAGAATCTGTGACTACAGACTAGAACTGGGTCCTTTGAGGAGAAGTCGAACATTTGTCTTGTGGAAAGGACAACGTACCAAGTACATTGTGTACTTATTTTTAAGTGCAGTCACCCTGTATCTCAAATGAGTACAAAAAGCATGTGAGAATGAATGCACATGCTCTTCGGCACACAAGCTATAACCCGCAGTCTCAACACAAGTTGCGCCAAGCAATTATTTTTTCTCTCTATTGGCACAAATGCAGTTTTGCCTTCACCTCTTTGTACCTCTTTTACGTTTGTCACATTTACACAGCTGGATCTTGCTGGACACTGGCTGTTCCAGCAACGTCCGCTGCAGGCCCTCCCCCGCTTCCCCTCCTGCTTTCACGCCTTGGGGTAGCTTCTCAGAAACACGGGCAAGCTTGCAAAAACACTCATTATGTCTCCTTCCTTAGCTAGACAGCCCGTTTATTTTAGATAATGCTACTGCTTCAGATGAAGGAAACGGAGAGTGTCAAAGTGTTTCATGGTTCTTATGTCTTCATAAACACAAGATTTACTGACTAGATATAAAGCAAATGGAAGGTGAAATCATGCGTCACAGAAATGGGAGTTAAAATAAATACAAATACAGGCATTCATCTTTCTCCCAAAAACCTGAAGAATGACTTCTGTGCCCAAAATCTTAGCTGTCTTTTTATCAGCTACCCTAACTAATCTAATGAGAGGTACTACTTTAAGTTACAGATTGTCTCCTTTTTCTCTTTGTCCAAGGCAGGCATTTTCTTCATAGACATGTACAAATACAGTATTCGGGTAAATATTTATTAAGGATTTGTGAACAACTTTTTTCCCATATATCAAAGGGCACACCCTCCCCCTTATATTTTTTTTAAATGAAAAAAATAAAATTTAAAATAATATTTGGTATCCCATACACAAGAGTCCCTGCCTTGTCCTACTCTTATGACATGGCTGTCCAGAGTAGGTGATAGGTATGGGATGATTTTTGTGAGAATTAGATTTAAAAGACTACGTAATTTTTCATTTTGGAAGGCAACAACTCACAATAAGTTGAGCTCTCTCTGTAGAGAGAGAGAGATCCCACTGTGTAATCAGAACCCCAAGCATGCCTGCACAGGCAGTTACACTCAGGTTATCTATTAACTGTTTTGCTTGCAGGTGGAGATTTAGGCTCCGTAGTGCTCTAAGGGTGAAAATCTGAATCATGGTTGTGCAACCATGATTTGGATGGATTAGGTCTGGAAATGGCCAAGCACTCTACACAGTGCACTAGGAGATAATTGGGACTCATTTCTTTCTAAGGACAGTGTGCTTGCCGTGACCATGTGCTACCCCTGTGCTAATAGCAGCAATATGAAAGGAGAATATGTGGGACATGAAGCTGGTTACATCTAATCCCACATAAGACCCTGTTTTTCCTCTCACTGAAAGTCCATGTGTTGCAGAGCTTATGGTCAAATTAAGAAGTAAACAATGCAGAGCTGCACAAAGACTTGGAAAAATGGACAGGAAGGCATTTTGGCAAAGAGAAGAATTGGTGAGTGCAGAAGAACCCCTCACGTTGGATCAACTCATGGGTCTTGGCCAGTCTTGGGTTGCACTGGAGAGAGAAGAATGAGATGATGTAGCCTTTCCCCACTCAAGCACAGCTCTGCTGCTCTGAAGGAGCAAATGGGAAGCCATGATGCTACATGGAGCTGGAGACCTACAAACTATCATCAACACTGTAGCGGGAGCCCAGGAGGCAGGATTAAGGTTCCTAAAACCTCTCCCCTGCAGTCAGTATGTGTTCAGTGGGATCACAGTGCCTGCAATTTGGCAGTGTTTGGAAAAATTAATCCTTGTGAGGATGCTTTTAAATCTCTAATGTGAACTGTCAGCTCTAAAGAGCAAAGTCCATGGAATTTTTCACTGTGAAATCTAGACTGCTCAGTCTGGATTGCTTAATTTTAATGTAACTTGGGAATCTCTGTAGTCTGTGGAAGTGTATCTGCACTATCACAGATGTCAGTGAAAGAAGTGGTAATTATTCTCTATATTTAAAAACCACACATTTTTTCTCAAGCTTTTTCAGGAGAGCAATTCCAGTATTATAGGTCTTTCTAGATAGCACACTCTAATATTGAACCCGCATATTTGCCATTTTTTACCTCTATTTTATCATTAATTGGAGTTACAAAGACCAAGCAATACTGTGCTACAAGAACAGATAAACTGTCCATCCTCTGTTTTGTGAACACTATATGAATATCTAATAGATTCGTAGAGATTTTGATTGACTCAGGAATGACTTGTGATCCAAAGAAAGAGAAATAACCCAAACACCTTATGAATGTATAGTCTAAATAAGTTGCTAAACAAACTTTCCAGACTATTTATAAACACTCTATACAGCTTCTAGTGTATGTATGTCTGACAGGGAAAGAAACTGTTGAAACAGTAATAGTTCCCAAATGTAATTCTATACTGAGCCTTGGGAGTTAATACATATTGTTCAGTGGATTTGAAGCAATGTGTTTCTGCAGTCAGGGAAACTCTGCAAGGATTAGAGAGAAGTTGCAGCAGTGACATGGCCAAAACAAACAAGTAGAAAATTTACTATTTTTTCTAATTCAACCTGACAGGGACTGTTATCAGTAACTGCAGAGTGCAGAGGTGACAGATTTTCCCACTGGAAGGGTAATGAGCACTGCATGGAATGATTAGTGGTCTGAGTTTGATCTTTTAAAGATATGTGAAAGTTTCTCATGGGAGAGAGAGCACAGAGAAAAGTAAAGGTTGTACTTATTCTGTGGGATCACTGTATATCTAGATAGAGCACAAACAGCTAGATAGAAAGATGCACGCTCCTTAGGAGCAATGTAGCCATAGACCAAAAAACTGAGGCAATCAGTGTGTTTCAGAAAGAAGTTAACCTGTGAAGCAGAGCACAAGGTTGTTGTACTGAATGTTAAAGAATTTTACAAGACATTTATGTTCCATTTGTGTAACACCACACCAGCTGCAACAGGTATTTTCTTCTGAATGAGAAGGCCAAATGAGAAGAAAATGTGCTATGCACATGGGTGTTGAGGAGATAGTTGCCATAGGAACAGTGGCTGCATGTAATTGCTCATCCTTTTCAACCTGCAGCAACTAAAAGAAAAAGCAGAAGGTACGGAGACTCAAATTCAGATCAGGTGTAAAAATGTGCAGCTTCTTAAACTCAAGAGGGCTGCATTACCCTGTACCAGATAATAGACTGCCCAGCATGCCAGAGAAGACAAGGGAGAACACTGCAGAAACACAGTGTTCACAAACTCGCCAGTGACACTGCCTTTTATATTCTCTTTCTAGACATTTCAGAAAAATGAAATGTAATTATTCTTTCAGAAAAGCCATTTAAGTTCACTAATTTCTGCAAAATCTGGACTGTTCTGCATTTATTGCCTGGCATATGGAGACATACTTAGCACTTCCACTGCTTCCCTTGCTATGACATATCCTAAACATCATTTGAAGTCCCTTTGAAATATCAGCACAGCTTCAGCAGATGCCAAATAAAAATTCACCACACCTAATTTTAGGAGTCTTCAGTGAAAGCTCTGCAATCTGGGCTGGCTGTCTAGGTTCCCTTTTTATCCAATGCAGAGAAACAGGCACTTAAAAGAGCTGGCTATCTAACTTACATGGACATCCTCCTGCAGATGGCTTCTGCAGTAGAACTACACTTTTCTCTCCATCTTCTGTAAAGGAAACCTGGACAACTGGTCTATGTGTACTTTGCTGCACAGTAGAAGACTGTGTTTGGACACATATCCTATCTCACATATCAGAAACTAACGCTGCAGTCTTTTTCATGGATATCCCTGCCACACTTTCCTCTGGATGGCTTCTCAGCTCCTCCATGTAACCTTCCCCACTGGAGCATCCTCAGTGCCTGGCTCTATGTGTGGACTCATTGCCAAACATTCTGCATAGATAATAGTGTTTCTAAGTCTGCCCCTGCCTTTCTGCCAGCTCTCATCTTCTTCATTGCCCATCATCAGATGGAGTTTTTTAAATGCTTGAGCTGAACAGCCTCAACTCCAACTCTAACTTCACAACTTTGAAAGTGTGTCAGTCTCCTGAGGTGAAATGCTCCATCTTGACACTCCTTGAAGTTCAGAGCAATCCTGAACAAAACCTAAAAAAGAAGAATATGCTGTTTACACATAATAATCCCTTAGGACGTGTGCATTGAATTGATAATTTCTGATCAAAACCCAAACTAGTATCTCTTGTGTTTTAAAATTTTTGCTGAATTCTCATGGATCCCATTGCACTCAGCCAAGATTCTTTGAGTCGCTCTCAGATGATGGCATTTGCAACAGTCCGAATAAGTAAGTCTGGGCTATGTGAGGACTATAACTTGCTAACGAGCACATAACTGTCCTTGTGGAAGGAGTTCAGCTGAGTTCTGTTGGATTAGATTGATCTAAATCAGAAGAAGATTGCCCCTTGTATTTGTAATAATTGTTCGCTCAGAGTACTTACCCTGATAAACAGATAGATCAGTTCTATCCTTCTGTTTATAGAAAGTTAATTTACTGATTTCCTAGCTGGCCCAGGAATCAAACTAATAGTTTAATTCTTTCTCTTTCCTTTTTTTTTTTAAATATTTTGATTCTTAATTAATTCCATTGTGATTTCAAATTTCCCCAGAAACTGAAATGTTTCTATATCACATTCACATAAAAGATCCCAAAGTTAATTCTCAAAAATAACTGGTGCCACAAGCATTCCTGGCACAAGACCTGGCTGGTATTTGAGGCTATCTGTTCTAAAGCACACACAGAAAAAACTATATAATAGGAACTTGGGAAGAAATGCACAGTTCTTGGTAATCTGTTTTCAAAATAGTAAATTTTAATTCTTCCTTGGTAAAATTTTCTTCCTTCTCTTTCTTTATTTCAATTTAATAATGGGGTTTTATGATAAAAAAGAGAACATTTCATTCAGAAGCAATAGTTATTAAATGAAATTACCATTATTTGGTTTTTGCATTCTTTTCCAAACTTTCAAAGAATAATTGTCTTGGCACTTTCATGACAAGGACAAAAACCAGAACCACATGGGCTGTCATTTACATCTATTGAAGAACAAAGGAACCTCAGAAACTAATTCATATTTTAACTGAAATGAGAGTCACTCTGTATTAAGCACACGTTTATTCAATATTATTGAGCATATTAAAGGTACAAAATGTAAATCCAACAGCCTTCCTGCCAGAATGTATCCTATCCAAGTCAGTTTTTGCTATAGTTTTCAAATCTTCTTATACCTTTGATACACATTTTCTGAAAGTAGCTTAGTAGTGTTTTCCTTTTAACTCTAGCTACATTTGGTCTGAAATAGGACGGCAGAATTATTTAGAAACTCATGTTGTGAGTGGTTTCATTTTGTCTTCAAAGGATGTCAGTAGAGTTTAAATTTGCAAGTTAAGCAGCAGACACAGAACAGGTGTGTCAACAGTATGCCATTGTCACAGGAGAATAAACAGCATAACATGACTGACAGCACTATGGTTATTATTTACCATGCAAGAAAATGCATTTTCTTTTAGGCTTGATTTATTTATCTGGGAAGGTTGAAGACTGACGAGGCATTTATTTCTCAGTAGAAACTTGCTTTTAATCACATTCCAATTCTGCCTTTATAATGCCAACTAACTTTCTGCATTCCTACCTACATCACCCATACTGTCTTAAACCATTTAATGAAGCTATGGTAGCTCAGTCACTTATGATTACTCACAGACTGCCTGCATCTTCCATAACAGCAATCCCACTACTAGCTCTGCTTGTAATATGACTAGAGAAAGTGCTTTTCCTTCCTAGGATTCAATTTGAATATGGAAAGAATTCTTCATAATAACTTGTACAAGCAGCTTCACCTGTTCTAGTGCTCAGGCTCCTGGTCTTAATATCTCAGTTGTTCCTTACTGACCAGAGTTTAGACTGCAGTAGGTATCATCTTACAATTTGCTGCCCCAGCTTCTGCGGGGTTTTGAGAAAGAATATGCCAAAAATTCCTGCCAGAATGTATCTTTTTACTCTCTGTACTTAAGCAGTTTATCCTTTTAAGTCACATCCATATTCTAATCAAGAACAGTGAACACAAGAGAGTGATTCAGATGGACAGTGTAGGTACCTACCTATCTTTAGATGTCTAAACACAGGTATCTACGTGTAAGATAGGTGTCTAAGCTCTCATTACTGTCAGTAAGTCTAGAAAGAGAGTCAGCTGACAAGAGGTAAAAGTTTGCCTCAGGTGGAGCTGAAGAGGTCTTAAAACATCTTTGTCTTGACTAGGGGCTTGATTCAGTGTCCTGAACATAAACATTAAGTGCCAACTGAGATGCCCAGGAGTATCTTCAACAACCATATGGGGCCAGGCAGATGTGATGCAAGATCCATAGGAATTCTCTGCCCTTCTGGATTGACAGCTGGGTGTCTCATGGAAAACTTAAGGGTATCAAAAATAGAATTTGACAGCAATTTGTGGCTAGGTGGACTGAACCATTCAGCTCCTCTGGCTATACTAGAAGCCTTTGTACTGAGTTAATAGTTAAACACCTAAATCTAGATATCTACTGTTTGAATTTGAGTTCCACCAACATAGAAATGTAACAACAGAAGAGAAAGTAGCATCGATTTACTACCTGAAAAAGACCCTGTTTCCTGGATGGGTTTGCAGCTGTGAGAAATCCCATGCTATTGTGATTGTGTTGATGTTGTCATGCAAGCATCCCAAGCTACTTTGAATGTAAGCATGGTAGTAAACTGTTATTTTTAATCATCTCTACCAAAGTGCATCTGTTGAAAAAGTCAGATCGAGTTTCATCAAGATTCTCATGCAGTTGCTGCTGAAGGTAACATCAATAGCATTGGTAGAAACTGGATTAGGCTTTGACTATACACAGTACTTTTCTTGTGGACGTTGATATGACACAAAAAATAAACTCATTTGTTTCATATGTTTATATGGTACTGCTGTTACACTATCTGATATTAGCCTTCCTGCCATACTGTGAATTATATTACTATTCCTGTGTTGTGGAAGGAGAGTTGAAATACAGAGGGATATGATAGCTTTCTCAAACTCACAAAATAGTCCACAGAAGAAAGAAGAAATGAACTCGTATCTCTAAAATGCTGTATCTGGTGACTTAAATTACATGATCTTCCTTTTTTATACATGTAGGAATATATTCTCAATTGATGCCTTTTTTTCCACAGCAACAGAAAAATAAAGTAGCCAGAGCTTTACCTGGCATTATGCAGGTATTATATTGACAAGAAGGGCTTCACAACAAACATGAAAAAGATCCATTTTAGCTCTTCCATTTATGTAATTTTCTATCCTAAAACAACAGGTATTCTTAAGAACATGGATTAGTCATTAGGTTTGAGGAAGTTTTGGAGTTTTTTAAGTATGCATAAAAAGTTATAGTGTAAACTCCACCTGCTTATTCTAGTAAGAACTCAGTTCTATCAAGTTAACTGCATGCAACTGAATACAATAAGCTATAATTTTAAAGTGTACTTGGGAGAAGCATGGGCTCTTAGCTAGTGAAAATCTAGACCCAAGGATTGTCAAGATGGAGTCTCAAGGTCTGCAGTATTAGTTTTATTGTTCTTAATAGGCACTCCAATATCAGGATAATTGAGTAAGTGGATAAAAGAAGCTTTGTAACTTTAGCTATGAGTTTTAAACTATGAAAGAGCTTAGAGTCAGGAAAGGCATATGAAAATAGCAAAAGAAAGCAAATAAGACACTATTATTGGCTAAAATGAGTATCACTGCAGGAAGTTTAAATACATAGTGATAAATGGAAGTATCTAAGATGGTAAAACAGATTACAAAGGCAAAGTCAGCTTGTCTCCTGACAGGAATCTAACAAGCAAGGACAGTAATTTTTTGTAAGAATAATGGATTTAATTTAGCTCACTGCAAGCTGGATTCAGATCTAAATCATTACTTTGATTTAAAATGGCGTCCTTTAACTTCAGTGGGCTTTGGACCAAATCCTCTGTGGACATAACAACTCTTCTAATAAGGCAAAACTCAGAGGAAGAAGCAGTAGTTTTTAAATCAAACTAAATGATTATTTGGAAAAAAAACCAGTCTATCTTCCAGATGCATAAGCCCTTCTTCAGGTCTGTAATGGAAGCAGCAAAGTAAGTCCTTGATAATGTAATTGAGAAGATTTGGGAGAAAATGTCAGTGTCTGTAGCATAGGGAAGATGTTAGCAGTGGAGCTAACATTGATGCTGTATCTTTTGATTTTATACTGAAACAGCCAGTTACTGGTGAAAGAATACTTTTCACAAAACAACCACTACAACTATGACTTCTCACTTGCTTTTGTCGTCAGTGGACACCCACTTCAAGAGGACAGTCAGTCTTCAGTAGAAAGTTCTACTAGGCGCAGTAAGGCGCATACTGACCGCAGACATTGGTTTTATGAGATACGATATACTCCAACACCTCCAGTCATCCTCTTGGTGTGCAGTGGCCAGTATTACCTGGATGTCTCTTTGGTCTTGTTGGAGATGATAACCACTCTCCACACTAACATCTCCTACTGCTCCAATGCTACTACAGCATAGTGGACGAAGAAAGACAAAGACAAAGGAGCAAAAGTTCTTTCCAGTCCTGTCTATTATTCTAGGATATTACCACATTTTCCACTCAGTAAATGTTATATGTTATTTGCGTTGTCAAAACCTGCTGTTACAATTCAAAGTTATTATTTTGTTCTGTAAGTCAGAGTACTGCAACTCTTTATAAAATGAAAGCTAGGACAAAAGAGCAATGGTCTGCAATAGATGCACAATCCTTCAATCCTTGAGAAGAACTTGTATATTTTTCTGTGATTCCTGTTGTTTCACACAAAGCAGCTTTCTACGTAAATGGTTACCAGCGTGGCTATCAATCATATCTTGCTGTTCACAAATAATGAAGATTATACCCCAATGGATCATAAACTTTAATTAGGAAGAATGTCATAATAGTCCTAGAAAATTTTGGTGGTTTAGTTGGCATTCAGATAACAATTGCTCACGTCCTCCTGAAAGCCATATTTTAGTGGACTTTGTTAAGCTTCTGCTACATTTTAAAAAAGCAGTTTGATCCTTTAATTGGCTCCTGTAGCTATTTTCTCTCTCTAACAAGAACAGTTTAGCTTTCTGTAAACAGAGTTCTAAAAGCCACGATGTAAAGTGGTATACTCAGGGCATAAAATAACACTTGACTCATGTCATTTTATTCCTCTGACATCCACATCTGGAAAAGGTACAAAGTGGAAACATTCTGGTTATAATTATTCCCTTTTAGGCAGAAAGGAGGATAGAAATTCCTGCTACCATTCTAAAAAAGATATAAGCAGTACTATTTTCATATTTAACACGACTCCTTTACCATCAGAAAACAAAGAATAGATGTCACAACTTTCAGAAAACTGATTTGTTTTCTGTTTTTATTTTAAGATTTACACTATAGATTTCAAGTGAGGTAGAATGAATCAGTTCAGGAAGCTGGATAGCTGTAACCTGAAATTTCTCCTCACTTAAGTTGCAAAGTCAAAACCAATTTTTAAGCTTGTGGAATGTTTCTATCATTTTTCCTATTTAAGTAAAGAAAAGACAGAGGCATTCACTTTCTTACATAGCTCACTAAAGACAAAGAAGATAAAGATGTGGTCTTTCATGGAAACTTTGTATTGTTCTTATTTTGTTGTTTTAATCTAAATTCAAAATTATATTAATTGAAGGCATATGGCAGTTCTTTGTACACATAGCATAACAGTCTAGGAACAAAATTATTGGATATCTTGCAGTTAAAAAAAAAGCTTTCTTATAAGATTTGTGGCTGTTTTACAGACATACAGGATTTTGTTCTTTCTGGTACCTTGGAAAAGCATTTGAAATTTCTGATGAACTCCAGAATTGAATTTGATGGCGATTCTTTGAAGTGACCCCCAGCATTTGAACTCAGTTACAGAATACTGGACTGTCCACATTTGTTATGCAGAACCTGTCCCTCCTCATGCAATGCCATTGAAAAGAGGGAGTAGAATAGAGCATGTCTATTTTAGCATCCATGGAGCAGAAGAAAACATCTAAGACAATTGGTAGTTTGTGTAATTTAAAGTGCAACTTTTACACTGGCTAGCAATTGACATTTGCATATAGGCCACTTTTTAGGAAAGGAGGAGGCAGACAGTTGTGTATAAAGCAGTTCAGGGAACAGACAGAAACAGTTCTTAAGAAAGATAGCTAAATTCAAAATGCAATCAGGCCATTTATATATTAAAAAAATAAATCTGCCTTGGTCTTTCCATATGAATCATACATACCTACCCTATTTAAGTTGATAGATTCATATTGAAGACTTCTTTGTGGGAGGTAGGATGAGCAGAGATAGAAAGCCTTTTTCCTTTCCTCTGTGAAGTCATACTGACCAAGAGGAGCATCAGTTAGTTGTGGAAATACAAGAGTCATAGGCCTGCTCATGCATACCAACATGATCACTAAAAGGCAGCAAAGGGTGGAAAAGATTAATCAACCAATTAAAAATAAATAGAGAAGTCCTTATCATAATCTTCAGTACTATACCAGAAGCTGCAACTCTGAAATAAAAGTCATACTACATGCCCTCTGTGTCTCTTTCTTAGTCTGCTGAATTTATTCTTCTTGCTTTGTTACTAAGGCCAAACTAGGCAAATTTAATCATAGCTTCTTTTTGCCAATTTTTACAAATACACAAAGTAAGATTCTAGATAAAAATAAGATGGACCAGCAAAAGTAGTATTAAGTTGTATATATTTGCTGATACTGTATAATACCACTTTACTTATAAAAGGTTGTTTTTAACTAAACATTTACAAGAATGCCTTTTTCTAAAACTTCATTGAACTAAAAGACTGATCTTATTCTCAGTGAAGTCAAGATCTTTTGCCCCTGGGGTCAGAACTCTGTATGGACCAGGATTTGCCTTAAAACTTTAGTCAGATTATTTACTTGCTAAATAGAATGTTTTGGTAACCAAAAGTGAGTATGTGGTGTATCCATCAGTATCAAGTTATACAATATATTAATAATTTTCCCATAGTATTTTACTATTAGCTACCACAAACACATTTCTCTAGCTGTGGAAAGCTGTTTAGTCTCCAAGGCTTCTCTGATGATTTGTAAAACAAAAAAATCAAAGAAGTAAGTTCCCTGATGGTTTGTTCAGTTAGAGTACAATTTACAGTGGATTTGACCTTGGTGACTGAATAAACAAAAGGAAGAATTTTTAAAGAATAGTTGATGGTATCATATTTCTGATAGCAAAGAACCTATAGTAAAGTTAATGTATGGTCTAGACTTCAAAGTTTTGCTGGCACATTGAACTGGCTGAAGAGTAACAAAATCTGCTGGGGAAAATTCAAATTGAGGTTTGAATGCCTCATTAGCTGGAGGCAGAAAAATAGGCTAGCAAAGCCCCAAGCAGAGATGCAGCTAAAGCCATATAAACAAGTTTTAGCAGCTTCCAGTTCAGTGTTTCCCAAACTCAGGAAAGCTGCCATGACAGAAACCTGCCGGACTTTCTCCAGACCTTGAGAAAATCTGATGGCTGAAGACTTTAGGCCTAGATGCAGTAGAGGCACACATGCCTACTCCTGAAATGAAATCCAGAAGACTGAGCTAGGTATTTTCTGTATTACATGAGATGATGATTAAACAGGGTCCAGAAGAGGCAACAGACTGAAAGAGCCTTAGGTTAGCATGCTGTCACTACAGCCGTCTATGGTTAACCCATAAGGAAACAAGGGTCTGTCTGAATTTTCTGTCCGATGTCCAGAATGGAGGATGGAGGTACCTCTACTCACTGGTGAAAACAAATGTTTGTAATCTTCCTCTCAAAGATCTGTCCTGATAAGGGAGACAGCATATTTGGAAAGGATAGGCATTAGGGGAGCACTGCCTCCTTATGCTGGCCCACCAACACAGCCTCTACAATATCATGCACAGAGGATTGTGGAGCTGCCTTAAAACTTGCACATTGGAAGAGGATGCAGGTAAAGCTGCTTTCTTTCAGTTGTAGTACTAAGGATAGAAAGACGCTGACATCACTAAAAGAAAAAAGTTTTGGGATCTACACAATAAGAAAAGTCATGTAAAGTTTATACATATGATCCAGCTGTCATCTGAAATGGTAGGATCCTAGAACAACAGAAATCTAACCCCAAATGTTTTAAATGTAGTAACTGATATTTTATCCAGAGGAAATAAACAGATGGAAACAAAGTGTTGAAAATTGCTTGAAGCTTAAGGAGCCAATTCCGTGGAAGCCATCCCACCCAAACACAACAGAGGAGAGTAATCTACTGGGGAAAATTCAAACTGAGATTTGAATGCCTCAGTTTGAGTTTTGAATGCCTCATCAGCTGGCTGATGGCATTAGAGGTCCCCTTCAACAGCCACTGTTGGCACTTAAGAATAAGGCAATTAGTAGTTTGGGAATTGTCTTAAATACTAGACCTGTATCAGGACATTACCAGAACTGTGCCAGAAACATCCAGAGTCTTTCTTGTGTTTGCTTTCACAGCACTTCCTTGCATGAAAAGATACTGTTTCATACTCTGTTAATTAATTATTGTGATATATTTCGGAATAAGGTGGCTGAAATTATAATTATTAGCTTTGTATGCATTAGTCAAAGCTTTCATCACTGTTATTTTCTCTCTCCCCTTCAAATTCTTTTAATCTTTTCATCTCTAGAGAAAGGACAATCACTTCAAGGACATTAATCTGCTGTACCAGTGATACGGCTCTAATAGCAGTATCTACTATATAGTAGTAATGAATGTGGAAAAACAACCACCTCTAACAAGGCCTGAAAAACCATGATGCACATGCTTATGTTATTCATGGAAGAGATGCATACTTGCCATCTGAAAATGTCCTTAAGAGAATATAATATTGCATGTCACTACCAGCACCACTTTATAAACCCAGATTTCGGCATGTTTACTCAAGTGAAGTGGTAGCTAAGTCCTCAAATACTGTAGAGAAGAAATTCTGCTTATCATGACTAAAAGGAGCAGAATTCAGTTCCCTGGATTTAATTTCTTTGAGTAGTATCTACACTATCTTCTGAGCTTTGACAACAATGACTGTACCTTTGACTGCTTGAGGATGGCACAACTATTAATTTTAGACATTCTTGTGAGTGGACAATTTGGATTTGTATACTGTTCCCAAATTAGAGTTTGGCAGCCCAGAAGTGCAAGTGAAAGTCAATAATGACAACAGAGTAACATTCCCAAAGATGTTTAACATCAGTACAACTGGAGTGATTCAGACCAAAAGGCCCTCTATCCAGTAGCTCATCTCTGACAGTAACCAGTAACGTACAGCCAAGGGAAAGAGTTTTATGAAGAGGTGAGGTGTTAAAAAGGTTCTTCTGTGATACGCCTTGTCTGCTGCTGGTAGTTGGGAGTTCATGGACTTTCTGAGCCAGGATATACGTCTGAACCACCGAATTCATCTAATGTCTGGTTGGTGGGAAGAACTACTGACCTATTTTGGGGAGCTGCATGTACACTGGGATAATACTATCGTATCGCTATGCCAAACATGCCATATCTTTCATCTCCTTTTACACAACTTTTAGGATGTTTTGTGATTCATTCACTTGAAGCATTTCATCAAAAATGAGATGCTTACAGAAAATCTTTCATAATAGCCATCCAAACCCTTGTTTGAATTCTAGACACCTTCAAAACCATACAGTAGAAAAACAGCAATTTCAAGCTTAAGTGGAAAACAAATTGAAAGTATTGCCTGAAAACATATGTAAGTATCAAGGGTTGAAAAGTAACTTAAGAGATTGTCAGAACCAGATACTTCTTCACAGCAGAACTGCAAAAGAGAGAGAGAATTGTAATCCAAATCTTAAGGGAAGGAAATCTACTAAAGAGGCAGCAGTAATTTGAAGGTGCACATACAGTTCTGTTAGATATTGACAAATAAGTGTTGACATATCAGTCAATATTTTCTTTTTTTTATGTTTTCCTTCATGCAAAACCAAAATATGTGGATCTTGAAAAATGCACTCTTAAAAAGGCTTATATATATTTCTTGCAAATTTGTTCTATTTAAAAGTAATCTCTGGATTAAAGTAAGCAAAGAATAAGAACCCTTACTAGGAAAATGCGTGGTGTTTAATTTCTTTTTTCCCCAGTGTTTTCAGGGTGACTGTCTGTTATCAGTATGATTGCAAAGGCTATCCCAGGTTTTCATGTCCTTTCTTTGCTCCCCATGGAGACTTGGATGGATTCACTTGATCCAAAACAAACTTGTTCCTCCACCCATCAGAGATAACTTTTGTAATTGTACAAACATCAGAGTGTAAATCCTGTTCTGATAAATTTGAAACGTCAATTCTGTGAATGAAGCTTCACAGTATGTTCTTTTGAGCAGTTATAAACAAGATACGAATATTGTATCTAACATAACAAAATCTGTACCTCATTCACAGCTTTTGCAAGGAAAATAAAACCTTCACATTGTTACACAGGGGACTTCTTGGAATTGCAGTTGGAGATGATGATTATGGGGAAACTAAGACTTATAAATGCTTTATTGTTTTGATGGAAATCAGCCAAGAAGGCAGATAAAAGACTTAAGAAGAGCTAGCTAGGAAACAAATCAGAGACCTAAATGACCCTACTGGAAAAATAAATTCTAGAACTTAACATCTGGTTCTTGCAGTTGTCAACTCACTCAGCAAATGGTCAGACTGATTAGCTGCTTGTTTGCAGAGTATAGGGGAGTAAAGACCACACCATATCAACAGTAGCAGGCAGTGCCAAGTGAATGCTCATAATCTACAGTGATATTGCTATAGGTAGCAGACTTAGCTGTGCATAGATAAAGCCTAACTTTTAAAGTTTGTGCCTGTGCTTTGGTGTGACCCCTCTTGCTGGTACAGCCCTACAAACAATAAGTAGTGATGAGTTGGTTGTTAAGGGGATGGATGTGGAATCTTGAGTGTCACATGAAACATTCAGTAGCAAATTACCTTGGACTTTGTTGCAAACTTTAAACTGAGGCCAGGTTTATTCAGGTCATGAACTGTTCTTCCAAAAGTTTCCAGTCATCTTGGACTGATTTACAGTCACTGCCTTACTGACTTAGCTCAAAACCACATTTTGATGCAAAACCACAATAAAGCCAATGAGTTTGAAGTAAATTTTTGCTTGAAACAAAACTTCAAAATGAAGGATTTGGGAAGCCATCTCAAAATGGAAGAGAAATACCTTCACCTGCTTGAATGTGCAAAAAGACTAGCACTTTACATAGGCTGTATTTACACCATGCAATAAAAGGAGGTTTAGGGAATTACTATACATGAGGAACCTGAGACAATAAACCCACTCAATGCAGCTTAACACAGTGAAAATCCAGGCACATCGATCAGCTTCTGTTTTACCAATCCTTGCAAGGTGTGCAGCATGTATGCTATCAGGGGACACACTGTTTGGCTGCTTCCAGACCCCAGCTGTCCTCCCCCAAATCAGTATAGGTGTCTATCCTGGTGAAGTTCTGAGGTTGATGGGAACAGGAGCCCCAGGGCTTGCCTCTGAGCCACAAGTTACATGCATCAATAGTACAGTAACACAGCAATTGCTCAGCGTTGGACAGTTGTTTTCAATGCTAACCAAATGTTTTCTTTGTTAATTTAAGGAAGATTAAGTGGAGTTCAAGTGGGTTTGCTTTGTTACGTATAGTAGTGTGTTTGAAGCTTGATTTTGTTTCCACTAGTCTTCCCCTTTGTCCAGGATGGCAAATCTAACAGTAAACAGGTGTACCTGGAGATACCATTCCCCAAAGTCTGGTGGGATCACAGTCTTCTTGCATTACTAGTCATTCCCACCTTTAAGCACTTCAGCATATTTTGCTTGCACATAGGTGTTGTTCCAGTGTAGAAACTGAGCACTAGTAGGGGTCTTTTGTAACATTCTCATTTGTGAAAAGCAGTCTTCTTGCCTGAATATTAATCAGAAAATTAATGGATCAGTTTTTGATGATGCAGTGAACAAGAGAAGGGTGCTGAACACACACACACACAGACACACACACAAATACACAGAAATTTGACTGTTACTCAGTCAAGCTTCTTGATAATGAACCATCTTGAAAGGATACTGGTATACCTCCAAACCTCCTCCATTAAAGTCCAGGGAATCAAGGCCAAAATGCAGTCTTCCCTTGAGACAGTAGTAAGAGAGAACTAGGACTGTCTTTTTTTCTAGGCAGCCTACTCTCTATGAACCATATTGAATGCCACCCAGACATTTTCATAGGAGCTGCATTTAATTCCACCTGATTTGAATTTGATGGTTGACTTATAAAGCTAATCTGTTTGTAGCATTCCTTTTACAAACATAGCTACATTTCATTCTTTGCATTTTTTCTTATTTGTTATTATGTGGCTCCACAATAGCTCCATCAGTTCAAGATGCCTTGACATAAACTACACAGAACTCTTCAGGCTAATTCTTGATTTATACAATCCAGTGGAATTTTATAGTTCTAACTGGGGCAGACAATGGCTCCAATTTTTTTTTTTAGAAGCTCACAGATTCATTCTTTATCTTGTCACCTCCTACAGTCCCTAAAATAATCCTCCTTTCTTCAATAGAAACATGTGCTACTGCAGATTTTAACCATAAAGGTGACTGGACCGTGCTCAGCAACCCAGTATTTATACATCATCCTAGGTTACAACAGCAGCAGTCGATTATCAGGAAGCATTTCAGAGTGGAATTTAAGTGCCTTGCATTTTTAAGACCAGCACAGGGACCATAAAAGGGCACTTTGGGATATTTGAGCTTGAGTATAAAGTATTCAAGTACAACTGTACTTGGCACTGGTGGGGCTGCACCTCAAATACTGTGTTCAGTTCTGGGCTCCTCGCTACAGGAAAGACATGGAGGTGCTGGAGTGTGTCCAGAGAAGGGCAACCAAGCTGGTGAGGGGCCTGGAGCACAAGTCTTGTGAGGAGCGGCTGAGGGAGCTGGGGCTGTTTAGTCTGGAGAAGAGGAGGCTGAGGGGAGACCTTATCGCTCTCTACAACTGCCTGAAAGGAGGTTGTAGTGAGGTGGGTGCTGGTCTCTTCTGTCAGGTGGCTGGAGATAGGATGAGAGGAAATGGCCTCAAGTTGAGGCAAGGGAGGTTTAGATTGCATATTAGGAAAAATTTCTTCACTGAAAGGGTTGTCAAGCATTGGAACAGGCTGCCTAGGGAAGTGGTTGAGTCACCATCCCTGGAAATATTTAAAAGATGTGTAGGTGTTTAGGGACATGATGTAGTGGTGGATTTGGCAGTGCTACATTAATGGCTGGGCTTGATGATCTTAAAGGTCTTTTCCAACCTGAACAATTCTATTATTCTATGATTCTATAACTTCATGTTCATTCATTGTGATTACTGAATTTGATAAATCATTGACTTGGATGGAATACATGAAACCTTCATGTTTTCTGGGACTATTTCACAGCTTGAGCTGGGCAATGAAAATGGAAAAAAGTTGATTGAAAGAAACACTGTCTTGTTTCATGGTCTTGCACTCTGCCCATTAAAATTCTTTTATAAAACAAAAGCATACCATTTCATTAAACAAAATAACCACATAGGCTTCTCCATGTGTTATTTTCTTTCAAGGTCTATGCATGTAAAAAATCTGTATTGCATTAAATAGGAAGTGAATGTAAATATGACATATGGAAATCTTCCAGATGATTGAACTGTAAAATACGATTTAATGCTGCAGAATATTTCTCCTCTCTCTTAGCTAACAGCATGCATTTCTACATAGAGACAATACAAAACTTTTCCTGTGTTTATTTTAAAGAAACTTAACCAGCACTTTTAGCAGAAAAATCTCATCCTATTTCTGAATTGCTGTATTGGGATTTTTACTAAAATAAAAAGAAAAATAATGGATTTAACATGAGGTCTAACTCTGATCCCATTCAATCAGTGTAAATCAAATCAACTCCACTGAAGTAAGTGAAATTCAACTGATACTGAAGTTATGAGGTTAGGGTCAGTTCCATTGACTTCGGTACCGTTACTTCTGACCTGCCTCAGTGTGAGATCAGATTCAGTCCAATATGGATAGACTTGCACATTCAGTTTAACTCCAGGAATGGGCTTGAGACACAAAATTCAAATCCACAAAAATGCTTCCAAAAAGGTATAGTGTTCAGTACAATGATTTAGGGCTTGACAGTAAGAAAAATAGCAAACAGCTGCAAGTTCAGGATGCTTGGATATAGATAAATTTCTAATGAATTTATTTTAAAATTAAGTGTCTGCAAATCAGCACCCGTGTTTTTATTGCCAGGACCTAACTGTGTCTCTCTGGATTTCTACTGTATGAGAATCTAATACATAAAGTACAGCATAGGCTTAGGTGTGAGCAAAATTATCTGCTGTTGCAGAAGAAATCCAGAACTCTGGACTCTGTTCTTGGCAGGTAAAAACCTTCTGATTCATCTTTACACCAAAACCTAACGTTGACATTAAGGAAGGGTAAGATTAATAAAGTTTGGTTCTGTAACTCTTCTGAGTGTTCAGCATGAGGGAAGCTAACAAAGCTGGCTAAAGTGGTGAAGGGATTTGGTGGTACAGAGGTTTGAACTGGATGGTCACATGCAGACAGGTTTCTGTATTTCCTATAAACCTTGAACCTTCCCCATTCCTACAACTACCTCCAAATTGCACTGTTTTTTGAAGTTTAGAACCATTTCAATAAGTCTTTTCCACTTTTGGTTTCTGATTGCATCTAAAGTGCCAAATGTCTTGAGGAAGGCTGCTCTCCTCTCAATTTATTCAAGATGTTTGAATACATTTTAAATCCATATGGAAACCCAACCTAAGTATAAAGCCTTTGGAGATTTCACCTCATTACACCCTTACAGGTTCCAAAAAAACGGTGCCAACCCACCTACCAAAGTTGTGAAAACATCCACCTCACATTGCACACTTGTTAGGTCAAACCAGGGAGCAAGTTGTTAATAAAGATCACATTGTCAGTAGAGCATTACACCTACATAAGAATGTATATTCTTCTTTTGTTCCATTTCTTAATTTAGAGCCAATCAGGAAAATCAGAAGGGAGCCATGACTTGTAATTTCCTTGCAGTACTGGTGTTAAGGTTTCTTGCTGGAGTCATGCAGAAGGAGAAGGAAAAGAACAAAACATGTCATATCGGCCTTTTTAGACTGACTTATGAATAGCCAGACATAGAAGTGAATTCAGACCTTTTCTCTCCTCTCATTGTCATATGGAGTGAATTTCCAAACAGAGGAAATAAAGAACAAAGTGGAGGCCAGGTGATGGTCTGGTCATGACCAGTCATAGTGAGGCAGTATAGCGAACGTGCTGCAATTTTCAAGAGGTAGTACAGTGCAACATAAACATCGCATTTTCCCTGGAGACACTTAATGTGTTAGAATGGCAGGAAAGTTCTGAAACCCATTAAGACTTAAACTTGTGAGAGTTTAAATTCCTGGAAATCCACATAGCTGGAGAGATTAAAACGCCAAATCCAGACAAAAAGCTGCCTACAGGATAGGAGTTGAGTGATAGGCCAGCAACCTATCCCTTAAAAAAATAGTAATATGATAAGGCTGCCATTCTGACAAACAGCATGATAGATACAGATGGTAGAGTTTTGTTCAAAGTCTCTAGGCAATATTTGATGGTACAAAAAAACTTAGAGTGTATACAGTAACTATAGACTTAGCTTGATGTGTTTTTTTAACTTTGCTTACTTTCATATTGCAGCAGTAGGATATATAATTTGAGACATAAAATAAATAGGTGATTAAGATGTCATATTAGTTTTATTTGTCTTTTTAAAGCTTCCATATAAAAGATTTATAGATAGAACAAAATGCAAAAAGAAAATATTATTCCAACTGAGGTCTTCAATGAATGTAGATTGTTTGCATCTGCTGTGCTGCATGGTACTTCACAGAATGGCGGATCACTGAGAAGATCAAGAGGCAGCAAGCAATCCCAATGGGAACTCCACAAGTGTAATAGAAGGGCCCTCTGAGACCATCTTACCCTGGTGCAATTATCTCCTGTTACCAGACAAATGCTGAAGCGCATTCAAGTCACTCTCAAAATGAAATGTCAAGAAAAAGCTGAGATGTTTATTTCCAAAGCTGAAGACTCTGGCCCAGGAAAGCAACCCTCTGAATGACCCAGTTCTTCCTGACAGCATCAAATGACAGATGTAGGTGTAGGATCATGTCATCTGATAGGCAACGGAGCAGGAGGGTGACATTTCTCCATCATGAAATGGGATTCATAGAAGTTAACTATTTAAAAAATCATCTGTATCTATTAAGATTCTGATTATACTTATGATTTTGAAAAGGTTCCTGGGAGTTTGAGATGCCCAGTGAATGTGAAACCAAGTCATTGAGGAGAGCCCCAAAGGGCAAGTCTCCGTTGAGCTTTGGCTCTAGGCTCCTGAGACAGAACCACGTCAGCTTGGTCAATCTATGAGACATGATGGTATTTTGAGACACAGCAGCCAAAAGTTAGGAGAGCCATCCCTGCATTGTGATGCCTGTCAGCAGCCTGCAGCTCAGCAGCACTTTTCCTTTAGCTTGTCCTGCACTGATTCTGCCTCTCTTCAGCATCCTAGCGGTGGGAGCTGATTCTCTCCCCTGTCAGAGGGGCAAGTTACAGGTAAGGTTTTTTTGTTGATCTGTTTTGGTTTATACAGTCAAAATCAGGATCACACAATACTGCTTTTTATGAGAAAGGCTTTGGGTTGGGGGGGCTGGTTTAAGTTTTATTTTAATGAAATTTAAAGTTTCATTTTGAAGTTTTCCATTGTGACCTATGCCAAGTTCAGCACAAAACTGAAAACAGTCATTAAGGGTTTAAGTTGTTTCTTCCCTTTTTGGACTTTTATTAGAAGGAGGTTCATGGTGGTGATGTTTCATCAGTGTTAAAATAGAGGACCATGAACAGTATTTGGATGCTGGGCAGGGAGGGGTGGGGAGAATATGTCTCTATAACCTGCATAAGGCACCACAGAAAGGATAGCAGGCTCCAGACATGCATTTATAATCCATTCAGCCTCTGCAGCAACTGACCAGCAGAAATCCATGAAATTTCCAGAGCAAACCTATAGAACTGAGAAGACAGCTGAACAAATTCTTATGTCACATTTTGGTATAACTCTTTCAAAACACTACCTCAGTTTAACTTGAAATTAAAATAACCAGATTTACTTGTTTTTCCACTGTGTTCTTATATCATTTCCCAGTAACACAGCTGGAGAAAACCAAGGATGATGGAATTAGTATTGAGAAACAGAACTGTTTGGCTTTAGACTACTGAGTTGAACTGAAAAGGGGCAAAGCATGTCAAGATTTAGTAGTTGTTCCAGCCTGCATATAGAATGAATTAGTACCTTAAATTCTATTCTCAGTTGCATAAAGATAAAAAATACCATTACCATGACTTAAGGCTTTGTTGGCAATCCCAACAGAACAAGATAGGTCAAGCTTGAAAGCAAATGAGTGGGGTGGGGGAAATTCCCTCTCTATCCTACAGGTGCACTATCTAAGACAGCATTGGAGCATATGGAGGAGGCAATATGAGGAGGTTTCTGCTGCCAGAACACCAGCTGAATCTCCTCTGGGCTTAACCAAAAGACCTGGATACACAAATTCAGGTTGGAATGGCCCTAAAACACTTCATTTAAAGATAACAGATCTCCAGTGTCTGTCACCAGAACTCTTGAGTCTTCCCAGGCCTCCACTGAATCCTGGGAAGTTAAAATAAAATGGACTGCAAATGGAGTAATCCTGTTTAGCCCCAGAGTGCAATAGAGCACTAAGCACGGTGCACTTTAACTGCATTTGACAAAAGGAAGGCTTTCAGCACATTTTTATCAGTGCCTGGTTTTTATTTGTTCATTTGTAAGGTTGCTGATACTAAGTTCATCTTAAAGCAAACATTCACTGTACACTGATAACAAACTTGGGACACTTTGCATTTGATAGTGATAAAGTAATCCCTTTCTTCCACAAAGTACAAAACATATTTATTTTAGCTAAGGTTGCCTAGGAATTAACACTATTTATCTTACAATACAATGAAGAACAAACTTAATTAAGCTACAGCAAAGAAAAATCTGTATTAAAAGTTTTGCATGTGACATTGGGAAATCTCTGAATCACTTCTATCAACTCTATCAAGACAGAAAGGTAAATACTGAATGTTTTCCATGTGAAAAGCCCATAATTTTAGAATCATAGAATGGTTCGGATTGGAAGGGACCTTAAAGATCATCTAGTTCCAACCGTCCTCCATCCTGCCATGGGCAGGGACACCTTCCGCTAGACCAGGTTACTCAAAGCCCCATCCAACCTGGCCTTGAACACTTCCAGGGATGGGGTATGCAAAACTTCACTGGGCAACCTATTCCAGTGCCTCACCACCCTCACAGTAAAGAAATTCTTCCTCATATCTAATCAATTTATATATTTCAGTTTAAAACCTTTACCCATCGTCTTATCACTGTACTCCCTGATGAATAGTCCCTCCCTCCCCATCTTTCCTGTAGGCTCCCTTTAAGTACTGGAATGCTACTATAAGGTCTACCTGGAGCTTTCTCTTCTCCAGGTTGAACAACCCCAACTCTCACAGCCTGTCTTCACAGGAGAGGTGCTCCAGCCCTCTGATCATCTTCGTAGCCCTCCTCTGGACTCACTCCAACAGGTCCATGTCCCTCTTATGTTGGGGGCCCTAAAGCTAGACACAGTACTCTGGGTGGGGTCTCATGAGAGAGGAGTAGAGAGGGACAATCACCTCCCTCAACCTGCTGGTCACACTTCTTTTAATGCAGCCCAGGATACAGTTGGCTTTCTGGGATGGGTCATTTTCCTGGGTAATATTGAGCTTCTTGTCAACCAATACCCCTATGTCCTTCTCCACAAGGCTTCTCTCAATCCACTCATCGCCCAGCCTGTATTTGTGCTCGGGATTGCCCTGACCCATGTGCAGGACCTTGCACTTGGCCTTGCTGAACTTCATGAGGTTTGCACGGGCCCACCTCTCAAGCCTGTCAAGGTCCCTCTGGATGGCAGCCCTTCCCTCCAGTGTGTTGACTGCACCACACGGCTTGGTGTCATTAGCAAACTTGCTGAGGGTGCACTCAATCCCACTGTCCATGTCACCAATAAAGATGTTAAACAGCGCCAGTCCCAATACTGACCCTTGAGGAATGCCACTCATCACTGCTCTCCACTCAGACATTGAGCCATTGACTGCAACTCTTTGAGTGCAACCACCCAGCTAATTCCTTATCCACTGAGTGGTCCATCTGCCAAATCCATGTCTCTCCAACTTAGAGACAAGGATGTTGTGTGGGACAGTGTCAAACGCTTTGCACAAGTCCAGGTAGATGATTTCAGTTGCTCTTCCTTTATCCACCAATGCTGTAACCCCATCATAGAAGGCCACCACATTTGTCAGGCATGATTTGCCCTGAGTGAAGCCATGTTGGCTGTGACCAACCACCTCCTTATTTTCCATGTGTCTTAGCATAGTTTCCAGGAGGATCTGCTCCATGGTCTTGCCAGGCACAGAGGTGAAACTGACTGGGCTATAGTTCCCCAGGTCTTCCTTTTTACCCTTTTTAAAAATGGGGGTTATGTTTCCCCTTTTCCAGTCAGTGGGAACTTCCCTGGACTGCTACAACTTCTCAAATATGATGGATAGTGGCTTAGCCACTTCGTCCGCCAGTTCTCTCAGGACCTGTGGATGCATCTCACCAGGTCCCATGGACTTGTGCACCTTCAGGTTCCTTAGATGGTCTCAAACCAGATCTTCTCCAGTGGGCAGTTCTTTATTCTCCTGGTCCCTGCCTCTGCCTTCTGCAACTCAGGCGGTGTGGCCAGAGCACTTGCTGGTGAAGACTGAGGCAAAAAAGTCATTGAGTACCTCAGATTTCTCCATGGCCTGGGTAACAAGGTCTCCCATTTCCTTCCAGAGAGGGCCCACATTTTCCCTAGTCTTCCTTTTATCACCAATGTACCTATAGAAGTTTTTCTCATTGCCCTTGAGGTCCCTGGCCAGATGTAATCCTATCAGGGCTTTGGCTTTCCTAACCCAATCATGACTGCTCAGACAATTTCTCTGTATTCTTCCCAGGCTACCTGTCCTTGCTTCCACCCTGTGTAGGCTTCCTTTTTGTGTTTGAGTTTGTCCAGGAGTTTCTTGTTAATCCATGCAGGCCTCCTGGCGTTTTTGTGTGCCTTATTCTTTGTTGGGATGCATCGCTCCTGAGCTTGGAGGAGGTGACCCTTGAGTATTAACTAGCTTTCTTGGGACCCTCTTCCCTCCAGGGCTTTATCCCATGGTACTCTACCAAGGTGATCCCTGAAGAGGCCAAAGTCTGCTCTTCTGAAGTCCAGGGTAGCGAGCTTGCTGTGCACCCTCCCTGCTGCCCTGAGGATCTTGAAGTCCACCGTTTCATGGTCACTGTAGCCAAGACTGCCCTTGAGCTTCACATTCCCCACCAGCCCCTCCTTGTTGGTGAGAACAAGGTCTAGCATAGCATCTCTCCTTGTTGGCTCCTCTGTCACTTGGAGAAGGAGGTTATCATCAACGCATTCCAGGAACCTCCTGGATTGCTTATGCCCTGCTGTGTTGTCCCTCCAACAGATATTGGGGTGGTTGAAGTCCCCCATGAGGACCAGGGCTTGTGAACATGAGACAGCTCCTGTCTGTCTATAGAGGGCCTCATCTGCTCGATCCTCCTGGTTGGGTGGCCTGTAGCAGACCCCCACTATAATGTCACCTATCCCTGCCCTCCCTGTAATCCTGACCCATAAACTCTTGGTCAGCTCCTCATCCATCCCCAGGTGGAACTCTATGCACTCCAGCTGCTCATTGACATAAAGGGCAACATCGTCTTCTCATCTTCCCTGCCTGTCCTTCCTAAAGAGCCTGTATCCTTCCATTTCAACAGTCTACTCACAGGAGCCATCCCACCACACCTCTGTTATGCCAATAAGATCATAGTTCTGCAAGTCTGCACATGCCTCTTGCAAATTTTACACTTTGCATCCTAAGAAATTACTGCTGCACTTTAAAACAAGTGGTCATTTAATATTTATAGTAAAATATTTGAATTTTAGTTATTAAAATAAAGGAGAGAGAATTGCAGTGAACAACTCAACTGTATTTTACAGATTGCTGTTAACAGGTGGCTATTTCCAGGAATGTATCTATCCAAAATCATGCGAAAATTGTGAAACTATTCTAATTTGAAAATTTTTTGAACCTGAGGGAATTTTTCAATGAGGGCAAAATAGGAAGTATTCAATATTAGTATTTCAGTTAAAATACCTATCTCATATACCTATCTATAAATAACTATAATAAATGGTTTTTAAAACACACTTTAAGCCTGGTGTGTTTCCTTCTGTCTAAATGAACTTAGAAAATAACACTTACAGTCCAATTCTTGACTTAGCATACACAGAAATTAATTTTACTTAAATTTTTTGTAGTATTTGCTCTAAGTGTGCTGTCTTAGTTATTACTCCTTAAAATATATTTCCTTGAGAGAAAAGTCACAGAAGAAATAAAGAAACATAAATTGACTGTTTAATTCAGTTCAAAATTTGGAGAAAATGTTCCTTTTTCTTAAGAAAAAAAAGATAGTTTTACCCAATTCTAACTGAAACGATGTCTTTGACTGACATATTTTATCTAATCCTACTTATGTAAGAGAATAAAGGTGCTTTATAACTTTCCAGCTCTATGGCATTAAAGTGCTTGCCAAGTTTTTCTTGGCTAACATCATGGATAATTATTTTTCAACTATGTGCATTTTAGCACTTAAACCACAATATTTACCTACATAACAACTACAGAGAGAGTGCAAGTTTCCTCAAACCAGTGTGGCCCAGGCTGTTTTGTGATTAAAAGCCATAGTGATAAGAAACCAATATATGTGATAGCTGTTTCAATCAAATGCACAGATTTTCAGATCTGTTGTAAGCACAGAGTTATGCTTTAATATAATTTACACTGGTGTTGCCAAGTCCAGAACCCAGCCCAGAATGTTTCTTTAATTCTTGACATTTTAGCAAGTTGCCAATAAACCCTACAATTAATGCTATTAGCAGTCTACATTTTACAGTGAAGTATGTTTTTGTCCTCTAGGAAAAAAACAGAGACTGATTCATTTTTCACGGATCACTGAACAGCTTTGTGTGCAGCGCTCTTTGGCTAATACAAATTATACCAGCAGCCTGAAGTTCAGAGCCTTTGCCTTTCCATCACCCTAATCCTGAAGGATGAACAAGAGGACTGCTATTAATGACTGTATCTACTTGCTGGATCCAGGCTATGCATGATCTTCCCATTTTCCTGGTATCTACACATACAGAGGAGGAGGAGAATATCCAGCTTTTAAAGGAAGAGGTACTGGCTAGTTCCCAGCAGCTCGCAAGTACTTAGATTAAGTAGTCTCCCATAGGACTGCTTCAATAAGGCACAAGACTCTTACTTAATGCTTGCATCAGTTGGTTTATTTGAAAACCACTGACCCATCTTTTCATAGCCTATGTCCCAGGAATGCATTAAAGTGAGATTTCAAACATCCATATTTTTTTTCTGTTATTAGTCCTTGCAGCTCTAAATAATGGAGGCCAAAAAAAACCCATCAAAATTTCCAGTTTCTGCTTCTCTAGCTGCCACCTCATCTAGCTGTAGGGGTAAATATTGAAATGCACTGGCATTCAGTTACTAAACTTAGAGACACCTAGGTGGAACGAGCTGTTTCAAAACCAATTAAACTTTATTTACTTTTCAGGTGGATGTTAATCTCCTGCACCCACCCCAAAAGGTAAATTGAGTGGGAGAAGCTGTGATATGTGAAGAAGACAGTCTGGAGGGATTCTTGATTGAGTCATAGCTAAAGGACAAATAATTATGTTTGTATAATGTTTGTTGCTATGAAAAGCAACACTGATATTGACCAGTGGAATATTCCTTGATGTGGAGACTCTGGGAAGAAGCCATAGTAGAGAGGTATACCTGTGTTCCAAGTTAGTTAGCATTAATTGCAGTGCTGTTTTTGTACAAAAATTATAAATATACCAGTCTGTGTGACCCATCACAAACAGATCGTAATTTTCTTTGAAAGTGTCCATTATATTTCAAATTATTACCAAGGGCTTTGCTAAACAATTTTTAGAGTATCTTTGTGAAACATTCTCCATAGATCTTTCTTTTCAGTTTTCCGTCTGATTGCCTGAATCTTGTGTTGCAAACAGGAAGGAAATCTAACCTGCAAATAGGGGCAGTGCATAGTTTCACTGCTGTAGCCATACTTCAGGGAAGATCTTATGACTCTCTCCTTACCTCTGGTAGGGGAGTAATCTTGTCCATATGTGTTCAGCATCTGAAAACATCTCTACTTATATAGACCCACTCCAGTTGTCGGCATGCTTTGAATCCTGGGCAACCTTGTTTCTGACTGGTGACCCAATTACTGCTCATGTTAGATTACAGGACATACAGGACAAACAATGTTTTGCACAGGGTATTATTCTTGTTCTTATACTTTAAGACGAATCAGTGAAGAAGAGAGATCAGATTTCTGCTATCGTTAATCGTTTGTGCTAAAATCCACAACTTCTGTATGATTTATTAGCATTCTCTGAAAGAGTGGAAAGTTGTCCAGACAATCATGATTCAATAATGTTGTAATTCTCTACCAGTCACGCTGCAAACTGAACTTGGATTTTATATTTACATAGGGATTCACATAACAGGTATACATATAATTTCTTTAGCCAGCTAGCTCTCTTTTTATGAAGCATATTGAATAAAACAAACAAAAATAGCCCAACATTTATTGCTCTGTTTGCTTTTTGATGTGTTGGCAGCCTGGATTGCTTTTACACCACACATAAACAGTCCCTAGAGAAACATGTCAATATGGTTCAGCCTAAAAAAATCTAGGGTAAAGGTTCATGTTCTGATACGTGGTTGTTGGTGCTTCTATTGTACAACATTTGAGAAAGGCAAAAAACCAATAGAGAGGTAAAAATCTACCTACTTGCTCAGTCATCTTCTGTTGTCTGCTTTGGATGCTCAGGCTGGCAAGTCCTTATTGCTGTGTGAAAAGGTGGCCAATTCCTGCAGCAACAAGGCCAAATGATTCCTTCATAATTTTGCAGGAAAGCAGAATAATTTCCCTGAACTTGAGTTCTTAGGGCAAAAAAATTCACAGGGAGCAGGAGTCGTTGGTTAGAAGCTGCCCAATTTTTTGAAAGTCCAATAATGACAGTTTGAAAAGGAAATGGTTTTGCACATGCTTCAGCCTAGTACAAAACTAATGGCCCGACTTCAGGCCTGTTGATGTCCCTCTGGTGGGGTCAGCTGTCCTGAACTGAGAATGCCTGGAACTGAGGTGCTGAAATGGGTAAATACTATCAAATCTTCATGGATAATGATTGCACAGCTACAAAGAGCTCTTCACATCCGTGAAATAGCTGTGTCCAGCCTAATTAATACTGTGATATTAATTAATTAGGTAAAGTAATAGTATCTCCTGGGCCAATGGTTTCTGCATTGGTCTGTTCATATGCAGGATACAATCGTTTGATGGCTCTTCCAACCTCTGGAGGCTAGGCTCACCAGAACATACTGGAGACAGGTGGGAATGTTTCTGGCCCATTCCTTGCTTTCACTCCTGCACTGTGTAACAGTAGTCACTGTAGATGTAATTGCATGAGGTCTTTCTTCATGAGCAGCTCTGAGCAATCACATTGTCCCTCCTGCTCTTCAATCTTGTGCTTCTGAGCTGATGCCCTGAACAAAATCTGGCTTGTTGAGTTTGCTGGGATAACCTAGAGGTAAAATATTTTGTGCGCAAGCGTTGGCGTTGAGCCTATTAGCTGCAAAGTGACTTTTAACACAGGTTTTCTCCAGAACACCACCATCCTAAAAGGCTGACAACAAATCATTGTTCTTGGAGACAAAACCAGTCATACCATGCAAAATATCACAAGACCCATTCTCTAACGTGGATGATCCCAGGGGATTTGCATTCCTCTTCTCTTTAGTGGGTCCCCTTTGGCTTCCCTTTCAGCTCTGGACTCTCCATGGCCTCTGCCTGTGCCAGCACACATTCACTGAGACATCTGACAGTCTGGCTTTTCTTGTTTCGAGGCAGCCACTACTCTGTCCCTTGCTGGTCGCTCCCCGCCTCAATAAGCATCTGCACCTGCTCCTGGGTCTACCAGCAGCACGGGGATGTGGGAGCAGCTAGAAGCAGCAGGCCTGTACATCTGAGGCCACGGGTAAGGCTGAGACGATGGGCAAGAAGCAGCCAAGAGAGGTGCTGCTGCACTCGGAGAGCAACAGCCCTCCGCAGCCAGCAGAGCTGAGACATTGGCAGGGTCCGCTGTAACCGATACAAAGAAAACCCATCCCAGCCAAAGCCCCACTCTTGGCACATCTGTAACAGCCCAAAGAGTTACACAGTTTGAAACAAAAAAGCATTTTGAAGGCTGGTGGGGAGGAGGAGGATGAGGAGGCTTCTGCCTGCATAAAACCTGTCATGCGCTGTGTGCACAGACATTTGTATTTTAGTGGCATTGGTGATACAAATTTTCTTTTCGAAAGTATGTGCACGTGCTGTAACGTGCAGTATTGGGAATGCATAGCCAGCTGGAAAAACGTGGTCAAGGTTAAACTTTTCAGGTCCATTCACGCCTGTGAATTAATTTACCTTGCCATTTTATGATATTAAGTTATGAAATGTTCATGCAAAGCATTAACAGCTAAAGCAATCCAAGAGACGGTCTGTTATGCCAAACTCTAATCACTAGACAGTAATTAGACTGTCAGTTACAAAACATAGCATTTGTGATATTTCCAGGTGAAGCAACAGCCAGTGCCATGTGTCAAAACCAAGGATTGGTTCAGGCAGGTAAGAGTGTCTTTATTTGACATTTGCCAGCTTAATTTCTGAGCAAATTAAAACCTTGTTCCATTGTGCCAGTGAACCCTGATTTGAAAGAAGGGCTTACAGAGACATTCTCAGTGCAAGACCACAGATAATAAAAGAAAAATTTGCTAAGAATACAGTAGAGATTTTCCCTTTGAATTCCAACACAGTGGCAGATTCTTATTCATCTCATTGTCTGAGACCTCAAGGCATTCCTTTAACACATACACTAGCAGAAGTTAAATATCACAACATCCTGAAAAGTTTGGTGAAGCCTGCTTTATGGCTATTGAAAGTGAGGCACATCTTAAGTCCAGCATTTTTTAATAACCACTATGAAAGTCATGTGAAAAGATCCATTTTCAGGCTTAAAAGATGAAATCAATGGTTTGCTAGATTAGGGGCCCAAATTGTACTCACATATCAATGAGCCTATATATTTTACTCCTAGGCTCAAAGTAACATTTTACTCACATTTACCCCTCACTGACAGCTCCCCACAGTCTGCTGGCTGGGAAAGGTAGAAAATGAAGATGCACTTAAATCATTGCACTCATGAACATTGTTTTACTAGCATAAACATAGATAAAACATTTAAGCTCAACTGTAGAAACAGTAACTGATGCTGACTTTGGGTGACATAAACAAAGACAGTGATATTTTACATTCAAATATGCCACTTGGGGCTCATGCAGCAGCTTGTTTGCAGCTGAACCATGCAGCCTGGCAGCAAGAAAAATACCTCACAGCCCTGCAACTAACCATGGCAGCAGGTATTTGACATTTTGGGTGCTGATGATGAAACCTTTGCATTTATGGAGTATGAATTATTTACTGAAGACATGGATGCACAGTTTTTGGCAGCGAACAAGCTGGTTCCTATAATGGGCAAAAAAAAGCATGGTCCTTCCTTGGTGAAGAGAACCGCTGTCTTTTTCTTGAGAACATCCATGTAAGCCTGCAGGTTTCATTTCAGGTAGCAGCAAAACTCACCTTAGGAAGGATTAACTTTTAGTACTGAAAAAGGAAAGACTTATTAGAGGTCAATATTATCTCTTTTCATGGTTTTACTATAAGTTTTGCAATATTTCATTTTTTTCTTATGAGGTCACTCTTAGAAGTAGGCATATGGCATTCTGAGCTTTTATTTAAAGAAGTGAAGTAGACATCTACGTAACTAGAGCTCCTGCCTGCAGATGAGCTTGAATGTCTGACCAAAAAAGGGACTCCCTCAAAATACCAGAAAATGTTTTTTCTTAAAATGGGTTTTGAATCCCGATAGCCAGTTCTCAGCCTCACAGCCCTATACACAGATGCACACATACTGTACTGTATCTCAGCTCATAGATGTAGGCATGAGTTTACCTGCTAAGTAAATATCAGGGGTGTTTTCCAGTTTGATATACTCAGAAGCCAGCATTAATGCTTTGGCAATTGCTGCCGGGAACAACCAACCCACCCACCATAGCCATTTTGAAGGCTAACAGATACAGGACTGTAAGACAATGTGAGTAATTTTACTGCCTTGCACAAGACCAGCACCAGTTGCTAGTAAGTCTGTGTTTGTCAGAAACATTTATTTGGAGAAATAGTTGCTCAGACATTCAGACACTATATAGAAATCTGGGAATTTCTTTTCTTTTGTTAACTTGCCTTTTATTTTACGAGTCAACCGATCTAGAGTCATGCTAAACTTATGCAGGTATTTGGCAGGTACTTAGGAGTAGATTCTGTGAAATCCCAGATAAACTGGTAAGGGTAAACACTGCAAAGGACACAAAATACTATTCAAATATTTACTGAAATTGAAAACACAAAAAACCAGAAAGACCCCATGGCATTTAAACAGCCCTAATATCAGCATGTATAGGTATTTTGCAGTGGTGAAATGCCCTTAAGCTCACAGCACCATTTAGTCATAGAAAGGTATATTGCCTGCTTTTCCATAGAGCAGGAAAGTAAGCACAGACTTCTCAAATCTTTTACTAGTATCTTAAGCCATCATTCTTCTATTATAACTAGAAACATACAATGTAAACAATTCTGGGGGATGAGTTACTGCCAAATGAGGACAAAAGGAGAAATGTGTGGAAAGAAAGAGAGGAAGGGAGAGATATGGAAAAAGATTTTGAAAGAGACACAGATAAGACATTTGACGTGACTTTTCAGTGCAATATGGTAGCAAGAAAAAATTTAATTACAAGCTGCGGGGCATTAGGTCATGGGGAAGAGAGATTGTAAAACCCGTCCATATGGTTCTGGTGAGACCATACCTAAAAAATACATTCAGTTTTGAGCAACTTAATATAAGGATGATTGTGCCAAACTGGAATGGATTCAGAGAACAGCAAAACAATTATTAAATGGCTGAATTTATGAGGAAAGATAAAACAGCTAAATATATACATAGCTTGGCCATGAGATATCTACTGGGAGACATTAATTGTCTGTTAGTACAGTATTCAAAGGCTTAAATGCCAAAGAGGCTGAAAAATCATATGAATTATTTAGTGAGATATTAAAAGGATGTAGTTAAGGCTGATGAAATGGAATATTCTGGAGTGATAGTGCTTGAGAAAGGGCTGGCCCTCAATGGTGTAATATCTGAATAAAGTCTTTAGTTTAGCTGCCACATTATCTGTCTGTAGGTTTATCGAGAGTATATTTGTGTAGGCCATGGAGCAGAAAAGAAGGCAGTAGAGGCAATTTCACTGCAAAATTGATTTGTGGCTAATAACGTCCAATTTATGCTCTGGGTGAACAATTGGCATGTTTTATGTATGTAAACTTCTCAAATCCTTGTGGCAACAAAGTGGTATAAGGACTACAGCATTTAGCTATCAAAAATTGGAAGTTTCTGTGGCACAATTCGCATGTGGGCTACACATTCATTGCAAATTCTGATATTAGCCTTTCCATTACTGGTTTACATCTGCAGAAAGTACATATGCAGTACAACTGAATAAACTTAAACTGTTCAGTGGATTCAAAAGAATGTACTTTCCTGCCTACTGGATTTTCCTGCATGAGAAAGAAATCTCCAGAGGTTTTTCTTTTGTTTCCATGTGAGATGGATGAAACTACACAAACACAGAGACCCCAAACTCATTTAATCTCCCCTCATTCCCTGGCAAAGAGTGTATAAAACTTTGGAGATCTTTGGTTCTGCTAAAAAAATAGACTTCATCCATTTCCGCTGTGCTGTTACGGTTTTTATCTATGGTGCTTTGTATGGAAGTTGCCAAACAACATCTGTGTTGCTCATGAAAAACAAATGAAAATGTTTTCAATTTGTTTAGATCAGCAGAAAAATATATTTTCACGTGAAATAGTTCTTGTTCTAGCAGCTATCTGATGAAGAATTGACTCACAAACATATGAGTCAGAATTGCTCCTGGCATTTTGCTGCCTTAGGTGAAATACCAGCCCAAATACCCATTCAGTTCTTTATCATGTTTGACAAGTTAATTTAAGAGTGCTTTCTATTCGGCCAGAATTTTGTGAAGTAATTTGTCTCTTTTGCTTTTGCTGTGCTTTCTGCTCTTACCCTATTGTCCTCAGTCAGCTTCATGCTTCAGCATGTCTCTTTCCTCGTTACACTTATTTCCTTAGGATATTATAATTATTTTTGCCATCCAGCCTCTCTTCATGCATTTTCTTCCTTTTCCTTCCCATGCACTGTTTTACTGGAGTCCCATATCTTCTGGTCCAAGCCATTACAGTTTTCACACATTGTCACCTGATGAGCCCTGAGGTTCATGAATGCACTTACCCTTGAAGGAAGAGTAGTCTGCACTTTGGCACTTTTAGGGCGTCAGATTTATGGGAGATTTAGAGTGATCTGGTGATGAAAGGAAGT
Organism: Haliaeetus leucocephalus; assembly: GCF_000737465.1. Taxonomy (NCBI): domain Eukaryota; kingdom Metazoa; phylum Chordata; class Aves; order Accipitriformes; family Accipitridae; genus Haliaeetus; species Haliaeetus leucocephalus. The sequence goes on along the minus strand of NW_010972610.1, from coordinate 896,029 downwards.
GCAAAGATCTCTAAAGAGAGAGAAAAGGCAATAGTTTCAGCTGCAAAACCTCCTTTATCCTGTTTTTATTTAATTTTAATGATTCTTTATGCTTGTACTTTAGTATCTGCAGTCTTTGCTTCCTATCTTTGAAATGCTGCCTCTCCAAATCTGAGAGAAGATCTTGCAATCCAATCTGCTGGCACTGTGGCAGATAAGCACTTTTTCCCTGTCCTTCACTTACAAATAGGCAGAAAGGACCATCCAGATAAGTTTTCTGACCTTATTGGTTCTGCAGGAACAGCTGAGACATGACTGATATAGGTCATTAACACATGAATGTCATCTTTTGGAACAGCTTTAAAGTAGCTGCTGGCAGAAGGCTCTGCCTGGTCCCTAAGGACTCCAGTTTAGCAAAAACACCCAGGTTCATGATCTTGAAGATAAGGGTGTGAGATGGTGTGACAGCACAGAGCCTTATTGTGAGGCCTGCTTTAAACTTCACGTCAAAGTTCTGAAACTCATGTGTGTCCTGCTAACAGGAGACCTTTCCAAGCCCTTCCAAAAAGCTGCCTTTCCTGCAATTCCTGCAAAAGGGCCAGAAGCAGACAAACTTCACAAAGAATGGTGAAACCTAGCAAGCTGAAGTAACCCTTTGTAATAGATCTCCACAAAGAGTTCAAGTCTACACTGAGATTCAGGAACATTTCAAAGAATGGGAAGTGTGATACACATATAGTATACATGTATGCATTATCATATGCATACACATATGCATACGCATGTACAATATACATGTATTAAGCCTTCTGAGTATTCATCTCATTAAGAGAGTGTAGTTTAAAATTTAAGAAGACATTCAGTCAGGATTCTTCTCAATGCTTTGCCCTGCTTGTTTCCAAACATAATTCCTCCTGCTCTACTTTCTACAGTTTTCAGCAAGTGATTTTAGGAAGATGTTTTGCGTGAAAGTGAGACCTTAAAATTGCCAGATAACCATATTCAGACTAAGGAAACTGTGAAACCTGATGCATGAGAAATAGGATGCAAACTGATTATAGAGAAACTAGAAAAGTATCCAGGAGTTTGGGAGTGTAGACATTTTTTCCAAGCACCACAGAAGCACTCAACCATGTTTAGATGGAATGAATTACTGAAGTTCAGTTGTTCCTTGATTTAGTTTTAGAAAAATACTCAAGAAAATTTGAGGCTTCTCCAGGACACACTAATTTTTGGTTTTGCAGTTGCAGCTGTCCACTGAGATTAAGGAACTTGGATCAGTTCCAGCCTTCATTTACACATGTTGAAATAACAAAATTCTGTTTGCTGTGTCACATGGTGGTGCCTTTAATGAAATGCATTAATTTGTGTCCTAACTGTTGACCCTGAAATAAGGATAGAAATAATAGAGGAAGATAAGCATTGTTAAGCTTCCTTCTTGTCTCCTATTTTATTAAACTAAGCTACAGTAAACTTTGAATATGAAAGTGCGTATATGACTTTCATTTCAGTATTAGACCTTGATCCTAAACACTGCTTCAGCTGAACAGATTCCTGCAGCCTCAAGAAGCACACAAAACTGGCATGCACGCCAGCAGCAGAGGAGGACATAATCTTATATCATTCATAACAGCACAATAAATGAGACATAGCTATTTGAAGCATTCAGAAGAAATAATTCAGCATACAACTCTTAATATATTGTCGTGGTTTAACCCCAGCCAGCAACTAAGCACCACGCAGCCGCTCACTCACTCCCCCCCCATCCAGTGGGATGGGGGAGAAAATCAGGAAAAGAAGTAAAACTCCTGGGTTGAGATAAGAACGATTTAATAGAACAGAAAAGAAGAAACTAATAATGATAATGATAACACTAATAAAATGACAACAGTAGCAATAAAAGGATTGAAATGTACAAATGATGCGCAGGGCAATTGCTCACCACCCGCCGACCAACACCCAGCCAGTCCCCGAGCGGCGAATCCCTGCCCCCCCCCCCCTTCCCAGTTCCTAAACTAGATGGGATGTCACATGGTATGGAATACACTGTTGGCCAGTTTGGGTCAGGTGCCCTGGCTGGGCATGAGAAGCTGAAAAATCCTTGACTGTAGTCTAAACACTACTGAGCAACAACTGAAAACATCAGTGTTATCAACATTCTTCACACACTGAACTCAAAACGTAGCACTGTACCAGCTACTAGGAAGACAGCTAACTACATCCCAGCTGAAACCAGGACATATATTCAAGAGGAAAAGAATACACCAAGGGCACTGGGCCTGCTGACTTTGCCAATGTGAACAGGCCTTCCTCATGGGAATAACTCTGTTGTCCTCACTAGGAGGGAAGTACCCTGCAGCAGCTGAAGAATGCAAGAAATGTTCCAGAAATCATTTCATTGTTAGCAGTGTTCGAGGTGTATTTAAAAGCCTGTATTACAAAAAGCAAACAAATGTCCCAATTAAAACTTCACCAGGCCCAAATCTTTGTCTAATCTATTATCAAAAAATGACTAATTAGAGGTCAGCTATAGAAAGAACCGGTTTCTTACTACTGTTCCCAAACATGTCCGCAACAAACAAGGGATGTATGAAACCTTTTACTGCCTACCAGCAGGTACCATCAACTACTAAATTCTAGGCACTGTTAATGACATCACCAGGGAGTGTGACTTAGGTCAAAAGCTTGGCAGGAGGTGCTGGCAACCGTTAAATCAACAGCAATCAAAACGGGAAAACTAACTTGCTTGCTACCATCAAATTTAAAAGAGAACTTATTGTGCCTCAAACACAGCAGCAAGTTTAATAGAAAAGTCGACATGTTTATGGTTTCAGATTTACAACAAGACTTATAAAAACCTTATTACTCAGAATCCAGTCTGCTGCCCTAGAAACTAAGAATGTTACTTTGTTGAGAAGAAGGATCTGTTGACACAAATGTCTTGCCTAAGTTTGCCATTGTGGTTAACCAAAATACATTTACTACTGAGAAGGTAAATAAAAGCAAACAAGATGCCTCTTATACCACAATACAGTAAGGTTCAAATTGACCAAGCTTAATGCTATGGCATAAAAATGCTTAATGTTTATGGAATTTTTCTAGAACCTATTTGCCCTGGTTGGCTTAATGTCTTATGAGAGACCTTCTGAATGGGAATGTGTTTTCCGTATTACACGTACTTAAAGACCTCATCAAAAATATTCAGAGGAGCTGCCATGAATACCACAGTTAACCATGCTGCAAATAAAATGGGTCATGGTTTACTCTTACATTAACATGAATAAATCAATCTTGCCCCGTATAGTATATGTACACAGAAAAATTAACTGACAATTTAAATGATAACTGTAATGGAAACGATGCTGTATAAATGTAAGTCAGCTACACAGACTGTGCTAAAACAGCACAGTAGGTCTTAAATCTGCAGGAGAACTGAGAAACTGGGAAACTCAGGTCTGGTGTCTGAGCTTCTGTTCAGGGCTGCAGGGTCTTACACAGCTGCTGGGCTGCTTCTCCAGTAAGTAATCAAAAGCATGCCCAGCATCATCTGGTGCTAATGGAGAAACTCCAGCTCACAAAGAGGCTCACAATGTCCAGTCTTGGATTGCTCTGCTGCCACAGGATAGACTCCTTGGTTTTTGTCTTCCTCCTACATGGAGGAGAAGGAAGACAAAAAGAGGGAGAAGGAAACTACTAAGAAAAAAATAAGGCCATAATATATCAATTTCACTATACAGCCTTGAACTGCATCAGGTTGGTTTGCAAGCTAAGAAATCTTGAAAGGCAATTCCCTTTCATCTGAATTTCTTTTTTGCTAAATTCATGCTTTAACACTCCTTTAATTCTATTTTTAAAATCAAGCTTGAAGCCATTACAAATAATGTACCAGACCAGCCTCCAGTGATTTTTAAAAACATCTGTTAAGTCTTCCTCCAGAGCACATCTATGTAAGTAGAGACTGAACATTAAAATGAGTTTGTTTTCTCAGCAGAAATTCTTAGAGTCTAAGATGACCCCCTCACGCACATCTGTGAGCAAGACTGGAGCCTCACATCAGAAGTGTTACAGTTAATATGAAAACACAAAACAGTCAGCAGCTGTTGAAGGAGGAAAAAAAGAAAAAGGTCAAAGTATTAAGATCATGTGATTGCTCAGTACGGCTATAGTTTACACTGTGCCACAAATCAGCATGGGAAGGGCAAATTTTGCTCAGAGATCACAGATTCCTTCAGAGAAGATCCCTACAGTGCAGCTGTAATTTGTGACAATGTGTGACAAAACCACTCAATGGAATAATGCTGACAAGTAGAAGTTTTCCACCTCCACAGAAAAAGCCCCAGGCTCTGATTTCTACAGCTTCTACCTCCATTTCTGCCTTTTTTCTTCTCCTGGTGGTGGTGGTAGAGGAGGGGAAAAATTTCCAGTGACTCTATATTTAACAATACTGTGCAAAAGCTTGTGAAACAACATTTCTTACATTACAACCTGAGAGAACCAAGGCTCAGGCGTTGGTTAGTCACATGGTTCATTTGTGGAAGATCAGCACTGCCGTGAGATGTCATTGTCCCATGACTCTAATGTTTAGACAAAGCACTGTAAACACTCCTTGTCCATACCATTACAAAATAAACCAAATTCAGTTTTATTAGAAGTGCTCCCATGACTGGGTATTGTAAGTGAGCTAAACAGCAGTAGCTTGTGGAAAGACTCCAGCTAGGAAGGAAATGGTTGGCTGACCATGCTTGAGCATCTGATTTCCAGTTGTACCTTTCCACACTGAAAAGCTTTCCATTTGGTTCACAGAGTTTCTCTGTCATTTGATGTAAAAAATAAGGTAAGCTAGAAGGAGAGAGATAGAGGCAATACTTACAGTAGCCAAACTGTGGTTCCTTTGGGGGCTTTCCAAAGAGCTGGTATCAACCATGCTTTTGAACTGCATCCAGTATTATACAGGCTTTCCATCCTTCCAAAACACTGCTGCCAAAACACCTTCATCAGCTTCTCTCTAAATTCACTGAGTTTCTCAGCTGGTCAATGTCATGGTAAGGTTACTCTCAATAGTTTTTGAAAAGTCATGTGATCTGGGCAGATTCTCAAGAAATAGAAGAAAGAATCATAGAATCATTTAGGTTGGAAAAGACCTTCAAGATCATCGAGTCCAACCATCAACCATGCCCACTAAACCATGTTCTGGACTGCCTGTCTATGCGCTTTTTCAATACCTCCAAGAATGGTGACTCCACCACTTCCCTGGGCAGCCTGTTCCAATGCCTGACAACCCTCTCAGTAAAGAATTTTTTCCTAATACCCAATCTAAACCTCCCCTGGTGCAACTTGAGGCCATTTCCTCTCATCCTGTCACTAGTTACTTGACAGAACATACCGACCCCCACCTCACTACAACCCCCTTTCAGGCAGTTGTAGAGAGCGATAAGGTCTCCCCTCAGCCTCCTCTTCTCCAGACTAAACAGCCCCAGCTCCCTCAGCCGCTCCTCATAACACTCGCTCACTAGACCCTTCACAAACTTGGTTGCCCTTCTCTGGACACGCTCCAGCACCTCCATGTCTTTCCTGCAGTGAGGGGCCCAAAACTGAATACAGGACTCGAGGTGCGGCCTCACCAGTGCCCTGTACAGGGGAACAACCACCTCCCTGCTCCTGCTGGCCACACCATTTCTGATACAGGCCAGGAAGCCGTTGGCCGCCTTGGCCACCTGGGCACACTGCCGGCTTTAAGTCAACCGGCTGTCGACCAGCACTCCAAAAAATGTCACTCCTGTCTTCAAGAAAGGCAAGAAGGAGGATCTGGAGACCTACAGGCTACTCAGCCTCAGTTCAGTCCCTGGGAAGGTGGAGGAGCAAGAACTTACCCCCTTTTGTTTGAAGGTCAGAATCCTGTATCAATTGAGGTATGAAAATATAGATTAGATAAATTAATAGCAGTTAATTTCATTGATACAGTCTTCACTCAAGAAGTCCTTAGCCACTAGCTTCTGAAAGCTCAGAGTCCATACAGACTATACAGTCTATTCTTACACTCTCATCATAAGCATTCACTGCTGCTCTGTGCCAGGTATGATAGCATGTCAATTCTTAAACACTTCATGCCTGTTTACAAGCTACTAGGCCAAAATCAAGCCATCTCTCAACTGTAGCAGAAAACTGGTCATTTAGCTAAAGCTGTGGGTCACTGTTTCTCAAAAAATAACATCAAAAAAAGGTAAATAGATCGAGATGAGAGGATAAAAATATAATAATTAAGTTATAGCTAAAAGTAAATTGGTAACACATCAGAGAGAGAGCAGAGGCGTGTGTATACTGAGTTTGCAAAACAAAAAAGAGTTAAAACGTTTTCTTTCAAATTTTGGCAACAGAATTTAGCTTTGAGAGTTAACATAGCTCTTCCAAAAAATAGGGGGGAAAGAGTTTTCTGTAGTGTTCATATGGCACAATAATCACTATCCTTTTAAAAATGTTTCCTCAGAGACCTTAATTTTCTCTGAATCCAGCAGGTGAAGTACAAACATCAGTCTCTGTACACATGTGTTTAAGTACTGTTTCAGTCTCTAGGTACTTGTGGGATTTTACAGTGAGTAAGAGTTCTCCCTCGTATAAGAAGTGGAGATGTAGATTGTAGGTGATTGTACGTTGGCATAAAACTAAATTTGCTGTGGGGCTGACGTGTTTGTGTGGGTGTTCATGTATTATGATTTTGGTTAATAAGCCACATAATTTGGGGTTAATATGGTTGGTTTGATGCCTTTATTAGCAATTTCCTGGAATTTAGCTAAGACTGATAGGAAGTGCAGTTGAGGAATTCTGACTCTAAATTAAAAATTTTGTTCTAAGGAAATAGTTTACTACACATACTTATCATAAAAGGAAACTGTTACATTTCTGAAGAACTATGAAAAATACACTTACAAAAAGATTGCATCACTGATTCATTATTTAAAGTGTTAACTAGAGGTTAAATTATTAACCTCTTGGAAGTGTAATTTAAAACAGCTTTAGGATTGTTTTGCCAGAGGACAGTTTTTCCTTTCTAAGCCCTTTTCCAGGCTAAAATACCTGGAAAACTAACCCCACAAGCACACTCCAGCCTGGTTTATAAGAACACATGCTTGATTCAAACTCCACTGAAAACAGCCTGGGTTTCAGTGAGATCACCAGATCCCAGCAGGGGACCCTTGTCTACCTGCTCCAGGTATTGAATTAAATAATGTACCTTTAAACTAGGAACTAGCTTATTTTTGAGACACTGAGGAAAAGCTATCTATCTTTGTTGGGCTAATGTCTTTTCACATAGGATCATTCTGTCATCTGCTGAATATATCTGGGAGTGTTGAGTGCCTTCTGCTGGGGCAGATGTCCAGGGATGGCATGCTTTTAGCTACAGCACTTTGGGATATTTTTGCTCCTATTGGTGACCCACATGTCAGATGCACCTGATTAGCAGATCACATTGATAAACATTAATAATATATGCAGAAAAGCAAGCAGGTAGATCAACTGCATGTTTCATATTTGATATGTGAGTCTTCCTTAATCAAGCTCATAGTTATTTTGCACTGTTCAGAGCAGTTGCAGCACACACACAGTGATTCTGGCCGTTGGTGTTAAGGTGCTCCATTGGTTTTGAGGAAGGCACTGAAGTAATTTGGTTTTTTTTTTCTTCTTTCAATTCATTTTTTTTCCTTGGAAAAATGCTTAGACAGTGTCTAAGGATGAAGTCTTTATCAAGATATTGCAGATAAATGTGACTCAATATACTAAATTTAAAGACAGGATAAGTTCTCTTGCTTCATAACACCTTCTACACCAGCTGATTCATGGAACAGCTCTACAGAGCCTGACTGATAGGATCTCTCATGTAGTTCTCTTCCTTCAGAAACAGTTTAATATGCTGTCCAACATAGCTGCTTTTGGATATCCTGTTGATAGTGATCATTGCGACAAAAAAGTTAGGGCATGAATTTTTTTAAACTTTGAACTTGGAAACCCATCACCCTAAGTACATTTTTACCTCAGAGTTTACTTAATATTGAGCATGGTCTCCACACAGGGCCATTAATAATATAATTATCCTTTTAAAATGATTGTACCATGCACATTTCTAACACACAAATTGATACGGAAAACATGTTCAAGCGAAAGACACATTTAGGGTACTGGTCAGGTTACCTCCTACTTACAGAGGAAACAGAATTGCTTTCAGGAAGAAAGATTAAATATTCATAGAGGCAGTAGACTGTGTAGGCAAGACTAGCTGGAACACTGAATATACTCCAAAAGAAGAAGAGGGAATGCATGCGCACAGCCTGAAACTCTAAATACCAGCTGGTCAGGAGAGTACCAGCCAGCCAGATGCTGGAAGGAGAGGCCTTTCTTAGAGAAAAATTTGTAGATCAACTATAGATTTTTTTCTGTTTCTTCACCTCTGCCTTTAAAAAGCATTTCTACCTATGCTGGCTGCTTTGAATACCATGGGTGATGTTTGGATTTGCACTTTGTCTTGATTTGTCTTAAGATAAATATGATTTGAAGTAGCTAGAGAACAAAAAGGGTAGCATAAATCTATAAACCAAGACTCCAGGACATGTTAATGAGTGTCCTAATTCCCCTGCACATCCTAGGGATAACACTGCATTTGCCATTTGGACTTTGATAGGTAAGATGAAAAGTCAGTAAGACAAGGCGGGGGGTGGCCGTGGGAGCAGAAGTGTCTTCCAACAATTGCTGGTGACACTCAAGGAATGTTAAGGGGCTTAGGCAGGATGTCCCAGCTGCCAGCTTAAATTCTTTTTTCTCTGCTGTAAAAACAGGAAATCCAAATTAATATTATTTCATCAATAGATAAATCAGATTTTTTTCATAGTAAGAGGTACTCTACCCAGCCACAGAATGAACATGACTCAGATTAACCAAGGTGCCACCCCTTAAAATAAATCTCTACCTAGTCTACAGAACTTCCTTTTCAGCCTGAGCCAGAGAAAATAAGTTTCAAACCATGACAGCATTACTGTTTCACAGCCCTGAAGCCCATTAACTAATTTACCAGATTCCATTTTCTGCTACTTATTAACATTTACAAAACTTAGTAACATTCTTTTTCATAAATAACATCTTCCCCTCCCCCCCCAAAACTGGTCCTAGCTGTGAAGTGTTATCTATAAAGTTACCAAGGAGAAGGTGCTTGCACCATTAACTCCTTCATGTCTGTGGTCTAAAGACTATAGGAGTTTCCAGCTTGTTTCTTGGTAAGTAGAATTGGGTTGATATGGATGACTGGGAAGATGGTTCCATGACTTTAGGACTGTTCTCCTTTTTGTTTTGAAATTACTCAAGTATTCCTACTTTAAACACTTGCAATAAAACCTATTTGGTTATCTTTCATTATTTTAAAATGGAGACAATAAAAGTTATTCAAAGGTGGCATGTTGGAGTGAAGACTGGTTCAATTTTCATGTGGCTTTTTATCGATTTAAGATCTATGCTTCTAGCCCAGGGAGGTAAAAGCACCATGAATCAAATCAAATGCATTAATCAAGACACAAAGGCTCAGTTCGATATAAGAAGCCTCCCAGGAAGGCTAAATGAGTGCTTGTATTCAATACCACTCTCCTGCTTTACCGGTAGATGTCTCTGTGTCAGCTTCTCCCTCTATCTTGCCTCTGATAAAAAATCTGCATTTGAACACTATGCTGTAAAAGAATGCCTAACAATTTTCTTTGCACCTGCTAATCTATGCCTATATCCAAGTGATTTTGAAAGAAATTAGAAGAATCTGGTTTGTCTAGATTATTTTAAAATGTAAAACAAGATTTTTTAAAATAAACTACCAGCAATTAAATCAACATTGATTGGGGCATCTTCATCTTGAATATCTACGTGTTATTCAAGAACTAATCTAATAGATGAAATGCTAATTCAGCAGAAGCGTATCACAACAAAACTATTGATATAAGGAAAAATTGAGTTGACATAAATGAAATAAAATTCTACAATAAGAGTGGCTATGAATTTCACGTTATCTCAATGCACTTTTACATTCAAAGAAAAAAAGAAAGGGAGAAATATCACCAGAATGCAAATATCTTGCCCTATAACTGTTAATTATTCTTAATAGAATTGCCTGAGAGAAAAGAGGCTACTAACCAATAACAGGAATTATTTGGGATGTGCAATTCACACATATGCATGACAGTCTGTCAAATTTTTCTGAGAATTTTTCCTACTCCTGATAAAGTTAATCTTATTAGCACCTGATAGGGTGCACCAGACCTACATGCAGAGATTGTACCTATACTGGAGTGCCATCCCATGCCTACCTTTCCTCTCAGTCCACAATGTAATCAAAGAGTTATAGGACAGTACTAGAGAAAGTAATAAGGTTAGGAAGCAAAGATGCCTATGGACTGCACATCTTCAAGAAATCTAAGTATAGCAGATGTGTCCTTTTATCTTCAGGTAGAATGCACATGCTCTACCAAACCTTCTGCAGTTGCAAGCAATACACACAGAATTACCTTGTAACTGCTGCCAGTGCTATTAAAGAACTGGGATGTCAATATAGTCCTGGCTGTGCTTCGAAAAGGTGTGAATGACTGTCACCCGTCACTGTCAGAGATGCAGGTATGTCATAGGATGGAAGGCTGCAAACTGAAGGGAACGTGACCTTGTCATTTCTGTCATTCCTCACATGACAGAGGCTGGCAGTATTGGAGACCATCTTGAGGGAAAGGGAAGGGAGAAGAGCAGAGAGTCCTCCCTCAGTAGAGAGGCAGGGGGCAGGAAAGTCTAGGATTATAGGGATGATGGACACATGCAAAAGAAGAGTAAATCGAGAAGTAGAAAAATAAGTAGAAAAAGGGTGTGGTACAGGATCAAATACATTGCTCTGTTTCCTCATTCTACAGAGTTAGAAAGATGTCTGAGGGTGAATGTGAGTTCAGCTTTTCCCTGAAGTAGAATACTTGCCAGCCTGTGGGAGTTGAAGGGCACTGATCTTGGGGTATTGCCCGATGCTGAAGAGATGCAACAGAAAGGATGTTCAAATTACCTGTGATTGAAAACATTGCATCAGCTGAGGTAATTTGCCAAAATATGGAAGGTAAACCCAGAGCTTCATACCTGTAAGTATGTATATACAGAGGTGAATCATGGGCCCAATATTTTATCTTTTGATAAAAAGGTAAGGGGAAAAAGCAAAGAGGACAGAAAGAAAAAAAGTCATGACATTAAATGAGCTGTGGCTTGGAGAAGAATACAGATCTAGTGAATGCTCTGCCTGGTAGTGAGCTGAGAATAATGCAGTGTGTGCTGTGACCACTGCGATTTTTTGCTAACATCAGTGAGGACATGACCCACACTTTCAAAGTTTAGTGCTATTGTGGAAAAGGAGTCCAGTTTCTAGTACAACCTGAAGTCTGAATGGACACACCGATTATTGCTCTAAGTGATCACTATAAGAACCTCTAGGACACCTCCAAAAAGATAGTTAATCTAAGCTACAATAATAAGAGCTTTAAGTCTCAGTTAATTTCAGAATAGTTATGCAAATGACTGAAAAAATGATCTTCAAGAAATTCCAGGAAGAATTCCCTCAGTTCTGCATGGCATGCTGCAAACCACTAGAACAGACCACTACACAAATAATCCAGGGAATTTCTCCATCGAAGCTTTGTTTTCAAAGACAGTACATGAACATTTAAAAAATTGGCTTCAAATCATGAAAGAATTAGGTGTAGAAATTAAAGCTTCCTGGCATAACACTTTAATGGAACACACTCATTGTTTATGGAACAACTGACCCACATGTACTGGATAAGGGAAAACACAGTATTTTCTCACAAATTAATTCTTCTCTGTTTGAACTAAGGCTCTTCCCTGAATTGCTCTACCAAATTGCCACAGTTTTTTTTCTTCCAGGTACTTGTTAAGAAACTCAACTTGTCACAGTTCACCTCTAAGCATCTCAAAAACTGAACACAGAACAGCAGCTCAAAGGTGCAGGCTATTTTGTAATCTCTTCCTGAAAGACAGTGATGTAAAAGAGGATTTCAATTTTAAACACCCAAAGAAGGTGTTCATAAAGTTTCACTTAAGGTAGCCTTCAAAGAACAGTTACATTAGGAACCTCATTCCTTCTACTGATTACCAAAAGAGGAGTCTGGACTCTTAACTGCAATGGCTCCAATAGATGTTAGTGTACTGTCACTTATGTGAGGTTAATATCTTCTTGAACATGGTTTGTGCCTAACAGCATGTTCAAGTTTCCTGGATAAACAAACAAAAAGAAGGAAAAAACAGGCACTTAAGTTGAACAGGGTGAAATAGCAGAAAGAGTTGTTTGTAAACATGGCATATTAAAGAATTGTTAGAAATAGGCTACACAGACATGGTTAAACATACTAGATGTCAGCGTGTAATAACTAAGGAATTCAACAAGGTACAAAGAACAATGAATCTCAGCCTCTGAGAAAAAAAAGATTTAGTATGGTACAGGAAAGAGGCAAGTTGCCAGTTACTGGACATTATACATTGTTTCATGTTAGTCACTTTTCTGCCCCTGGAAAGAGCCTCTTATATTTCATTTCGTATTAGTTCTGACTGGTTCAGCTAAATAAGAGTCAATTCAAACTCTTTGTTCAAATGAAGATCAGACATATGAGTTTGAGTACATTCATTAAAGGAATACATCCATTCGCCTTTCTTTTCATATATCAAAAGTCAGCTCTATCACTATCCTTCAGAGCCTTGTATCAGTGTGCTCCTCCTGCCTCTTGCTTAACACAACCATTTCAAAGACATGCTTCCCAAATATACTCAATTCCCTCCAACCCTCATCATCTCCATGCACTCATTATGTACCCTTTCTTCCTTTTTCCTTCTTGATTTGCAGCCTTGTCTTCTGACTACTTCTAAACTCACACCTCACATGCTTGGTAACTTCTCCCAATACACATCTTCCACATCACTCCTGTCTGCAAAACTGGAGGTAAGCACCTGTGTAATCCCGCTGAAGTTGACTTCTAACTTACAGCTATTTTTAAAGAATAGCCTCTTTGAGTCCTTCCCAGTAACAAGTGGCTTTAGGACAGAAAAAGTATCCTGCTGAAGAAAAGCTGTGAGGTGAACAGGGGTTAACCCACAACATTTCCATCCAAAGCAGAAAGAGTTTAACCAGCTGTGATAAGGTGACCACTGACAGATGAAAAAAAGTAATTCAGCCTTGAGAAAAACCTCTCACAAGTTGAACAGAAATGGAGACATAACAAAAATGAAGAGAAACACATTAATATGTATCTGCCTGAGGGCTGTGGCAAGAAGTTTTGATTTTTTGTATTTGGAAATGAACCACTGAAGAGAAGTGTTTTTATTATGCTTATTCGGCTAATCAACTTATGGTGAATAATAACAGTGACTTAGCACCGTTCTCTTGAATGCCAACGTTTATGTCACTTGTAAGTGAAGTGTACAGAGCAAGACAGCAATGAAACTACAAATGTGAGAGACTTAGAATTTGTGCATGCCACCAACAGGTTGTAATCAGCAGCCGCCAAACAAAAGACAAAGATCTTCTAAAGGAAGTAAGCAGTTCTGAAGGGTAAAGGCATTAATGTTTCATTTCATTCTTTTAAATATTCATAGGCCTCCTAATTATCTAGATACCTAGAAAACTCTGTATGGACAATGCATTTAGAAAGCTTTTCATGTCACTTCCTTCTATTGTCACTAAAAATTTCAGAGAGAAAAAGTAATCAGAAATGCTCTTAAGGAATCTCCTGTATGAAAAAGAAATCCAGCTTCTCATTGTCAGTTCAAGAATTCCTCACTGACACTGCTTGACAACAAAACAGCAAAAAAGAAATTGTGGTTTGCTTCTCTTTTATCACAGTCATCCTTTGATGAACAAACCATCATGTTGCTCCTGTCACTACTTAAAAGCCTAAGGAACTCAAAGAGATTTTCCTCACAGCACTGCGTCGTTTGTTTTCCCAGTAGAAGATAGATATTTGTAATATGTTCCCTCCTTGTCTTCTTTCTGCATCTTGTTCAAATTTCCCCCCCTTGCTGTCTCTTTCTTCTCCACCAATATTACTACCACGTGTACAATCTTCTCACACATGGGCTTTTTTTTTTTTTTTTTTGGCCCTCCATACTAAGTACAAAAATGTAAAACCTGCAGTTCTGGGTATGTTACCAAAGGAAACAGTTTTACTTAAAATCTTGTTTTTGCCAAAATATTTTCAAAGTATCTGGAGAGGAGTCAAACCACAGTCGCTCTCAGTTGTATTTCCTTTTACTATTTCCCCAGGTAGTCCCAGCACAGCACTAAGTAATTGGATAGTCCTTCAGGAAAAAAAAAAAAGCCTGCACGAGACAGTTTGTAGGTTTAAGAATTATCCTTCTGGGGCCTGTGGGGATGAATACAGGGCACACAGTTGCCAAACTTGAAATCCTTGCTTGTGTTAGTTGTTCCTGAAGACAGGAATCAAATATGACAGTTTCTACCAAATACACTAAGTATGTTCAGGCTTTGTAGTGCTGTTTCAAATCTGCTTAACTTTTGAAAATTACAAAGCAGAGATTGAAATTATATGTGATTTTACTTGATTTTGGTATCTGAACCTGCCTTTATTTCAGATCAGCCTTTGCCTGTAATGTAGATATGAATTAAGAGTTTAGATATACATTACTCACAGAGCATTAACAGTGCAGTGGGAAAAGGTTTCTAATGCAGCTAGTTTGCCAAATTAATCATATAATTATATACTACAACTGCTATCATTCCATTTTACATGCCATCTAACTAAACCTTGTTACATCCCAGACTTCAGCTTATATTAAAAACACAGCTGCAAGGTTTCTTGGTATAAGCCAAACACATATTCCTTGTGTACTGGGGGTCTTCCCACAGGCCACCTGTAGTCTATTATTCTAAAATTTTACTTAATTCATCTCAAGCAATTTGTGGTCTTGCTGACATCTCCAGAAGGCTTATTCCACATCCCCCTTCAGGAGTGTTAAGATCTTGAGAACACAGGCACTTCGCTTTGGCACTAAGGATTTTGTCTGCTTCTTCTGATGGTTGCTGAATTCTCTCCCAGTAAAACTGGAAAAAATGTTTTAAAGCTGAAGTAGGAAAAGTCTTTTAGTCCTGTGCCTTCATTATCCTCATAGAAAGCTTGATGTGAATGAATACTCATTTTGTTTTTCATTTCTTTGCAGTATCACAATTTCTGGAGGAAGAGGGATATCAGACATTGTTTGGTGAAGAGCATGAGAGATTGCCTGAAGGAGCAGCAGAATAAACATAATTAAAATATCACAGCCCACAAGATACAGAGTTTATGGTTAGCCCCAGAAGGATGTCTGTTGTATGCAGTGCAACAGACATGCAATAGGGGTTTGTTGGATAGACCTTTCAGTGAGTCGACTGTTCCCTTAACATCTTTGAGGAGCCAGTGTTAGCAGATGGACTCTGTCTAATGGGTTTGTAAAGAGGAGGTGACAGTTCCCTGGAGTACATATTGCTGCTATTCAGTATATGGGCCCTACTGCAATAATGTCTTACAGCCCTTAATATACCTTCTCAAAGATTATTCATTTGAAAACATGGACATATAAACAATATATATACAGCTGGAACAATGTCCAAAACACAGAACCTTTCACCTCAAGCTGGGATTCTTTCATCACCTAGTGTTGTAACAAACACCCCTTTCCAAAAAGTGTTAGGAAGAATTACATAATCTGCAGTTTGAGTTGAAAGTCAATATATTTACACTTGGTGGGATGGAAACTGATATGATTCTGTTCCATTGCTGTGCTCGTTTTGGCTGGGGCAGAGTTAATTTTCTTCATAGTAGCTGGTATGGGGCTATGTTTTGGATTTGTGCTGGAAACGGGGTTGATAACACAGGGATGTTTTTGCTATGGCTGAGCAGTGCTTACCCACAGTCAGGGCCTTTTCTGCTCCTCACCCCTCCCCACCCGCGAGCAGGCTGGGAGGGGTACAAGAAGTTGGGAGGGGACACAGCTGGGACGGCTGACCTCGACTGACCAGAGGGGTATTCCAGACCATATGATGTCATGTTCAGCATACAAAGCTGGGGGGATGTTTGGAGTGATGGCGTTCATCTTCCCAAGTCACCGTTACATGTGATGGAGCCCTGCTTTCCTGGAGACGGTTGAACACCTGCCCACTCATGGGAAGTGGCGAATGAATTCCTTGTTTTGCTGTGCTTGTGTGCACAGCTTTTGCTTTACCAATTAAACCTTTTTTATCTCAACCCACCAGTTTTCTCAGTTTTACCCTTCCGACTCTCTCTGTCATCCCAACGAGGGGAGAGTAAGCAAGCAGCTGTGTTATGTTTAGTTGCCAGCTGGGGTTAAACCATGACAATTGCCCTGAGTAGGAATAACGAAAAAGTGCATTAGAGGGGAAATTATTCTCAACTACTAATACTGTACTGCCATACACTACTGATATCCTAATATGTCACAAAATCTTATTGCTTCATTCAGGTTTGTAAAGTTAGATTTAGCTGCATCACTGAGAGCAGTCCATATTCTGAAAATGCATTTTGGATCTACATATGCAATAGGAAGTAAAAATCCATCACAACTTTTCAGTGTCAAATCTTTCTTCCTGGGATCATACAGTGGAATATTTCACATCAAATCATCTTTTCTTGCTACTAGGCTCACAACATAGGCAAATTAGCCCCTCTTGGAGAAGATGTGGCATATGGCAAAATGTCACAAGGACCTGCAAGTAGGACTGTTACATCAGAGGAACATCTTTCATTTGCTGTTCCAGAGAGAATAAATCATCTATTCATTCTCATCTCCAAAATTACAATAAAAAACTTTATGCCCATAACTACTTGAAGGAGTTACGGAGACAATGTAGCTGAACTTTTGATATAGTGGCAGATCACAAAACAAAGCTGGCAGCCACAAGTTAAGGTTTGAGAGGTTCAGACTGGACATTAGAAAAAAATTCTTCACTATGAGGTCATTACAGTACTGCAACAAGTTACTCAAAGAGGTGGTGGAATCTCCATCCTAGTAGGTTTTCAACACTTCACCATACAAAACAATTGCTGGTTTGATCTAGTATTGGCAAAAGTCCTGCTCCAAGTGAGATAGTGGACTGGATGACCTCCACAGTTTCTTCTAGCCAACATTTCTATGATTTTATGATAAATGACAGCTGCAACAAGTGCTAAAAACAACAATAAGAAAGGACAGCAGGATAAAAATCAAGGCAATCCAGATTTGCAGGAAAGACTGTAGGATGAAAAAATATCTATGAATATTTATTTTCTTACTCTGCTTCGACACCAATGAACCTAAGCAACAGCTGATAAGGGACATTCAGGAGCATCCCTGGAAAAGGGGCATTTGGAAGCATCCTCCATCCAGTCTTCCCTCTAATGCACTCCCACAGCCCTCTGAATTTATTGCAGGGACACCAATATAGGTGGCCAAAGACAGGATTGCTCTACTAGAGCACAGTAAATCAGGAACATCACCTTGTTAGCTTTGATGTGGAGTCCACATTGGAAGGTAGCTGTTGATGGCAGCAGAAGCAGAAAAGCAATGTTCACTTTTATACAGATGTGACTGTGCTGCAGTCCCTTCTGAGATGTTTAGCAAATCCCTACAATGAATGGTGTCTTATGGTTTGAATTGCGCTCTGTCTTCATAGGGAAAGCAGGCTTATAATGCAGGCTTAATAATTCCCATAACAATTCAATTTCCTGTGTTTTGCCCACTCACACAGGCACTTTCCTTTTTCCCAAGGATGAAAGAGCCTGTATTTCTTTAAAAGTATTTATTTAAAGATATTCCAGCTGCTGTCTTCCTATTGGCTGCTAAGTTTAAGGAGAAAGATTTCACTCAATATCATACTGCAGTCAGACTCCAAAATGAAATAAAAGTATTTATTTTCGAACATCATTGTTTTTCTTGAAGGCACCCCAACTTGTAATTGGTCCCAAGTTGTTTCTTAATTTCTCCATATTTGTTCTTACTCTGTTTTATTATCATGAGGACAGGAAATATGAGTCAGTAACCCTAAGATCATCCATTTCACTCACTTATAGGGGGTTGAAACCCAAGGCAAACAAAAAGTGTCAAATATTTCAAATAAACTGAAAATACCTCTACCATTTACCACCCACAGCTGAGTTCACATTTGCAGCAGAATCATAGCTGGTTTAAAACATGTTTAACGAATTAAGCATAGTAGTCCCACAGAAAGGAATGTTTAGGCTCTCAACAGTTACTCCTGAAAAGGAATATATTATGAGGTGTTCCTTTAAATGGAGCATTTAATGTCTCTAGATCAATTTTTTATATTCTTTGATGTGTAAATAAGGTATTCACGTTTGCCTTGGACTGCTGAAAATGTGACCAGTCCCCATATTTTCTTGATTAAAAAATTTCACTCTTTTCTTTTAACTTTTCATTTTCCTGACATTACCGTCTTGTTTTCAGCTGAATTATAAATAAACTTTCTTATAGAAAGTCCAGTTTTCCAATATTTCCTGTTAGACAGAAAGCACTATTTGCTGGACTTCTCTAGTGTTCATCTGTTCTCCATGCTCATCTGTTCTCCGGGGACTTTCAGATCTGTATTAAAGGTCAGAGGTTCAGATCATTTAGATAAGTTTATACGTGTCTCTCTAGACCCACCTCAGCACAGCTAATGGGCCCCAGTCATCCAGAGTAGCACACTTACCTGAAAATGGCAACTGAAGAAATTTTCCGCCACCAAAAGCCAAAAATCTTAACCCAAAAGTTAGTGGTGACTGCTGGACCTCTAATTTATTCATTTACCAGTTGCCCTATGGTTGAAGTGCCTCAATTAAGTAGAATCAGACACCGAAGTCTTTAATTGCAGAGTATGGCAAAACTACTGTGCTATGAGTTACACACTTGATAACAGCATTCACAGAAGCCAGTACATAGAAGAAGAGGACATCTACACTAGCAAGCAGGAACAATGACGGAGAAAGATTCTTAACAGCCACTTTGCTTCTAGATTTAGGCACTGTCTGCAACACCATGCCAGATGCTTGTATAAGAGTGCGGGTAACAGTCTCAAACCCATCCTTGACTTAACTTTTCCCTTTGGTGTGGGAGCCTGCTTACTCTTTTCTTTTAAAAGATGGGAAGAGATCCTAGTAGCGCCACATTTTTTGTAATCGGCTAGTGGTGAGAGCATTTGTGCAAGAAGTGGGAATCCTAGGCTCAGTGGTACACTATGTATCCTGAAAACATCCATAAATAACTTACTGCTATTGACTACATACCCTGGAATTGTTAATGCATGTAGAAGAAAATTAATTTGCAAATAGGGGCACCACAAATTCTGGTTTTCATGGGAAATTTGCAGTACATCCAGACAATTGCTGAACCACAGGCTGCCATTCCTGAATGAGCATTTTGACCTAAAGGTTTACTATACAAAAGGTTAGTAGAACCAGCTTCATCAGCTGCATGAGTTCAGTCAAGGTGGCTGGAGTTGCCATGTGTGAGCTACAAGTATGCAGGAGCTACGCCTGGCCCTGTCATTAGGTCATTCATAAAATTTGCACATGGGGTAACCTACTTCGGGAAATTCAGGTATGCACAAACTGCTGAGTGTTATTTACATGATACTTATAAAAACCATCTCAGGGTATGTGAAGCAGCAGTATTGTAGATGACTAAGTCACTTCACTGACAGTAAATAAGTGCCTGTGGTCCTTCTGTTTAATTAGGGAAGTAGGCGCTGTAGATTACTCTTTCAGTTTAGGTACCTAAGACACATGCTAGACTCTTAAATGCTTTTTCAGACCTATCTTTTAGGTATCTGGATGCAACACACACACACACACACCCCCCGCCACCCAATCTATGGAATTACTGTTTCTTCACAACTTTTAAAAATGTTATCTCACCTCTCACGTCTGATATGAAGAAATATGAATCTTAGGTTACCACATACCTTTCTAAACAGAGATATACAAGCTTACTTGGGATAGCTGCTCAGTAGTAGGGCAGACGGAAACAGTCTGACTTTGATTCTGTGCCTGTTCATGAGGGTCTCATGCTCTGAGAAAAGCAGTCTGTACCATTGGGTGGTTTTCAACTTTCCAATGAGTTGCTTGGTTTTTCCTGTTGATATAAAAAAAAAAATCCAAATTTAACAAAGCTCTTTAAGTAAAATTGTCTCAGGGCCATTCTGCTGATTACGTGAAATACTGCACAGAGGTATTTGGCCCCTCTTTACCTCTTAAGCTCTGTATTTCATATGTTAGGGAATTCAGTCAACTCAAGGCAAAAGTTCTTTGTGGGAGGTTTGTAAGGTATCCACTGCATCATTATACATTTCTTTGCTATGGCATAAACTGATTTGTATCATGTTCTTCTGGTGCTCAGCAAGCCTGGGAACTGAGCCAAGTCTTTTATTACATATTTAAATACAGAAATGAGTACATTTGGGAAGATAGAAGTGTTATTAAACTGAATTACGTTATGCCTTCATTTTTCTGCTTCAGAACAGCATGATATAGAATGAATTAAGTCAGGTTTGTGGCCTTTGCATTAAGGCAATGAGTTAAACATGAATATGGTACAGTCTGGGAAGTGATTTCTACCAAATTTCAAAGAAATTCATTAATCTTAAAGTAGTCATAGTTTCCTCTTAGTCTATCTGTCAAAAAAACTGTTAGTCTGATTGCCTCTTGATATTTAAAACAGTTTTATACATTTATGCTTAGTTTGGCTCAGAATCACATATAAGGCTTATGCAAAAAGATGGCTTCTCTAAATATTACCCCTTGAAATGCAATCTGATCTAAAGGTCAAGCTAAGTTCTTTCTTCTGACTCATCAAGAATAATAATGTTTCTGCAAGCCAAATTCTGGCTTTAAAATTCATGGCCTCACGTTCACCTGTCCAAATAACTAAATGCAGAATTTGATCTCCAAACAGATTCCTTATGAAATTACATTGTCTTCCACAGGGTTCTGCAAAGGTTCTGTAAGGTCCAGGTCCCCTCAACCTATGTCTAGCTAAATAATTTCTCTTATTTTTTCTCTACAGGAAAAAAAATTATATTCTTTTGTTTCTAAAGCATCCAGAGAATTCCCTTTCATACACTTTTTCTAAGTCTCTCCACACTCTAGCCACAGAGAAGAGTTGGGCATTTGTTGTAAAACAAATTGGAACTGCTGCATTGCCCAACTTCCTGAGTGTTTTGATATGATGTTTCAATTCAGACCTTTTCTAAATATCTGGAAGATGAAAAATCTCAACCGCAGTAGTCCTAAATTTCATTTTGTTAAACATTTCCCTTCAAAACTTAGAAAAAAATAGTTTTAAGTTTCTTGTTTTACTGATTAAAAACTTGCAATTTATGTAAGCACTTTTGAAAACAATAACTATTAAAAGAAAACTCATAAAATGAATAACATTTTAAACAATTAGAAAAATTATTAAACTAGCTGATAAAAGTGTCAGCACAGAAAATGAGTAGCACTAGCAATGATTCTACTGGGAATGTGGAGTAAGTTGAGGCAGGTTAGTTTGGCAGGTGCGAAAATAAAGCAAATGATTTGGAACAAGAAATATGTTTGAACAATGAGAATATAATTTATGATGAGTAACTAATGCAGAGAGAAAAACAAAGAAAAGCATTCAGTCATGAGCCTGGAGGAAAGGTGATCCACCCATAAGCTTTTCTAACTTCTCTATCAGCAACACTACTTTAATAAAACTTTTTATGTTTCCCTCTACATCCTTCCTTTTACTAAAAAAAAAAAAAAAAGAATTTATTTGTAGTAAATACTTCTACACAAATGAAGATTTTAAGATATTTTGTGAACACCGTCAAACCCTGTACTTGCCTGAAGGTTTTGGAGGTTTTCTTCCAATCAGAATGTCACAGGACATTTGTTCCCAACCTCACAAGCTTCCTCCTCAGTTTTGTGATGTGCATTGCTTTAAAAGAAGCAGTTGTTGTAATGGTGAGACCCCACAACTCAAGATCTAGGATTTGATCTATTAAGTTGTTCAATCTAATTCCAATTTAGTTGAAATTAGAACCAAAAGCTTGAACTGGCATCGCAAGTGAACTAGGAACCAGTTGTCAGCTTGACACAGTACAGACAGTACAGGGGGTTCACATAGCAGCCAAAGTCACAGGTCAAAAGCCATATTATATATTAACATGGGAGTCGACATCACAATACGATCAGTAAAACAGTCCTCCAGAATGAGTGTGGCAAACACATGGGCTCCTGTGTCCAGGTCTGCACTCCGAACGAAATTTCCTTGCAAATCAGAAAGCAGAAGAAAGGCTTGTCAGGAAGCCTGACAAGCTTCCTGACTTGTCAGGAAGACAAGACTTGTCTTCAAGACTTGTCGGGAAGAGTGTTACAAATATTTTGATAAAAGTTGAATTTTATATAAGCTGGGTTTGATCAAAAGGTAAAGATTGTAGAACATCGGAGTTTGAAGCTGACAATATAGTCATAGAAACTTAGGAACATACAAAATGTGCTGTATACAATCATAAAAGAATAAGTATTGTCTAAAATTAGTTAACCATAGAAACTTTGACCGATTTGTTAGTTTGTAGTGTTTTGTCCTAAGAAACTAAGAGAGATCGTTACGGACCTTAGTTCTGTTGCTTAGAAACTCCACTTTGATCAAGATTCCAGTTAGTGGAATTAAGTAAGATTAACCAATGAATGTTTTAGTATAAGAATATTGATAAGGTGGTGTGACTGAGGGCCAATCACTAGAAACGTTACATTTAAGAATTAACATTGAATGTACTTCTTATGTAATCTAATACATGATAGCGAAAATCGTACTGCGCAGAATCACATAAGAGAGGTCAACTGTCGGACAAAGTGAGGAAGACTATGGAAGACCACCAGAGGGCTTCTGAAGACCACCAGAGACTTCACCGTGCCTGGGTAGACGGACATTTACATATGCTAATGATTTATCGGACAGTTGATGATTATGTATGACATTTCCCAGAAATTTAGTGAATATGTATAACAGGTGTGTATTTAATCTGTACAGTTAGACTAGCCAGGTGCCCACACTAGGTGGAGTGATCCCCTGTGTGCCCAGTGCTGCAATAAAGGAGTGCCTGCTTCTTAACTTCTCATTGCTGTTAAGGAGTTTTATTCTGGATTTCGGCAACAAGAGTATTGGAAAGTTTTTGCACTGTTTTGGATTGAATGCCTACAGGGACAAGTGGAAACAACATCATGGACAATTCTTTGATGTGTTTTTTCCTTCCCAAATATTGCTTTAATCTTGTTTGTTTTGGCCTGAGTCAGTCCGTTGTCATCTGAAAGGTTATTTCCTGACCTATGCTGATGCATTAGACATAATGACAGCTGCATGAGCAAAGAATAAGATAAATAGTTGGGTGTTATCATTCTATTGTTGGTAGATAAGACTATGGTGTTCCTCTCTGCCTTTGTCCCAGAAGTCTTGTGCAGATTTTGAAAAAGAAGGACAAAACCCCCAAGGTTAGCACTGATCTCTGCAAGATGTTCAGAGAGAAAGAGCAGTTGCGCATTACTACTAGGAAAAAATCTAGTAGATCATGCCTGTGTATTCCTGCTACATGACAAAGATGCTGGTGGTAGTGCTAGTGTGCTTTGCTGTGTCAAGGCTACAGGAAAGTCTAGCAGTTTGACCAGGAGTATTTCATGTCTGCGTACGGCCTAGAGGAAGTTTTTAAGTAGCTTTGGCACCCTATCCTAGTTTAAACTCTGTTTATGAGCCTTCCATGAGGTCAGCTAATGTCACCTGTTGTTTGATCTTGATGGTTACTTTTTTCTTGGATATTTTGCCCAAAAGAAGAGGCTGGAATCGGGTCATTAGCTGAAGAATACTCTGCCTACATGTAAGCCAGAAGATGAAACCCTAGCCTATAAACTCACCAATTCAGTTGCCTGTGCCATCCTCTAGCCTAAATCTTAAGAAAGAGGTTGCAGCTGCTATTATCCCGTTTTGAGCAAGACAAACACTAGTTTCCACCCTCTGGAATGAAACTTTAAGCAATTTACTTTAATATCAATGAAGGGAGAGAAGACCTTTCTGTTTCTCTGCTTTGCTTATACTTCATGGCAAACTCCTTCTTTGCAAACTGTTTGCGCAAAACAAAGATACAGCCTTTTAGTTGTACCTTTTTAAACAAGCAGGTGACTCATCAGCTGTTCTGTTTATCACCACGACAACATAACCATGTGATAAAGTCTCTCAGAGTAAATCTTTCTGTAGGCTGTGGACCCAAACCAACAATATTCACTACAAATATCCAGACTTTGGATTTCCTTAGCTGATTTTTACATCTTTCTAACTAAGGAAATCTTTCAAAGACACTGCCCATGGCTCTTGGCAGAGTGAGCTGCCAATTAACAGGGGAATAGCATACCTAGGCCTTCATTTAATGTGCGTTATCTCACGCAGATAGAGATTCGTACTATCTCTGGATATATACATAATATACATACCCTAGATATGTATACATACCCCAGAATTTGACCTCTGGGGTCTATTACTACTAGTGAGCTTCTGAATTGCAAAATAACAGCTTTTAGAAGAAAATAAAAGAGACAAAGTTCCCAAGCACCCACCAGGAAGCTGCTAAGTGCTTTGTGGAGTGGCAGTCAAATGGTTCTGGCCTCCAACATGCAAAGTTGATGTGGTTAAGAAAAACACAAAATAGGCATGTTACCACAGACATCTTAAGAAAGAAAGAGTCTTGAAGAAACTCATCTAAACCTGACCTTTTTCACGCAAAATCCTCTGTAATGATAAGGTGGTCATTTCCATACCAATCTGATTTTTCTAGGATGATACTGGTTTTAATTATTTTATCATTCCCTCTCCCCTAATCTGAAGCTCCGAGCAACATTAAGCTAAAGCTGTCTCTGCACAGTCTGGGTGCGCTTTGCATTTCCGAACAAGCCAGTGTTACTGGGATTCCAATCATTCCAGCTGGGGAACTGCAGACTGTGGGAACAGTTACAGGGAGAGAGGTTCCCCTCCTCCTCCTCTCTTCTCTCTTTCTCTCGCTCTTTTTAAAACCTTTTGGGGGGATAAATATTTAAAGACTAGAATGAGGTAAAACTCCCATAGGGCGGGAAACACAGACAAGCTCACACCAGACAAGTCTGCAAAACAGCTTTTTTGTTTTGTTTTTCTTTTCAAAGTCCAAGCTTTAAAGATTTCCAGCTTTAAATTTGTCTTTGAAAGAAGAGAAACCATATTACGGACTTTTTGGTGAAGATAGCATATTGGATATTAATTTTAGCTCCAGGAGTTTATGCCATGTAATTACTAGAATATGTCTTACTAGAATATGTCTTGGTGAAATAACAACAACAACAACAATAATAAAGTGAAAGAAACACACTGAGAATAAAGCAGTCAAACCCCAGTTTTCACTTTATGAACAGAGGTTCAAATGCTCACACAAATGAGTTGTCACTGTAGTTTTGCCACCTTTTATCATTTTTGTCCTTTGGCCATATAGGCGTACAGTCCAGTAAAAACAATTTCCCTACTTTAATTCTTTGTAAAATACTACAGAGACAGCAATAGTTCTAGGGGGTTTTAGGGTCTCCCATGCAACATGGTACAGTTGGTGAATAACTTCTAATTCAGGCTAGCACTGGCCAAGTCTTCCTCAGTACGACCATGTATTCTAGAAGTTGTTTTAATAAAATTTCTATATCCCATATCTTTTAATCACTCACATGATGCAAACACTTACATCCTAGTTCTGTCAACTTGAAATTATCATTAGTAAGATTTCGCTCCCCTCATCCAAACAAATTTTTTTGTAGAATGCTAGGTTTCCCACTAATTCACTTAGTTTAGGCCTAGCATAGGAAAGTTGAACACAATGCTAAGACCCTACCAAGAAAAAAAATTCTATTGTGATTTTAATTTATGGAAGAAAAGAGGAATGAATGAACGAGCTTGTTGAGAAATTGTCATGGGTCTTGTTTAGATTTCTGCTGTACTAGTGGGGATTCATGCAGAGGACACAGCCTGTTGCCTATAGTTTCCACTTTGATCTATCAGAAATTCCTATACTGTCGTTTTTCAAACTAAACTGATTTCTAGTCTCGTACCAGGTAAGGATAACTTTGTCCAAAGTTCCTGCACCATTTTTTTCATATGCAGCTTGGACTTCAGTCTTTGTCAGAGGTACCTGTTTCAGTGTCCTCTTTGCCATCCACATGTTTAGCATTTTTCCCTACTTTTTTTCTCTCTTGACCCCATCAGCAACATAGCAATTAAGCTGCAGTAAAAGCTTGTTCAGTCTTATAGTGTTTTCCACTGACTGTGAACTCAGAAACTGGACTGTATTCAACTCTTCTATCCATGGTGGAGGAATGCAGTGTATTGATTCTTTAGGTGTAAACTTGCTATATTTCCCAGCAGCTTCCACTGAGGACAGAACATTTAACCTTCCAAATGATTCAAGGGTAAGTGTTAGACTGCAAGCCATTAGAGAAAAATATATTTATGCCTATACTAGGGCACTGATTGTTCTCCAAAATGTTTGGCAGCACTGAGTCTAACTGGCACACAACACCCTGTGTTGACACCAGTAAAGTCTTCTACCCTGACGGGGTTGCCTGCCAGCACACAGCTTATTTGGGAATGGTCGCTCCCAGACTTTGAGCAGAAATAGTTCGGGTAAGGGCTTTTCATGCCCACCATGCAGCAGAGAATCCTGTTTTATACTTCTGTAAGAATAGGAGTTCTGTAAAGTGCAGTAGCAAGAAGTGTGATGGTGAGAGAAGACTTGTAAAGGGCAAACTATGCTGGCTACCATCCTGACAGTGTACCAACACAATTAACTAGCCTGCCCTGGCTCTATTTGATTTACTATTATGGATGTAGCCACTGAATTTTCTGGGCTGACCATTGAAAATTTCCCCTCCAAAGTCACGTTCAGGTCTTCCTGACTCCTACCACGCTCATTAGGTAATGGCATGGCAGCAGCAGCTGTACACCTCTTGAGCAGCATTTGACTCTTCCCACCTTTTGAGGAGCAACCTCTTCACCAGGAGTGATCAGGGGGAGCTTTGGCAAAACCCTCTTAGAAATCCTCCTCACATTGAGGACAAACAGTGTCAACACATCTGACAGCTAAGGACTTGCTTCTTTTGGAAGTCAACAAAGTATATAAAAATTCTGTACTTTCAGGTAAAAGCAGACTAAAGAAATTGTTCCCTGGCTATTTGCTGTTACAAGTCAACAGGGCTTGCCTTATATGCCTCTTCAAGGATAACCAAATGAGGAACTTGTCTTTTAAATGAAGATATGTTCTTTCATACACAGGGGAAGGGAATTGCTTTTTTTCAGACCACTTCCGAGGAGAAAAATCAGTACAATAGTCCTGTGGACCTCTTCCTAATTTCAGGACACTTGTCTCTTCCCTTGTCTGAATAGTTAAGAAAAGTAGTTACTCTGACAGTCATGGAGTACATTTCAAATGCTGTCTGTGATGCACTAGGCTTCAAACATGCTGGCATTTCAGTTGTTGGAAGAATGCTACATTATTTGAATAATACATTATTTGCTTGCTGTAATATATACAGCATTATCTGAGAGAATTCTGTGACTAATATTTTCCTCTATGTGCTGGACTTACTATGATGTTTGGTTGTTGCATTGACGTTCTTTGGCCTTGCCATAGAAGGAGCTTTGTTCTTCTGTCCTACATTTCAAAGTTTATCTGCAAATGAAAGAATTAACCTGTGACCTTTCTGTTTGGTGTATGAGAAAATTGTAGTTGTTTACAGGTTTCTCTTCATGTCTTTTTTACTCTAGGTTTTTTCTGAAAGAAATAATGGGTTGTGGTGAGCAAGAAAATTTGTAAGAAGCTGACAGAAAGCCTGATCCTCTATGTTTTGAAATCTTTTTGTTTGTTGTTAACAAGGATTCAAAAATAAATGTTTAATGACAGTTAGAAGACAAAGACTCTGACCTTTTCTCCTACAACAGGAGCCAAGAAGGTTCCCATTCCATTTCTTTGATGTCCTAAGCTGACTGCTTTAGCTGAATGCTAAAGAAAACAAGAGTTGAAATTCTTTGCATTTCTGAAGGGCACCAACCTCATTTTTAGTTCCTTGTATCTCACCTTCAAATCTTAGGTCTCACTTGTATAAAACAAACAGAAAAAGTTTAAAGGAAAAAAAAATAATCTGGGTTTCTACTTTGTGCATGCAGTTTTGCCTTCTCTCTGAGCATCAGACTCTTTGCTTCTGCACTTTGGGATTCATTATAGAAATTTTATCCTTACAGAAGGATAAACCAGGATTCTCTGACACATGGCAGGGATGAAGGGGAACATGTTTCCTTATGCAAACATTTTGCAACAGAGAAGGAAAGCTCAGGTCTTCTTTGCTTAGAAGTCTTAACTTTTAACTACCTGCTTGTTACTCCCACTGAAAGTAATCTGCTCAGGCATTATATGATGTACATTACATAATCTGTAAAACAAGTAAGCATTGTCTAATTACAGGTTTCTCTCCAGAAGTAGAATGGAAAGGTTTCTGGGGGAGTTTTTAGACTTTCTACATTTCAGAAGGAAAATAATTGCCAGATTTATATCCCAGAAGTACCAAGGATAATTACCTGGTTTGCATCTATAACCCAACTGAATTACCTTTTTCACAAAATAAACCATCAATACTTTTCCTGTCTTCAGATGAATTTCAATTCTCTACAGAAAACCCACATAGATTCTATGCATGATTTCAATTCCATTGCTTATCTTGGGGATAATCTCAGCAACCAGAGTTGAGACTTCTTTTTCATTATTTAACAAAGAAATTCAATTATTCAGTAGAAAAGTTTTCCATCAGCAGGATTTTCTTCTCCTTTATGAACTTTGAAGTCCTTCAAGAAAAGAAGAATAAGAAAAAAAAGGCAGAATTAGTTAGTACAAACAGCTGTAACACAAACTGATCTCAAGGGTTTGGCATTACATCCAGTTTTATAAACTCTTGGCCTGAAACTTGACTTTCCAAAAAGCATTCTTCCACCTGTGTTTCCCAAACATCCATTCTTATGGATCACTACCCAAAAGGTGTGGGAGAAAAACTATCTATCACTAAGCTCATTCAACAAGAACAAAGTCATGCTCTCTATCTTCCATGAAGCATAGTATTAAACAATTCAGGCAATGTTTTTTTCATAACTAGTGTACAATGTAAAAAATTGTCATTTTTTTGTTAATTCCCTCATTAACTTCTTTATTCTAGCTTTCTGGAATAGACCCACAATAGAAATGAAACCATTAAAACTTTTTAAACTGTGTGGCATATATTTATTTCATTGTATTCTTAAGCAATCCAGTCATTTCCACAGAGCTTTTTAACAAGCCATATACAAAAAAACAACAGCAACAAGCTAAAATAAAGTATATCAGTCAAAAAAATCACTTTTAGATAATTTTAGCTATTAATATTTTTCCAAAAAGAGGATTTTTTGTTGTTTGTTTCAGTGTATACATGACATGTCCAAAGATCTAAGTCATTTTTGTGCAATGTGCAGGTAAATTCAACTGTATCTTATCTACATTCACAGAATAATCATTTCATTTAAATCCTGCTCAGAAAATAAATCTGGAACATGGCCCTGATTCAGCAGAGCAGTAGCTAAGTGCTTGAAAATTTTATTTGGTCCTTTATCCTCCTTACTTAGATTGGTGCCTTTTTTCAGCTAAAATAATTACTTAGTTCATGTCATTGCAGATACTGGTCTATAAATTTTTAAATATTGCTAATGATAATGACCCCACCATACTGGTTTGAGCAAACCAGTGTTTAGCTTCTACCTATTTCTAGGACAGCAGCACGGATCCTGGGATTACTACAAAAGGAGTCTAGCCCAGGTTTATTCATGGAATCCGAATGGATTCAGAAAATTGCACAGGAATATCTGTTATTTCCTTCTTTTAAGTTCTGATCAATTCCTTTCAAAATAAGGCCATGTATTTCGATGACAACTGGGTCAGGATAAAATTTTAATTGATTTAAAACATAAGTACATCATATCAACATGCGTCTTAGCTGGCTTGTAGTTTTACTTCTTTGCAATTAGACTAATGAACACCTGTCAAAAAAACATTTTATGGCTCTGAATCATCTCTTCTCCCTCTTTGAAAGAGAAAGCAACGTCAAGCGATCAGCTCTTCAGCAAGCTGCTTTCTAAAATGACAGTGCTTTTCTTCTTCCTTTACTGATCTCTTTCTTTTCCTGAATGTTGCACAAAATGTGTCCAACCCAAACTGTATTGCAGTATCTTGTTTACTAAGGTTATTCATGCAACGAAACAAGTGCATGCAATGAAATAACTGCTTGTACATAGACACTTCTTTTGCAGGGCTGGAGTTTGGCGCAGAGGAAGAAGTGCCAAAGGCTTTCATATACTAGTTACCTGTAGGAAAAACATGTTACACTGAACTGAACTGTTTGCTGGACGTTGCATATGAAACTCCTGTTGGCTTTAGTGGAGCAGTACCGCCACTGACACCTAGTCCTGATACAATCACCACTGACAAATCCAGCTTATACACTTCTGCTGAGGTTGCCTTCCAAGCTTTATGATGACAAGAAGTCCAAAAGGAGTTAATGTTAATATGACACTATCCAAAATGCCAGGATGAAAAGGGTTGCTGTGTTTTGTTTGTAAAAAGACTAACCATTTGCAAAAGAAAGAAATGGTTTTTATTTTTAAAAGACCAACCCCTTAAAGATTAATTTTTTAAAAATTAAAATGGATGTTATGGAGTCTAGCATCATCAGCAACAAAAGACTCTGAGATCAATCCCAAATGCCACTGTAAAAATATATATATAGAACAATTTTATAGAGACATGAAACATGAAATGAACTTGGATTTGAATATTGTTTCAAGGAGCCAAATAGTAAACTCTAAAGGCTATTTTTTTACAATGAAGACATTAACAATGTTAACAATGGCAGCTCTGCTTCAA
Organism: Haliaeetus leucocephalus; assembly: GCF_000737465.1. NCBI lineage: Eukaryota > Metazoa > Chordata > Aves > Accipitriformes > Accipitridae > Haliaeetus > Haliaeetus leucocephalus. Next base: position 864,990 of record NW_010972610.1, on the reverse strand, counting down.
AGTTCTAATGAAAGCCTTTAATACTTGTAAAATATTAACAACTACTAGGGCCATTTGTTCACTACTGGAAAAAATCATTTCTATGTTTTCCCCTCAGATCATTTAGGTTGGGCTATACTTGAAGTGCTGACCACAGTAAGAACCCCAGACATATAAAAGAGCCTGAGAAGTTATGCTACCTGCCAAAGATAATTGTTAGTTTAAGAAGTAGTGAAAGAACATCATACCACTTGCTGGGGTCAGACAAATGCACACAACTTAAAGACAGAGAGAAACCAACCATAACTTCACTAAAATTTTGAGAAGCTGGCATGAGTCTACTATCTTATTTCTCTCCAATTCAAAATGCAAAGATGTGTAATATTTCTCCCTCCACCCTCAGTTCTACTAGTTAGGACTGAAGCAAAATCAAACTGATGTTTTCCTGCAAGGTGAGCAAATAACAAACCAGTATATAGAGTGAGCGCTACCTGAAGAGTTGCTTTACACACTGGCAATTTTGCTTCAGTTTCAGTTACAATTGCTCTGAGGCTACAAAGTGATTTTCCCCTGGTACAGAATAAAAGGGGGTTATGCTTAAATGTCATAGAAAGCATGAGACCTATCTGTACCCTGAGAGTTTTCTTCTTAGTCAGTCAAGGAATGTATCGCTGTCTTCAGTGAAGTTGTTATGTGAGGGAGGATTACAAATTAAGAAAGGACCATTGCTGCAAAAGGTGTTCTCTTTCTGTGTCTGAAGATAATCTGAATGAGTCTGATACATGCATCATAGATAAATCAGTTGCTTCAAGTCCATATATTCTTCTCTCTCTCAGTGTAATATTCCTTTAATATCTGGTTCAGTTCGTTGAAAAACAACTGAATTGGCTCTTTCTGAAGACACATTGTGAAAGGTATTTTCTAGAGATCACCCTTCCGCTGACGAGAAGCAGCTCTTAACAGTTTCTTCTCTATCATTCTGCCATGACATGCATTTGTGTATTCAGTGGCTCTTGCTCTCAGACACTGGAAATCATACAGCCAGTAAACTGAGGCCATGTGACCAATCCAATAATCATTTATACAGGGGGAAATACAGGATCTCCCACAGCTTGCAACCCCAGTGTCTGGACTGACAAAGGCAGTACGCAGCTAATTGCAGGGTTTGTATGAAAGAAAAAGTGAAGGGCAAAAATTGAGGGAGATTCTTTTTGAGGAAGAGAGGAGAGGTGGGACATTACCAGAAGGGCCCAACTGTTTATTCAGAGAGAGAGAAGGTATGAAGAACTGCTATTAGCCCAGAGGCTTACTGTTGTGGAAAGGTGAGAGGAAGTAAGGTTAAGTAAATAGATGAACCAGGGTCCTTGTTAACCCAGCCCCTTCAGGAGGAAAAGTATTTGCTGATTTTCTTTTTTTTTTTTAAAGCATCATTTGGGAATCTGTAGAAGGTATGTGATAGGAAGGCAGAGTTTGCTCACACAAGACAAGACATTTTGTCTGTGAAAAAGACAGGAGCCCCTTGCAGCAATAGATGCAGGATTGTCAGTAGAAGAAGCCTTAGGAAACCTGAAACATTCTCGTATCTTAGCTGCTATCTCTTCATTTTGAGCAGTGGTGAGAGATACTTTACACATGATCTAGTTTTTCTATACTGGGTCAAAATATGCTGTCATTTCAGTTTAATGTGGATTTATAGTTTATTACTTCACTTAAACATTTTATGTGCTGGAGCCCTTTTGTGATCAAAGAATCCAGGGTTCACTAATCATCTACATGCTCTTTTCTGAGAAGAATTTGCATGATTTACCCAGCAAAACAAAGAAGAGCAAAATATATTGCAATGATATTTCCCAGCTTTGGGCTTCAGCCTAAGCTCTGGGCTGAAACAAGAGATTTTCCCCAGTTAGTCTCTCCCTTTCTATTTCTGTAGCTGCTGCTAATGTCATTGTCCTTGACCGGACACATGCATGAGCCAGAGTTGCTATTGATTTCACCATTTGTCAAATGCCATCCTCCTCCTAAAGTCCCAGAAGAAAAGCAAGATATTGCTTATAAACTAAACAGAAAGCACAATCAAGTTGCTGCTGAGAAAACTTTGTAATGTAGGAGGAACTGAGAGCAGAAGACAGAGCCTGAAGGAAAAGGGTGTGAATGGTGGTAGCTGGAAGATGCATTTTTACCAAGGCCCTGTTCCCTCAGTTCAAAACACACTACAGATGGATGATCCACTCCTGGACATGGAATATACATTGAGATTTAGCATGGAAATTTCGTAACCTTCCTGGGCTCCATAATGTTACAAATACCTCAGAGCAAGCAATTAAATTCCTGATATTGTGCTGACACAGAAGTATTCACCTGGTTTATACTTAATAACGCCCAGCTGCAGTAGTCATGAGTACAGTAGAAAGGTGTGCAATAAATGGAGCTGTGGCTGTTCAGTTTTCACCACAATTTGGGGTTTGTTTTTTTCAAGCTCTATATGTCAGCTTTGCCCATAAGGGTGGATGAATTGCTGGTTCCAGTTTGTAGTTATCTGTATTCCTGGTTTCTTTTTACATAGCTTTTGCCCTTGACAGTCTCTTGCTTGAATGAAACCAGAATGCAGTGTGAAACATGGATAAACTATCTATTTCTGGTCTGAGGTCGTCAAACAAAACCAAAAAATGTCTCACAGAATTTCCATCTGGAAGCATGAATTGGCTGAGCTGGATGCACAAACGCTGTCAAGCCTTCCCTTAAGTCTCGCCAGGATATTAACTTTGAAATAAAGCCTAGTTTTCCCGAGTTCTGTTTTGAAGATTTCTGCTCTACTCAGAATGTCTGTCTTGCCACTATTTTTAAGAAAGAGGTAAAAGCCAAAGACTGGAATTTGGAAATACATGTGTCATCAGCTCAATCATATTGTTTTCTAGAAGTGAGCCATGCTGGCACATAAAACTAATTTATGGTTGTAATTATATGCATGGGACACTCATAATACCTTTGCTTGATCCCTCTAGTAGCTATGGCCACTAGAAATATATCCATCCCATGTAAACTCAGCTATTAGTGACCCTCTCTAAACCCCATTTCTGCATCCTGCCTTAATATAAGAAAGAAGAAAGAGATTTGGAGGGTTGTGAGGAACATTTCAGAGAGCTCTCCTTGTAATAAAGGTTTCTAAAAACTCATCCAAAGTTTCTACCTACAGGGTCACATTCCTGCCATACAAAAATTTTACCACCAGGTTATAAACCACTAGAAATTAGGGAATTCACTCAGACCCAATATCAACAGTGCTCAACCCTCACCGGCAGTACCATCATACAACAGGAATCACCAAATGACTTGATCCAATGCCCACCTAAATGAATAGGAAACTTTCTGTGGGTTTGAAGGAGAGCTGGTTGGGAAAAGGAAGAGAGGTCCAACAGTGATTTAGATATTAACATGGCTAGGTAAATTTTCAAACTTCAAGTCATAAGACTTCATGTTTTTGTAGAGAGGACATGGTTTAGTGACTGAAGAGCTTTATTTCTTTTTATTCCTAATAGCATCAAAACACTTGTTGGATGAGGATAAAACACACACACACACATACGTAAGCAAAACATCTCACAACATTTATGCTAAAACCTTGAGGTGCATACACTAGCCAGTTCTTTGAAAATACTAAATTTTAGAAATATTTTTTTTCTGATTGGTTTTCCACTGTTCTTTGGGAAATGAGGTCTTATATGGCTCACATTTTACACTATGATTCATCACTTTGAAACATCGATCATGTCTGGATTGTTGAAAAGCATGGTGTTTAAAAAGAAAAAAGTTTTGCCCGAAAATTTCAAACTGGGTGTTCTCTGCCCACATATTCATGGATACACTTCTTTATACACAGTGCTAAAAAAATTTTCAGCTAACCCCTTCACTCAACCAAGCTCATCTTGGTTAGTGGAAGCAATATAATCCTGACCTAGCTTTTGTTCATTGCAAGGATATTATGTATCGGTTGAATTCAGATTAAAACACCAGCTGGAAAAAGATATGACAAGACATTTTCAAAGTTAGTAAGAAACAGAAGACAGATCTGACTGATTTTTTATATGTAGGCTGAAAACATGACAGGAAAGAACTTGCCTGAAAAAGTATTCATGACTGGTGAGCAGGGAGCAACAGGGATGACACACTTATGTGATTGTTAAGAGTTTGTCATAAGGTGCCATCACCTTCATAGCAGCTGCTGTTAGTAAGCCTTGGCTCTAGTGCAGCAGCAGGCACTGGACAAAGAAGCTGAGTTGTCTGTGCTCCTTTGTTTTCAGCTGCTTCTACAAACCCCCAGGCTTTTTCTGTAAGCAGTCAAATTCCTATATTAGCAGCTGGAAAAAAGGAGAGCCAAAGTTGTTCTACATACAAGCAAGTGGGCCATCAGTGCTTCATTCATAAACCACAGGATGGGAACCTCTGAGAATACATGTAAACAACATATGCAATTCGTGAATGGAAACAGACCAGTCCAAATAGGGAAGCCGGAGCAATGCAGCTGCATGATAACTTTATGTGTGAAAAGTGAGCACGTGTGGGTCGCTGCTAATGGGAGAATTAAATACCTGTTAGTCCCTCTAGTAAACTCATGCCGACAGTTTTGGGTCAATACAACACAATTAAGTGCATTGAAATGAAAATGTAGCCTATTCCCTAGCAAAGGAATGATTTGTATGGGACCAGAACAAAACAGGTCTGCAGTGCTAAACCCCAGAGCATCTGCCCTAACTCTGTATCAGTAGAAGTCATTGAACCAAGCAAATGTTCAGAATTTGCCCAAGACATGCAGCCTACACATTGAAAGCTACAGCAATGTTTTTCAGACATCCATGTTATGGATAACAGATGGATAACAGACACAGGCTGCATAGTAGGAACACAAAGGTTTATGTTTCACCTGCCCAGTTTTGTGGCTATTTTAATGTTTCTCCTCTCTTAGCAGAATGTCTGACCCAAACGACTCTCTGGAGGACTATTTGAGTCTGACCTGAAGCAAGACTTTTTCTGTATTCTAGGCCTATGTTTCTGCTACCAGGCTGCCTTATTCATTCAGCTTTTGGAAGCTCCTTGGAAGAGTGTGCTAATATGCTTTTGCATTGTTAGTTCATTAGCTTATTCCTCGTTTGCTTTTAGATTACAATGTCTTTCCAAATTCTGAGAGTTCAAAGTAAATACTGTTTATGAGCTCTTAGACTGGGATTCATGGCACCTATTTTTGGTTTTGAAAGTGGAGCAGCTTGTCTTAGCTGGCCATCCATACTCCTCCTTCAGGGAGGGACAAGGCACTCCAAAAGGCAACTCAATCCAGCCAGAAATGGATGCCTAAAATAAATGGGATGAATCACCATCCAGAAGCTTCTGTTGTTCTGACAGCAGAGAAATCTTGGGCAATGGGTTTAGAAAACAAGCCTAACTCTTGTCTGAAGTTAATTGAGATGCACAGAAACATTTAACCATATTTTAAACTGTTCATTATGCAGATCTTGAAACTTTGGAAAAAGTCTCACAGGTAACTTTGAAAAACCTCTGAATGAGGTGAAGAACTGCACTTGCTATATTTACAACAGAAAGCACCTTGCTGTTAGAAATTATTCAAGGGACAAACAGCAAAGAGACCAGCCAAAAGGAAGTAGAACATGGCAGGTTACTGAATTTCTACCATAGCATGTTGTGTATGCTAAAACTTTACATGGGCCCAGTGGGAGACTGGAAAAGTTCAAGGCAGAGAAATCCATGGAAGGTTACATGTACACCACATACCATCAGGAAGTCACATGTTGTGGCAGACTAGGAGGATCCTCTAGGGATGCTTTGCTGAATTTATATACCTTGTCCTGCACATCTGCTTTTGGCCACTGCTGGAGTGATAGTATAAGAGTTAGACGACATTGGTCTGACCAAGTATGCCTGCTCAGACCACAGATTCTTACACACCTACTAGGCCCATTACTAGTTCTTGATTCACAGATTTACTGGCTAGGAATTATCACATTTGAAGAGCAGTAATCTAAACTAAAATTAAAATACTTGCCAATGAACATTAGTTATCAGTAAAGTTTCATCTCTGGTGATTATTTAGGCTGAAGCTCTTCCTGAAACTATATCCATAAAACTGGCAATAATAATTGGCTACTTTTATTGACTGTATGTACTCTTTGGGGGCTCTGTATACCCCCATTTATGCTTAGAAGATTATAAAATATGCTCAGCTGAACAATTCTTTATACTCAGTCTTTTTCTCATCATCTTTTTTTTTTTTTTGTAATTAACTACAGTAAGTTTGCATGCACTACTTACTTAGCCTCATCCTACTATTTTTGTTGTCCAACCTACTCAAAAGCCACATGAAACAAGGAAAAACTTAAAGCTTTTATGTGGTTGCCACCACCTGAGCCAAACCAACTTTTTGGTATCTTTGGACTCTGAGCATCTGGGTTTTAGCTTTACATCCTGTAAAGGAGAAAAGTAATATCACAGGGCACAGACAAGAAAAATAGGAACAAAACAAAGTTTTAAACATAAAAATTCTGAATCAAAATTTTCAGACTGTAATGACCCTATTAAATGATTGTTTCAGTTAGTTTTCAGTAGAAGTTGTGAGAAGTTGCAACAATTGTGAACTGTGAATTGTGGGCTTGTGGGAAGTTTCACTTTTTCCCTTTAGACTGAGAATTCATCACAAATATGCTCACAAAAACTTTAAGTAGCTGTGACTATCAGGGGTTCCCACCAGTTTGGACTAGGAAGATATTCTGTCCCTCACTTCACACTCTGTACTGCAACAACACAGTACCATGCCTGTTACATCACTGACATCAAGTTACTCTCAAGTAAACTGGTGTAGCTCTAAATGAAGCCAGGAACAGCAGAAATAGAAAAGGGGAAAACGGTAACAAATCATCACTGGATGTGTTTTTGTGCAAAGAGGAACACATTTGAACAGTTCAGGGAACGTCAATTTGTTTGTTTGTTTGTTTGTTTAGTCACTTCTGTAATACAGGATCAAGGGCACATCTGACAAAATCAAAAAGCAAGTCATTTAAAGCTGTTGAAAGTAAGAAATACATAAAAATAAGGATTTTTAAACAATAAGCCCTTATATATTACCAACCTGTTACCACAGCACTAACTGAAGGAGAAAGCCATTATAGGGCTCACAGAAAGGTCAAGCATTATGTGAATTGTACAAATACCTTCACTTGCATAAAACATCATTAAATTTTGGGACCTCATTCCTCAGTGAATAAGCAAGCACTAAGAAATAGGGTTAGGAAGTCATTTCCCTTCGGGCATGTTTTATCATAATTCTCTATTTCATGGTTTTTTGTAGATTCTTCTCAAGATTTTGCTCATGGACAGTGCTGGAGGTAAGATACTGGATTAAGTGAATTTTTGTGTACTCTAATAGGATTCTGTCAAAAACCCTTAACAAACTGTTTGGTTTCATATCAGCTATGAACCCTGTTTAACACCTGTAAAGACTGTTAAAAATGTCGTGGCAGTGTTCCAAAGATACCTGAATTTGATCGAAAGGAAAAAAAAATACCACTGAAATAAATGGGAGACCCTATGTAAGAAGTGTCATAAAATGAACACAGAACTTTTTCACTTGCTTTTATATATAGTTTCCTACCTGTATTAGAAATTATCTAACTAGACTATATCATTAGTGTGATTAATTTGATCTTTAAGAAGTATTTCTACGCAAAAGAAGCTTTTAAATTTAACTAATCAGTAAGGTGAGACAGTATTTTACAATTGTACTCAGTATTAAATTAGAATAGTTCTAAACCAAGGATAGGGAGAAACATATCCAAGGGAACATTAGATAAAATAAACTAAATGCAATAAGCAGTACATTCAAAGCAACACTGAGCTGAATGATGGCTAGTCCGCTTTCTTTAAAGGGATCGAGAGAGCCTAGATAGTATTCTGCATGCAGTTTTAAACAATACATTTTTTTGAAAGATCTAGATTACCTGGGAGAATCCAGAGGAGAATATAATAAATAGTATTAAAAAACCCAAGTTATAAAGGAGCTGGAGGACTTTGTTTTCTTTAGAAGAAGGAAGACCAAGAAGGATAAGATTGTAGCTCTCTGATACATAAAAGACTGTAAATACTACCATGAAAAACTGACTTTCATGCAAACAGAAGAAATATCAAGAAGAAATCTTACTGTGACTACAAAAAAATTTTTTGCTGGATATTAAGGAAAATGTTCTAATCAAAAGGTGCTGAAACACTGGAATAGGTTACTTCAGTATGCTATGGTATCTCTTGGATTACTTGGTGAACAGTTCAGAAAAATATCTGTCAAGTATGTGCAAGAATATCTGATTCTGCTTCAGAACAGCTCTGGATCATAGAGTCACAGAATCATAGAATGGGTTTGGGTTGGAAAGGACCTTAAAGATGATCTAGTTCCAGCCCCCCTGCCATGGGCAGGGACACCTTCTACTAGACCAGGTTGCTCAAAGCCCCATCCAGCCTGGCCTTGAACACTTCCAAGGATGGGTCATCCACAGCTTCGCTGGGCAACCTGTTCCAGTGTCTCACCACCCTTACAGTAAAGAATAAAAAAATATTCTTCCTTATATCTAAGCTAAACCTACTCTCTTTAAGATGAGATGATGCCTCATTGTTGCCTATAGTCCTCCATTTTTACCATTTTGTGGTACACTCCTGGGCAGACGAATCCCAAGAGAAGATTCCTTGTGCTTAGCGGGAAATCCCAATGGGCTAAGCCAAGGGGCACTACAGAGAATTTAGGACATGGAAAGCTCAAGTGCTTGTAGATACACTGGAAAAACTGTAACATACCACACAAGCAGCTTTTGTAATTCCCAAACCTGGTATGTATTCATCATTCAAAACTAACACGACACAGGTGCCAAAACCTACATTGTTTTCTGTGCTGATTTATATTGTGGTTAAAATAGAGAAACTGCCTACATTTTCATACAAAATATTGAATTCATATACAAAAACTCATTTTTTGGTCTTCTGAGTTAGTGAAAAGTGAGGTCTTTTGAGATGTTTTAAGAATGTAATCCATCCACCTTCAGGATTGACAGTAACTGGCATTCTGCAGTCTTAGCTGAGAAACAAAGAACTGAAAAGGCCTAAAAGATGAAGGTTGAAGACTCAGCAGCAGAAGCTGAGGTATTATCATAGGCAAACTTCAGTGTTTAAGACCATCTTTCTGTTTCCTTTCAAAATACTAAGATTTAAGTAACTTTCTAGTTCCCATTAGTTTTTAGTCGATTTGACTCTCAATTCTGGAAGTTTTTCTAACATGTATTAGTTTAAATTGCCTTAAAATCAGCTCCATCTGAATTTCTTTAAAAAAATATCCTAAATCTTACTGAGTTAAGCAAGAAGGTATGCTATTTCATGATACTGTGTAAGAAAGGACTGATTAAAAGAAAATTATCTCAGTCACATTTAATTAGTAATTTTCAGTTTCTTCCAACAGTAACAGGGAAGATCACTTCCCTTGGACTATTAAAGATATAATAGTGAGCTGAGTTCTTTTCATGTTAGCCTTATTAAAACTAATCATTATTATGATAATGATTTTTCAAGAAGTGTCACAATGCAGTCAGGTACCACACAAAAACAAGAGAAGCCACTGTTCGTCCGAGGGAGCAAGCAGTCTATTTGTTCTATGAGAGGTTCTGCTCTATCACTTTTGGGGTGTTTAGTTTCTTGTCAGCCTGATGATGGCAATTCAGGTAAGATTTGGACTGGGAGCAGCTTTACAAACCACTGTGGGAAATGATCTACACAAAGGTGGTAGCATCAATGACATTGCAGACAGCAAAAGTCACGGAGTCTGGCAATGATTTTGGGATAAAGGGAACAAAGATAATTACAAAAAGTCATATGCACAGGTAAGTACAACGGGTCAGACAGAAGTTTGGAAGGTGTATGTGAAAGGTATATTTCTACATCAAGTTGAAAACTGTTGCAAAAATAATAAGGATAGAATATTTCAGTTGGAAGGGACCTACAACACTCATCTGGTCCAACTGCCTGACAACTTCAGGGCTGACCGAAAGTCAAAGCATGTTGTTAAGGGCATTGTCCAAATGCTTCTTAAACACTGACAGGCTTGGGACATTGACCACCTCTCTAGGAAGCCTCTTCCAGTCTCTGACCACCCCATTTCCAGTGAAACTGCTTTATTCGCCAGTATCGGTATTCATTTGTGAGTCAGTAGTGTGCCAGCACTTCAGAGGCCAGGACTTCAGTTCTCCTTGACACATTTCAGCAACTTTCCAATTCACTCATTATATATATACCATTAATAAATGGTCTATAAATATATTAGTACATGCAGCATGTTTAAACTTTAACTCAGAGGAAGAATTTAAAAATGCAATAAAAGTGTCAGGTTTGATATTTGACTGAAATTCTGAGACTTCACACATCCTTCAACCTCCTTTCTCTAGCCATGTTAGTGTTGGGTACCTTGAAGGTTGGCAAAGCTGAATGGACACTGGGGAATACAGTCGTCATGGTTCTTTGCAGGGCACAATCAACTATTTAAGCTTCTATCTACAGCCAAGTCAGGGGTAACTTATATCATGGTTTTGCACTAAAATATCTTGTTAAGAAAGCTATTAAATCCACACGCCTTTTCTATATAGACTTAAAGACAATAGAACTAAGAGGTGGCCATGCTTTCTAGTACTGTAGGTTTGAAATGGTGGCTGTGGGAGAGAGGAGTCTATCTCCAGAGGTGAAGCAAATGAATGAATTAATTTGTAATAGTTCATTGGGGTTGCTCTGAATTCCTTCAGTTTTTTGTTCTGCTGATACGGTAAGGGCATTCAACTCTTTTCAAGTCAGTGGGCAAGGAAGGCACTCAGGGCTTGATCTTGAAAAGCTAAGTTATAAAAGTATGCATGGTTTTGGAATCCCAGGAATGTGCAAAGATTTAGAGTTTATACTTCTAGGATTACATTTTTTAACACAATTAAATCTGACTGTGCCAGGTGCGGTAGCTGAAATTATAGATTTGGAACAGTTATTTTGAGGGTGTTCCAAAATATATGTAAATCAAGCACCATGATTATTTTAAAATGAACCAAGAAGCACTTTGTATTTTTTAACAAAAGTTTTCCAATACTCCAAATTCTTGTATGTTTGCATGAATATTTAGCTACGGTCTGGATTACGTCTACATTGCAAAATAAAGCACCCAGGAAGGAGCGAAAGTGTAGAGAGATTGCGAGGCATCACTGTTGTTTCCAATCACAGGATAAGTGAGGAAGGCAGTATTAATTGTACAGCATGTCCAGATGTGTAGTTGAAGTTCATCCAGACTGTTCAAACCTCTGGAGACCTGAGGCTGAAAATATCTTTTGAACAACTCTCCTTCTGCAAGATCTATCATACTTCACTAGACTCAGTACTGGTACCCCAACTGAGCACACTAATCCACCAATTCCATGAAAGTCAGAAAGCCAAAATAAGAGTGGATGTGTTAAGATTATTTTGATACTTAGAGTTTTTGACAAAACTACATTATCCTATCACTGTGACAACCATTCTTCTGACAGAAACAGAAGTTACGCTCTGTCACTAAGATAACTTCATTCAGAAAATAAGCTCTATTCAGAACCTTCAGTAAGACTGTGTGTGTCCTGGAGACACAACATGGCCCTATCTCTATTATCCCCAGCTTTATAGTAGCAGAGAACATGTTGAAAAATGCCAAAAGACATTTTAAACAAACTACAAATGTGTTCCCTGTCAGCCTAAGTGGTATTTTCATTGCAGTTCAGGGTAGGAGATGGCTCACTGCGAAACAAAGTCATGAGCAAATTCCTCAGCTGAGTTTGCCAAAAGTCTGCACTCCCCTTTGAGCAGTAAAATACAAAATTCCAGCGGTAAGTGAATTAGTCAAGTGTAAAAGCTATCCCTGCCAATAACTCAATCCTTCTGTGTTGTTGTGGGAGGAAGAGCAAGCATGGAAAGTCAAGTAGAAACAATATCATCAGACCTTGCAAGGACCTCTTCACTGAACAGGTCACTTGAACATAGACAGATAGACCAGAACTCCCAAAAGGCCCCCAAGGAAACCAAGGATTTACTATGACACCACTAGTTTCCCACTGCACAACTTTAATTTTCAGCTAATAATCCCATGAAATGGGTCTTTACAACTGACAGAACCTGTTCTTAGACTGATACACCTGTCACCATGAATCTGTCTGGTCCAAATCCAAATCACTGAAGGCACCATATCTCTCCATGCTTTCTCCACAGACTTCTTTCTGTACACACCCCTGATAACAATGAAAAAAATCCCAAAACAAAACAAAACAAAAAAACCCACTAAAAAAACCCGCAAGAATCAGCCAGGAAAGGAGAAGTAAATTTCCTCCTTTCCTAAAGCCAATATTATTACTACAGTGATCCAGGAGACAGAGACCATAGGAGCACATGTAACATCAAATGGTATTTTTTTTTTAACTGGGAAGAAAACAAGCAAACAAAATAAAGTGTAGCTGCCATCCAGCTGCCTTAAAAAACTGCCAAAAGTTTGCACAAATAGGAATGCTTTGAAGGGAAGACTTCCTTATGAATTTATTTAGCTTTTACAGAGAGTGCCCCTGCTCTTCTTTTTCCACTCTCTGAGGTAGGTCATGGTGGAAAAGGCAAATGATGATTATTCTATCCATGTCATGAGCTTTTCCATCAGTTCTGAGACTAGAAATCAGGCAGATCTAGTTCCTAAAACTAGGTAGAAGTTTTCACAGGAGCTAGCCAAAACTACAGTTCTTCAAAAAGGTATTAGATATTACAGGAAAGAGCTGACTGCCAACTCCACCTAGTAAGCCATGCATCTTTCATTAGAGACTCACATGCAGCAGAAGGTTCATGAAGTCCTCAAGGTTTTGCACAGAAACTTGCAGCTACAAGAATCATAGAACCATAGAACGGCTTGGGTTAGAAGGGTCATCTAGTCCAACCCCCCTGCAACGAGCATCTTCAACTAAATCAAGTTGCTCAGAGGTCCATTCCATCAGACCTTGAATGTTTCCAGGGATGGGGCATCTACCACGTCCCTAGGCAAGCCATTCCAGTGTTTCACCACCCTCATTGTAAAAAATTTCTTCCCTATATCTAGTCTGAATCTACCCCCTTTTAGTTTAAAACCGTTATCCCTTGTCCTATCACAACAGGCCCTATTAAAATGTCTGTCCCCATCTTTCTTACAAGCCTCCTTTAAGTATCAAAAGACCATAACAAGGCCTCCCTGAAGCCTTCTCTTCTCCAGGCTGAACAACCCCAACTCTCTCAGCCTGTCCTCATAGGAGAGTGTTCCATCTCTCTGATCATTTTTGTGGCCCTCCTCTGGACCCAATCCAACAGGTCCATGTCTTTCCTGTGCTGACGACTCCAGAGCTGGATGCAGTACTCCAGGCGGGGTCTCACCAGAGTAGAGGGGCAGAATCACCTCCCTCGGCCTGCTGGTCATGCTTCTTTTGATGCAGCTCAGGATACAGTTGGCTTTCTGGGCTGTGAGCACGTATGGCTGGCTCACGTCCATCTTTTCATCCATCAGTACCCCCAAGTCCTTCTCGGCAGGGCTGCTCTCAATCCCTTCATCCCTCAGCCTGTATTGATACTGGGGGTTGCCCCAGCCCTGGTGCAGGACATGGCACTTGGCCTCATTGAACCTCATGAGGTTCACATGGGCCCACTTCTTGAGCTTGTCCAGGTCCCTCTGGATGGCATCCTGTCCCTCAGGCATGTCAGCCGCACCACTCATCTTGGTGTCATCTGCAGACTTGCTGAGGGTGGACTCGATCCAACTGTCTATGTCATTGATGAAGATATTAAACAGAACTGGTCCCAGTACGGACTCCTGAGGGACACCACTCATCACTGATCTCCATCTGGACATTGAACCATTGACCACTACCATCTGGATGTGACCGCCCAACCCAACTCACCCTCCAAACAGTCCGTCCATCAAATCCATCTCTCTCCAATTTAGAGAGAAAGCTATACAAGGAAGCTATACCTTGTTCCTACATGGAATTTTTTGTATAATATTCCAAAAACAGCATTTCTGGGATTGGTAGAGCTCAGCCCAAACTGAAAATACTATCTGTGGAACAGTGCTGAACAGCCGTATCCTCACAATGATTTGCATCCAACATACACTCATTCTGGTACAGGGGCAGAGATTCTTGATTTACAGCAGCTCTTGAGTTATGGCAGAGCTGGCATTTAGGAATGGGTCTGGGCTCAAAGGCTTGTTACCTCATGTACTGATTTTGGCAACCAACCAAAGATGGAAGGAGAGGGAAATGGACCTTTGACCTTACCTCTGGACCTTATGTTGGCATTTAGGACCCTCATTCTCATGTGGCTGCCTTTCAGGTTCATACCCATCACAGAGAACAGAAAGGGAAGGCTGCTTGCTCTAGAACCAGTTTCATCCCCAGCCTGCTTTACTACCAGGAAAACTGGTGCATCTGGTGTACAAAATGACAGAAATAAATAACTGTTCTGAATGAGTGATAAACCTCTGAATTGATTGTGGTGGCTATTTTCTTTTGCAGCTGGCTATAGAAGGAAGTGAAATATCAAGTCCACAATCCGGCTGTGAGAGTAGGTGACATTTAAGACATTCCAGCATAATGGAGACAAAGATATATAAAGTCCAATTTGTTACTGAATTCACTGAGATCTTTGCCATCAGTGGGATGGTGGGATTCAGAACTAGGTTCACCAGTATTTCAGGAGTAAGCCAGAAAACTGAGACAAAATGTCTGGTTTTTTTCATTGGAGCTTGAAATATTCAAAGGCATTGAACTTTATTCAGATCCCTGAGAGACTAGATTTCTGATATACAGTGGCATTCTGAATGATCATAGAAAATGTTCCTTTAATCCAGTAATATGCATTCATACCATCTTTATGAACCAGAGATTGTCATATCTGTATCAGAACATGGACTCTGTACCTAAAACTTAATTGGAATATTTTGCAGGCACCTCACTGGGGATAAGCCAGTAAAGGAAGTAATTTGGTCTCTCAACCAAAGATCCCTTTCTTAAGTTTTTGTCAGTACCAACCTAGAAGGTGGGTGGTAATGTGTGGTTCTAAATCTCAGTAGCCAGTTATGTGCAAAGGTAAAGAAAACATTGAAAGCAGACTGAAAAACATAGCAATTCACTATTGTATTTTATCACTGGATCATATTTTACTTAAATGCGCATAAAATGTTTCAAATTCTGAAGTTTAAAAAAATACTGCAGGAACCTCAGTACCTTTTTTTTTTCTTTTCATAATAAGCTTATATAAGTGCCACTTTCTAATTTTGCAGCAATTTACTCACTGACTTCTCTCCATCCTTTCTTCCATGCTGCCTGGAACACCCTTGAGAGCAACACTTCTCTCTCTGCAAAATTTACCTGTGCTCTGAAGGTTGAAAACAGCACAGCTGCATGGTATGCCCTTATTTGTATGTATTACTACAGAAAGAAGAGAAGCTTTAAGGTTTTTATGCATTGCTACAGAAGGAGACAGCTTTAAGTAACTCATGTATGCAGTTTTATTGATAGCTGACTACTGGTTAGTCTTATTCTCTCTTTTTCTTCTTCTTTGCTAATGGTAGCTATGTTCAGTCCTGTGCCATGCCTCTATTCAGCTAAATTAATTTAAACTGGTCTGGATGTGATAAAGAGGAAATTGCTGTAATCCTAACAAAATCAGCTTCTAAATCTATTTGTTAGTGAGCTGCAAGCTGCATTTAGCATTCATCTTGACTTCTAGTGTCACTACATTTTAAATATCTTGCAGTACAGAACTAGCCTTTATAACACTTTACACATTGTCAGGGACTCTTTTTATTATCACACAGAGGGTAGCAATAACTGGGGAAAAAGAAACATGCCTCCTTGATACAAGGTGATATTCGAGGCAATTTCACATGAGACCCTTTGAAGAAAGAGCTAGGCATGTTTCATGTCAAGACACAATAGAAAGCTCACCTGAAATACCACGTGCCATTCTCATCCCTCATGTCTAATACAGATGAACGGAAGAAAATGCGGAAGAGCTTCTGTGACGAGCTAACAGGAGGATCCAAAAGGAATTATGTTTTGCTAAGTATGAAAAGAGATAGTATTGCTCTCTGCCAACACATAGATGGATAGATATCATGGTGGAGAAAAGGTATTTAAACTGAAGACAACGTTTGCAGTATTTACACCATGACATACCAAAAGAACCAGCTGGTAAGAACCAGCAGTGAATGACTAAATCTAAACATTGCTCTTTAAAAGAGCTTTCTGAGGATCCTTTCAGAAGAAAGAATCAGGCAAATAATATAACTAGTTTCCACACAGGGTTTGATTACATGCTGGTTTTTGCCCTTCCCTATCATAGCTAGGGAACTAGACTTCATGGTCCCTTCCTGCAGTGTATTCCTACACAACACAGTCATGATTCCCCCATTTAAAACCTCGATGGGTTCAAATATTGATTTGATGGTACAAGTTGGAACTTGGGAAAATTTTCTTTCCATATTTTATGTCACAGTATCTCTCTGTTATTTTAAGTATCAGAAGATATTCTTCCTTCTGGATCTACCATGATCATTCTCACCTCTCCATATATGTTAGTGATATACAGGAAATGATATACAGGATTCTTTCTCTTCATATAAAGCCAAATAAAAAATACAGGAAGAGATCAGGAGACTATTGAGACAAGTCCAGCAAAGTGACAAGTCTTCTGTAAAGACTGTTTCCATCTGCCAAGGTAGATACCTCAATCCCATATGCCTATGCAAAACTCTTCAACCCAAATTAGATCTCTAGCCCACACTAGTCTCTCCAATGAAATTCCAAGTCAAACAATCAATTAAAATCCTACATCTTATTTTTAAAAATGAATGCTTCACATCCAGCTACCAGTAAAAATATACAACCCAGCAGAAACTTGTACCTACCTCTCTAGGTTTTATTCTCACAAACACTGTGTTGCCAGTTCCCAGTGGTACAATGCTGATATAACAAAGTTCTCCCCAGAGAGCGTATTTTGGCAATGACTAGTTCACCTATGACCGACAGACACAGGTATTACACAAATTGCCTAGTGCTGTTGTTGTGTAACTGAGAGCTTGTTTCCCATTGGGACCCAAATTGCAACAGTGGAATCAAGGTAAAAATGAGACCCTGAAAATTAGTTTAGCTTTAGTGCTTTTCTTCACTAGATATAGTTTTCAAAAGCATGTCCCTTGATTACTTAGAATAGTCTTCCACTTGCAGATCTTAAATCTTAGAAGAAAGTATTATGATCAGGTACTCTGACATTTGTGTAGCACAAAACACAAACCCACTTACTAATTCCTGCACTAAGGCCTTAATCTGTGATGGAGCTAGAGCATTTGTTCCAGGGAGAACTCCCATCTTGTTTTCAAGAGTCAGAAATTCAGAATATCACAGTTAGTTGCTCTCACAGTGAAAATAAGACTCAACCACTGCATCTTGTAATGCCCATATTAGTGTTTACTTTGTGAAGACTTGCTTTGTTTCTGAAATTCCCTTGTGAGTTGTGCTGTCTGCAAAGAGCTGTAGACCAGTAACTTCATTTCTGTCACATAGCACCACTCACATTTTTCTATTTTACTAATAATGACTGTGAGAAAAGTAAATTAGAATAAATTAATTTAGAGAGTACTCTTCATTTGGGAAGAGATGGACAAGGTGACAGTTTAGTTTGTTTTTTTACCTGCATGGATTTTATTACCTCCCTGTATTTAGGTCTAAAACTAGACGGAACTTTCCTTCACACAGCTTTGGTGAGTTACTGGATATATTACAATATCTCAGAGTCTTTGGCCGTTTCCCAGAAAATCTAGAGGTTGGAGGAGCTGAAATAGGGTGGATTAGCATGGCTTCTGCATTTCGTGATGTGGATGACCAGTCCACTGGAGAAATGAGGAAGCAGAGATTCACAGCTACTGGCAAGCTAACTGGAAAGGACACTCAAACACTTATGCACACCAGTATCTCAAAATATAGTCCTATGTGATATGATTTTTCTCACAGCATTAAGCATCATAGAGCCATTGGGAGAAAAACGCACATGTGCAATTGTGAGAAAAAAAATTCGTTTAATACATAGAAACCTGACCTCCAAGAAAAAAAAAAACAACAGTGGCAGGGCCAGCTAAGCATGTGCAAAAATGTTCACAGGACAAGCTGTGAAGTTAGGCAAAGACAGCCCTCCTGGGCAGTTCAAAAAAGACATCCCTCTTGGGAACCTCTACAATAGCACTTTGGAATCTGCCAGATCCGTGGAGTACAGTAAGTAGACTTTAGCAGTGAAAATACCTGATACATCAAGAAAAACGGGATCTTGTCCCCTTTACCTGAAAGCCTCCCCTAGGTTATTTAGGTGGTTGGATATTTTTTGTAATCATTAAAAAGAAAAAGCTCTGACCTCTGTGGAATCTGTTAGCTCCCTGCAGCACAAAATGTAGGCTTTATTTTACCAAACTGAGGGCACTTATATTGGGGATGACAAGCCAAGTGGAATTCATTTGCAGAAACAGGATTCAAAAGTGGGCACTAGTCCAGAAGAAGGAAGAGTTCCCAATGGGAACATTTGCAACCTGATGCTTTTGCACATAAGAAAAATTAACTCAGCTACCAGTAAATCTACTACCAGTTCACAGCTTTGAGGAGGAGAGAAAAATATCTTCCTCTCCAGACGCTTCCCCTAGAGGTCCAAGAAAATCATGCGGGAAATGCACAGAAACACCAATATGCCTCATCAACATCATTCCCTCAAACCTTAGCTCTCACGCTAATGTGAATGATTTCAAAGCACTTCAAAGATTTTTATACAGATTACTGATGTAAGGGTTATGCATAGGACAGGCAACTCTGAAAAAGGTGCCACAAATTACCTGATGCTTTATTTGCTGCTGCTCCTGCCAGGACTGTTAAAACAATGGACAGTTCGACCCAGAGAAGTCACCTAAGGACACCATGAGCCACCATTTTATGAATTTACCTAACTCAGGAGTAGAAACTAGTAGGGCTTTCTTTTGTTATACTGGGCTGTACAAGGGAACTTAAGGTGGGTTGGCACCTTGTTGTTGATCACACAGGTCACATTCACATCCCCAACTGACAAAGTCAAAACAACCTGGTATGACATGTACAAGGAGTGTGAGATGCAAGATGTGCACTGACAAAGCCAGAAAGACAAAAGTTTTCTGTCTTTTTCCCCAAACTGCACAAATGAGGAGGCCTAGCGCTGCTTTTGCCTGTGACTAAGCTGAGCTGGTTTAATCAAATGAATGAAATGCTACGCACACCAGCAAGGCTGTGGGCAATGTATTTAGTCCTTCGGTTGCCATAAATATCAAACTTAGTGAAAATATTTGATGAAAAATCATTAACCCTGAAGAGTGAGGGAGAATAGCTAACACAGTCACTGTTGAACAAAGATAGAGAGTCTACTAACTGGGAAAAATTTGCAAGCATAGACTCTCAACAAGAACGAGTAGTGTAAGCGATGCAGTGAAATATGTACATACAAGCCAACTTAACAAGATCTTCAGAATAATATATTCACATACCAAATAAAACAGTCCTTTTCAGCAGAGTCAGCTTATATGATACAAACTGGCCTTTTGGGCATTTTTATAATCACAACAGGGAGGAAAAAAGTGGAGGATTTATTTCATTTTAAATAATGGCAAGATTACATAATTATTTAATTTTATTATTTCTGCATTAAAAGGATACTTTTCAATAACAAGTGAATGTTATGCTTTGCCTTGGTGTCCATATTATTGTTTTACAATGAGCTCTACAAATGGTAACCTCTGGGGCACTACAGGGTTTCACCTGGGAAATCTTAACACTGTTTGAAGGAATATTCTGTGTTGCTGGCAACAGTGGATTCAAAGGACAAAGGTGGGTTATAGTGATTGCCAGTGGATTCAACTCCCGTGATTATGAATCCACAGTTAATGATGGGATAAAGATATTCTGCAGTATGTTCCAAATGAGGAAAATCTTGGCTTTGATGTAGTTCTAGATAAAGCAAACTGCAGAGAAAAGGATTTTCTATGAAAAGCTCCCTGCCTCCAGCTTCTTGGAAAATTAGCACAAAATGCCTTCTGGTCTCATGGGGAGTGAAGCAGGGCTTGCATCAAGGAAGGCTTGAAAACTCTCCATGACAACAAAGTGGTACTAGCTATTATTTGCCACATGGCTGTGTGAAAAGGCATCTACTAGCACTTCATTGATGGCAAAGAAATGGAAGGTTAACTTGGCCCTGTTAGAAGAAAGAATTATAGTTATTGGTATAGTTACATCTGGGATTGGCACTCAAGGTCAGTTTCAAAGACAATCTACAAAGTAGAAGCTTTATAAAAATAAATCTTATTTTAAAAAAGAAGAAAAAAAGGAAGAGGGAGCTCTGCCTGTTATTTACATGAGGAAACCTACCGAATTTTTCCTGGAAGACTATGGATGGTTGGAGAACAGGTGGGATTATCACCAGAGAAGCATATAAGTAAAACCTAATTAATAGACAGGGGAAGTGGTTTATTATTTGGACTGTTTAATGCTTTGAGTTATTTTTATTAACACCTACTTAACTCAAACACTGAGAGACACCTGGGAGAAATATCTAATCCATTTTGCATTTCAATGGAGGACTGAGAGAGCTTATAATACCTATATGGGACTTCCAAATAGCCTTTTAGGGGAAACAGGAGAGACCAGATTTAATATAGCTTATACTTTTAAAAGGAAAAGCATCCATGACTAGAACACCCTGAAGAAGTAGAAAAGACCTCACAGCTTGTCTTTCCTTTTTTTCAGTACTTTGGCAGGAGTATTTATAATGCAGGAGGCACCAATGTCCTCTGACATCTCACAGGATAAGGAGAGAGCAGACTGCTACACCACCATACCCACACACCAACAACTTCAGTACTTTGTTTTTCCACAACAAGACTTTGTTTCATCGAAGTGGAATAGCTTATGCTAACTAACCCAGTAGCTGGAGGTTGTCAGCCAGTTAGATTTCCTCGAATAGTTTCTAAACTGGCATGAGCATTTTGGTTGTAGGTTCAGAGTCACACACTAGACAATCATTTCTGCAAGGCCAGGGTCAGGAGATGGCTGACAGCAGAGAGGAAAGAGGGGAGAAAACAGTACTGAAAAGACAGTTACAGACTCACAGTTGGCATTGAAGGAGAGTAATCTTTTAACAGGATAATGTTAAACTAACTTGGCAAAAATGGATACAAAATAGACACCAGTTTAAATAATAAAATGGAAATACTTAGCAATAACAAAAAACACAGGGCTAACACTTAAAGCCAGAAAAAAGTGGAACAGATGTAACTAAAACAGCATTCAATACCTACACTAACAAATACCACTTCACAAACACATTCTCTCTTGAAGGCAGTTTCAGATATGAGACTAAACCAAGACTCATATCTAGTCTAATGTTTAGTCTCAACACAATAGTTACTGGTTAGAAACTAAAATCTGAAGTGTGTCCGTGGGGTAGGCAGATACTGACAATTAAGTAGGAGGTGACATGTTTCTAAAGACATTATTGTTAATATATATTCTTTCCCTTTGGCTGTGTGTGTCTGGTAGAAATGAGAGGTTTTCTAACACATGCACACAAGATACTAAATAAAATAACCTCCCAAGACATTAGGACTGTTTCACCAAATCACAGATCAAGATAGCACGAAGTATAAAAGCCAGACACTAGAAGTATAAAGGTAAGGCATTACTGTCACCAGTATAATTTTGCTCTTCAGAGTTTGAACACTGCAAATTTGCATGAACTCGCTCTACAGTGAATTTTATTGGCACTGCAAACATCTCAGGCCAAGAGTTCAGAGCATCTAATAGAAAACTCAGATAATCAAAACCAAGTGTTCAAAACAATCCTGACACCAAACCAAACACAGAAATTTATTTACCAGTTACCTTAACAGGACTGCCAACCAAGTGACTTTTTTTCCCCAAAGCACCCAAGCTGGTTTGGTAACAGAGATGGGCCAGCTTCTCTTGTTATTCATGTCCAATTCACAGGAAGTCTGGTACTTAACAACATGCAGTTTTCTCAGCCTTCATTTTATACTAAGATCCTTGAATTAACCCCAGAAAGGTTTTTTTTTAGGCTAAAAGCACCCATAGATCATTTCTGTTTCCTTTGTCAGAAAAAAAGCATTTCCTAGTCAGTGTCCATTAAGGTAAATATGCCAGCTAGCATTGGCAGCTGTCACATTTCCCGAATTTTTCACTTTGGACTCAAAGTTTGAAAATACTTAGTAAGAGAAATCTAACAGTATTATCATGTCTTAAGAACCTTCCATGATTTACCCTTCACAAAGAAGTCATATGGACAAATATATTGGCACAAAACCAAAACATACTTGCACTCAAAAAGCCTGCAAGCTTAAGAAAACTTTCCATCAGACCTAATGGTAGAGTCTTCATACATTTTGATTCTAGTGGGATTTTAATGTTTCTTACCTCAGTTGTTACTTCCTTGTAGTCTGATCCTGCTTTCATACTGCTACAATCTTATCAATTTCATTACATGGATAGCATAAGTAGTTGCTAATATCAGAATTCCATTATGCTGTAAGACAAGAATGATCCTGAACAGTTGACTGTCTCAGTACATTGGCTTATTGTTAGCATCAATATCTGCAAAATCGTAATTAGGCCTTGTTTTCTTAATTTATCAGCATTTACCTTCCTGAAATCCTATGCCTTTATAAGGTCTTTGCCAATGATTTCACCCAGCATGGATGCACATGTGCTGGTTTTGGCTGGGATAGAGTTAATTTTCTTCATAGTGGCTAGTATGGGGCTATGTTTTGGATTTGTGATGAGAACAGCATTAGTAATGTCGAGATGTTTTTTGTTACAGCTGAGCAGTGCTTACCCAGAGTCAAGGCCTTTTCTGCTCCTCACCCCTCCCCACCAGCGAGCAGGCTGGGGGGGCACAAGAAGTTGGGAGGGGACGCAGCTGGGACAGCTGACCCCGACTGACCAGAGGGGTATTCCAGACCACAGGACAACATATTCATCATAAAAAGCAGGAGCGATGTTTGGAGTGATGGTGTTTGCCTTCCCAAGTCACTGTTATGTGTGATGGAGCCCTGCTTTCCTGGAGATGGCTGAACACCTGCCTGCCCATGGGAAGTGGTGAATGAATTTCTTGGTTTGCTTGCTTGCATGCATGGCTTTTGCTTTATCTATTAAACTTTCTTTATCTCAGCCCATGAGTTCTCTCACTGTTACTCTTCTGATTCTTTCCCCTATCCCGACGCAGGGGGAGTGAGTGAGTGGCTGCATTGTGCTTAGTTGCCAGCTGAGATTAAACCACAACAGCATGGTAAGAAATGGGACAGAGGAGCCTTGTGTTTTGTCAATGCACGTTCTTGTTCTCTGAAGTTTAAAACCAGTGGAGTTTATATGACAGCTATAGATGAAAAGTGAATGAGGAGAGATATGTTCTAAAAGAGGCTGTGAATATATTTCTGGGTGGAGTAGCACTGGGACACTCCATCTGTGGAGTACAAACGCCATCCCACCCTACACCATTCTGAAAATAAATAAATTAACGGTGCTTGCCCAAGAAGAACCTGTGAGGAAAATCATAATTACTTCTTCAGAGAATAATATTCCAGAAGACGGAAAATGAGGATAAAGCAAGGTACTGAGTAGACTAGTTAGCGTTAAGATTGTCCTCTACACACTAGAAGAGGCAGAGTCCAGATGAAAAGAAAAAAACCCAAAACATTGCCTGATCACATATGTAAAGACTGTCTCACAGCAAGTACCAGCCTTAGGTTTCACAGGCTTTTCTAATCCCAGTGTCTGACTTTGCAGCTTTACTAATTATCTTTAACTGGAGATACCTGTATGAACCAGCTGAGTGACTAGTAATGCTCATAACAGCAAGGTGGAGGATAATAACAGTGAACTTGAATTTCCTTTTTAAGTAGTTCTAGTGTTTGAGACAGCCTAGATTAATCAGTTTTTCAATTTGACTGCATTTTATGTTCACAGACATTTTTACTGATGGCCCAGCAGAAGGAAAACATGTAATAGAGTAAAATGGGGAGACCCCTCAGACTACCTCCATTCAGAATCTACCCTGAAACTCCCACTGAGCAACAACAGAAGAATTCAAGTTTCTAATTCAATTGTGTTTATTTCCTGGTGTTTACACCATCCAGTTTCTTTGCTACTACATTCGGATGACTGCCATTTACCAAATGCCAGAAAAGTATCTTTATGAGTCCATGGGGAAAGTAGTAAGTCCTCAGATCTAAATTTTTTCCATAGGCATTTTAATATTTGTATCCGCAATGACCTAGAGTCTTTCAAGTGACTGATCTATGTCTACAAGGAGGTTCTTCTGCCCACCACAGCTTTTAGAGTCCTAAACCTTTCCTGAAGGAGCCATAAGAAGCAGCTATATCTTTCTTCTCAAATAACTAACCCAGGCTCAGGATTCTTCTTCATGATGTCTCTGGAAGAGAAAGCAGTATAAGTAAGTAGAAAAGCACATGGCCAGAACTGTTACAGCAAGAATGCTGAGTAAGCCATTGTCCTGGGGGGCAGGGGGTGTGGAGCTGAAGCCCAGCAAGAAGAAGATGGATTGCACCTGGTCCTCTTCCATTCCCTTCCCCCAAATATAACCTCTGAATTGCTGCATAAGGAGTACTTTGCCACTCTGGGAGAAAGAAGCTGCTGGATTTTGTGGAGTTGAAAGCTGCAAACGTCCTCTGAGAATGGCTGCATGACCAGGAAGGAGCTAAACACCATCTTATGCACTTCCAAGTCAACAGAGACACAGGTATTGGGAAGTTTAATGTTAGTATCTTTGGCTGCCAGAGATTTTAGGCACCTACAGGTTTAGGCAACAGCTGAATAGGGATTTTGAGGATCTAACTGTTGGGTTTAGTCACCTAAATCCCACATCAGCATATAAGGCCTTTTGTGGATCTAGGCCTTGGTCCAATAGCATTTTTTGCTGGGAAACAGAACAATGTCCTTTGTTAATAATAACAGTGAGAATTATTGCAAAGCAAAGATACATTTTTTTTTTACCCTACACAGGATATAAAAAGAAACAAATGTATTTTCCAATCAGACAAATAGAGATTAATCTCAATCTTTAGATCATCTGTAGTGCATAGCTTGCTATTTTCTCAGGCCAACTAAAACAGAATGAGAACTCCTCCAATCAGTTTCGCAATCAAGTTAACAGAATAGTCTTTATTCTTCACATTAGCAAAATTCTTACAACCTCTGTTAAAACTAGTTTGTTGTTTCTTCAATTTTGTATGAGTCAGGAACACAAAAAATCAGTCTCTAAATAAATCTCAGAAACTAGTAAAAACAAAGCAAGTCCAGAGAGCAAAGCACTTGTAAAACAACCAGACAGAAAAAAACAGGTAGAATTATTTTGTGCATAAAGTAAGCCAGCTTGAAAGTTCTCGAAACTTAGCACTACAGTTCGGTGACATTCCCCTTAAAATAATTTTTAGTAAAATAAAATAGAGGAGAAACAGACAAGCATCTTAATATGACAACAGACTGCTATCATTGTATTTATCCTGTTTTGTGTGCTCTTTTTTAGAAGGGTCCTCCACCCTCTTTCTCTTTACCAATATCTGACCAATTAAAAGAATTATGAAAATTTAACATAGGTAGAGGGTCAAATAGATGATGCATATTACAGCTAACCCTTCTTTTAGCTTTTGCCTGAGTTCCCCAGCCTCTGAGACCTGACTGATTAAATAACCACTTCCAGCGCATTTGGATATGTGTTCATCACAGCTCACCCTGCAATAGTTTCTTTGCAGGGAATAATGACCTGAGATTTAAAAATACTTCAGCACTCAGCTGCATTTTGAAAATAAGATCATTGTATTTAGGTGCCTAAGAAAATGTATTCTTTTACTTAAGCAGGAACCCTTCAAAAAGTCTGAAATGGGACATCATAGAGGGATCCTAGAAAGAGATGACAACTCTAAAACTAAGTAAGCCTGTCAGGACGTGGAGTGCTACCCCAGACAGCTGAAGTTCAATGAGATGCACCCCTTTTGTTTGCCTCTGGCTTCCATTAACAGAGACTACAAAAGTTGTAGTTTTTCCTATCCTCCTCTGAATGACAAAAATAAGTTTCTACCAAATATGCTGAAATATATCTTACGGAATTTTCTTCAGACCCCTCTTGTTTCTGAGGGAAGGATCTTTTTCACTGTTTCAAAGTGATCACATTTCTCAAAAAGATTTGCAATTTCAAAATAGATCTATTCCTCAGGAAATTTCATCTCCTGAAGAAATGCATTTATTGCATGAATAGAGCAAGAGGAGCACAGACTCTTTCCATGAACAGCACACCAGAGCTACTATGCATCACCTGCATTTGAAACATTTTGGTGAATCATTTCTCTCAGAGGGTCCTTTCTGAAAACTTGTGCAGTAAATCTGCCCTGAAGATCTTTCTTCTGTTTAACATACTTTAGATAAAACATAAAAAAGTAGTGCTGGATTAGTCAATGGCATGAATTATTTAAATGAAATCTCGCAGGAAATTGCTTTTAAACAGTTGGGTTACCTGATAAACTTCATGGACTTTGTTCTGTTTCACTTGCCCTATCTAGAACTCCCCCTTCCCAAACTATACTGTGGTCTGTGATTCTCTGAGGTTAAAATGCACCTTTCATTTGAGAAATAAAAAAAATAATTCTGGAAATGTTGGACATCTGTATTTGCGAGCACATTCCTGATATTTGCCCTCAGGTATTTACCAAGTCTATTAAACAGTCAAGTAGTGCCTTTTGCTTTTTCTGGAATTTGCAAATAGTAGGCATTTGTCATGTCTTGTAACCCTCCACCTCCCCTCAACTGTCATTCTGGAAAAGAAAACATATTAAAAGATGCATCTGTGCAGGCTAAATTTAAAACAACTTCTAAGCCCACAGTTATAAAAATGGAAAATATATTTCTCTGTAAAGAAAACCTGCAAGTTACCTAATCAAGCTGTAGCCTCAGGGTTTCAGAGAGGTGTCACTAAGGGCTTTTAATGTTGCACACATAAAGCCAGCCTGCAAAAATAGCAGAGGCTTAAGGCATAAACCATGGTGTGACTTCTCTCTACCTTGCCCAGCTGCATGTTCGGGGTTATCTGTACTGCAGACTCCAGCATAGCTTAGAAATAACCAGGCTAGCTTTAAATACATGGATTCAGGCATCCAAATCATTCTAGGCTCATCAGCACCATGCTTGGCAAAGTCTAATTTACCCAGGTAGCAGGAAGGCAGCCAAGGACATTTTAACAGTTCCAGACTCTTCTCCTTCTATCCCTATCATCACTCATTGCTTTTTTAAAGAGATACTAATAAAACTAGGAGGTGGTATCTTCCCCATGCATTAGAGAGCTGAAAAAAATGCTTCCAAATTTCAGGGGCAACAGCTTCTAGTTCTGTTTTTCCATATCTTAAGACTGGTGCTGATTTTTAATTTTGGGGTTGAACTGCCAAAGCAGATCTGCACCTGATTTCAAAATGAGGATAGAGGCTCCGGTTTCATCGTTCACGAAGGGACCTTCCTCACCTCAATTTACACAGGTCAGGATTAGGACTCCAATTCTTGGCTTGCTGCTGAAGGTGCCTTTAACCAGCCAGTATAGAAAAGCTGGTACTTCTGGGTGGTTCATCTCTGGTGTCTAATGCAGGGGGAGATAAATCAGGGTCTGTAACCAACGAGAAAATGAGCCTGGAGTGATTATTTTAGACATAACTAACTAACTTTCCCTCAGGCCCTGTTCCACCCAGCCACATTACCAGGGAACCCAGCAGCCACGGCTGCCCGTGTGGAGAACATGTCCCCCAGGGTCTGGAGGGCCGAGCTCTGGGGTTTGGCCATCGCATCCCCAGGGCAGAAGTTTCTAGAAAATACATTTCTGCCCTGCCACTCACCTCTGTATTTGCTGTTTTTCTCAACTGAAAGGACACTTTGGTTACCATGATGCGAGACGCTTTTCACCCCTCTTTCACAGCACGTTCCTGACCTCTCAGCTGGCTGCTTTGCATGAACTCCACACCCTATCTCTCTGCTCCCATACAGGGAGATTCTCTTGGTGGAAAACAGGGAATGAAGTGGGCGTCAGGGGACCGTGAGGCTCCTGCTCAGCCCAGAGCAACTCCCTGGTGCTGAGGCGGGACATGGCCCCCGCTTTCCCACTGCCTGTCCCCAATGGGATGACGGCCACCCTCAGTGGCCAGGGTGCCCTCAGCAGCCAGACGACTGGAGGGGAAATGGACAAGGCCCTGACACTTGCGTCCCCTCTCAGTGAGGGGCATCTGGGGTGCCCACAGCCTCCTGTGCCCTGAGGGACAGGGAGCCAGGGCCGAGCATGCCAGCAAGGCAGGGAGTCACCGGCCTCCACCACTCCCAGTGATGCCAGACTGGTTTGCTTGAGCTGTGTGGGCTCCTCCAAGGGTGTCCTTGTGCCCCCAAACCGGTCCAGAGGTGAGGAGTGGGGTGCGCTTAAAAATCCTTACTAAAAAAATGAACAAAACAGGTAAGCCAGGTCCTGAAGATCCTGTGCTGCAGATCATCATTTTGCAGAGCAAGCAGCATTCCTTCCGAATGCAGGCAACGTGACAGTAGGCTGTTTCACTTCAAGGAAAGCAGACGCTGGCCCGCCATGACAGAAATGAGAAGGTTTTGAGAAGGGGTGAAAACTGAAGAATATTTGAGTCTGCGAGATGGGTTGAGACTGAAATCAAAGCACCGCTGTTTGGTTTGCATGCTCACCCAGCAGATGTGACCTCGGCACATTTTGGCTGGGACTTACCTTTCCTTTGCAATGAAACAAGACTCTGCTCCCTCACTGAAAAAAGTACTTTTAACAGAAAAAAGAAAAAATAGCAAAAGGTCTTCATCTCCCCCCCCCCCCATTTGCCATCTGACCATGTTTTTTAAATGTTTAGAAGCATGAAAAGGTAAATGTCAGGGATCAGGCTTTTCATATGTTTATATTGGAGGCAAAACCCAGCACTTCCAAATACCATGTACAAATTCAGGTTTCAAGTATAAAGAACCTGACTGTTAATTGAAGTTTGCACTTTACATAAAGGCCTGTATGACTTCAAATATACTGTTTCCACATATATTATTTTATCAAATAAAATCAGAAGATTGTTGTGATCTTAAAAGAAAAGGCACTCTAAATTGAGATAATACTGGTCTCACTGGTGTGGTTTGCATTTTTAAAGAATCTAATACAATATACAAGATTTCTTCCTTCTTTTATTTTTTTTTTTTTTCAGCAGACACCTGCTTCCATGCAGATGGACTAATATGTTCAAGATGTATCTTTATAAGTATTTGAGGACATTTAATGTCTGACAGATGAAATTGGTTTCTTTATGGAACATTTAATATTCAGAAGTTGATTCACCTGTAGACAACGTTAAAGGAAACCAACAAGGCCAATTGTAGTCCTTATGAGCTGCCAGAATTCATCTGAAGTCACTGGGCTGATGACAAATTACACTAGGCTCTGCAATCTTCATCTAAGCACAAAAACCAAATAGTGACACCTGTTTTATGTCTAGCTTTCGCTACTTCTCATTTATTGCCAGCAGTGAAAGAGATTCACAAATCAAATTTGCTGTTATACTAAGAATCTGACCACAGTTTTCATAAACATACATTTTAATGTGCTGGACATTTAAATACCATGTATTCTCATGCTCTTTGCCCAAAATCCTTACACTGGATTGTCATTCAGCAGTTACTACAACATTTAAATTTCCATATAATCCACATGGCTCTTTATGTCTTTATGTCTCTGCCTTATATTTATATATTAGCCTGCATCATTTGGAGCCTTCTGTCACACACATTAAGAGCATTTTGTCTTTCATGATGAGTTTAATTATCGCAAAAACTCTGTCATTACTCAGTTTGGTATGGCTAAGCATAGATGTGTGTTGCTGGCCCAAGTCAATGGCACTATGTTTCATCAAGCCAGTGGTCCACTGTTGTTAAAGGTCTGTGTCACCTCACAAGGGTTTAGTGGCAAACCTTCCAAAATACCACACTTAACAAATTCAAGAGGGCATGCTATTAGAAACATCTACAGCTATACTAGGAATCTAGATATTGAGCGTTTATATTTACTTTATTCTTTATGATTAAATCATTCAGATTGTTATGATTATTTAAAACAGTTTAAGTATGCTTGCAAAGGGATTATTAGAAACTATAAAGATATGTATCACCTTTTCATAAAGAATTGCAAGAATAGTTTTAGTTTTAGGATAAAATATGCAAGAATCAGATGACTCACAATAAACTGGGAGTTAATATTATTAGTTCCTAAAATATCTGAATAGCATGTATATAATCAATGTGTATTAGTTAAATTGTATTTATCATGGTTTTTCAGCAAGTCACCAATTGGCAATTTCTCACACCATTTAACATGCAGATACAGGCAGAACAAGCACACAAATCTGCTTGCCTTCTGATGGAATGTTGTTGCTATGAAGTTGGTAAAGAGGTAACTATTTAGAGAATCATCTTTCTATCGTGTACATGTATTGTGTCTAGACCAAAGAGCTTTAAATCACTTCTGGGGATTCCAAGCATCACCACAGAAGTAGAAATAGTATTACTGCTTTGGCTCAGTGTCTCCAAGATGCATTACTTATGGTCTAATAAAAGTTACAGTTTGTAACAGGGAAGAAAGTTTACCTGCAAAATGGTTGTAGTGTGTTTTTTCTTTTTTGTATCTACTGTTAAAAAAGCCCTACCTGTGAGAGAGGTTGTTTCTATGTTTCTGTGGAAAAAAAGTTGCTCTTGCTGAAGAATCCAAACTGCAATACGTCCCATTCATCCCCTCTACAAAGACTGTATTTCTGACAGGGAAAAATAAATTTCCTGTAGATTGTTCCAACCAAGTCCCTTGTTTTCTAATTTTTCACTAAACTCCCAGATGGAGTGGTTCGTCCATGGCTATCCATGTGTAAGGACTATGCTAACAGTTAACACCCAGACCTGTCAGAGATGTGAGCAACAACCTACAGGAATGAAATGAAGAGCCACAGTCACCTTCTGCCATCTTATGAGCCTACATGTTAGAAAAACATTAGAAAAAGGTGAATGGAATCACTGCTGACTTGTAAGGCATGATATTGCAGAACAGGAGAGAAGACCAAGTTCCATGCAGCCCACCAGCCCCCTGCTCACTGGTATGGCAACACTGACACATGCCGCTCCTCCTCATGGGACCCCACAAAGGAAGAAACTGGAGACGAGTTGTGCATTCACCCTCCAAAAAGAGGCAATGCTACGCAGTATGGCAAGCACTGATTCAAGGTCAAAGAATTTTTGTTCTGTGCTCCCCTCCATGTGAGGACATACTGTTTTCCTTCAGTCCAGCTCACTCAGCCTTAAGCAGAGGGTTTAGGGCTTAGGTCTAAATGAGTTATTTACACAAAGGGATAACGGGTGGGTCAGGTTCAACAAGGGGCATTATAATAAGCAGTACAAGACTGCCACAAGATTGAATAAATCCAAATATTACCATATTTTCTGGGAAGAAAATAAACACCACCCAAGAGAAGAAGTGGTCAGAAACCAGAGACGTGTCTGACCTGAGTTGTACGTACTGCAGTGTTGTTGCTCAGGTCGACATTCCCACCGAATCACTGGCCAGAAAACACTGCTGCTGAATTCAGTCGCCGCACTGCGAACCCAGCCGTTAAATACTGGGAACTCAAACAATAATCTTTCTAACGCACTGAGTTAGTTTTGTTCCCACCCAACTTTCCTATCTCCCCTTTCACTTTATTATTTAAGGATCTATTACCACAGATTTGTACAGCAATTTAATCATACAAGGCCTGATCTTGTGAGGTGCTGAATACCTTCACCTAACACTTACCACACATCACTGGAGGAATGTTTTGTCTTTGGCTACATTTTCAGCCTGGCTGTTTCCCCTGTCTTTTCCACATGTAGTGGTGCTACATGATCCATTTAAAGGGCAGCTTCACTGTTCTTTGTATTCCTGATATACAGAATTATTAAAGTCAAAATTGATTTAGTAAAGTAACAATTTTAGCAAGGTAATTAAGCATGTTTATAAGTTTAGAAGCAGAGAGTATTTCCACAGACTTCAAGGGAACTATTCATAGGTTTAATGATATTAATTAAATTCCAGCCAAAATGGGCTCTTTATTTTATTCCCTGTTTATGTCATACAGGTCCAAGGACGTGGCTAGTGATAGAGATTCACAGAGTTGCAGGGGAGCTTGTGACATCCATTATGTCCCTACATAGCAAAATAAACATCACTGAAGCGTAAACCCAAAGCATCATCTTACACTAATAAGGCACTTTACAAGGGCTCTCCAAAACACTCCACAAAAGAGATTGATTAAATTATGGCATGTTGTTTGCACAGCCGCAAATACACGTAATGAAGATCAAGTCCTTGTCCAAAAGAATTTATTGCCTGAAATGCGGCTGTCTGTAAGGAAAACCATAACAGCTCTTTAACATCTTTGTGCATTTTAGGTTTTCTGAGCACAGAAATATCTGGTCAATCCATTAGGACTATAAATAACAATAAATAATACAGAGGTAAGGTTCTGAACCTATTTTAATAAAGAGCTGTCTCATTTCCACAGTTGTAACACTTCCGTTATAAAGCTGCCAAATTTCATTAGCTTTCTATTTCCAGTCAAATCTAAAACGGAGATGCCAGCCACTCAGTAAGAATCACCAATTCTGGCCTAACTAAAACATGGGACTATAAGCCAGATCTTTCCAGAGATTAATGAGAAGAAGGATCCTGACATAACACCACCACTGAGATGGGAACTTCACTGAGAGAGCTGATAGCCCTCTCCATCTGGAGGCATTAGAGGCAGAAAATCAGGGTTAGGCTGAAGCATTTTAAATGGTACGTCTTCTGCTAAAATCACTCATTTTGAATGAAATATTACAGAGTTGCCACCAGCAGAGGGAAGGGAAGGCAACACCTGTCTGCAGCAGGAGAGGGAAGGAGCAGCTTTGAGACAGGAAAAAGTAATTTCTCCAGCAAACACGGTTGAAGTGTAGTCACGCTCTTGCCCTAGCAGTCCCTTTAAAGCATGATATAACTCATCCACATGGTTCTCCTCTGAAGCTAGAGCAAACATCTCTTGCTCATCTCTCGCCAGCCGCTCTCGGCACATAGATCCATTGGTAGCAGCTAGTCACAGGTGTATCATTCTTCATGTGACTTTTGACAGAGAAAAGACAGCAGCTGCCCCTATTTGGAGTAAAGCACCACTGCCCTAAGCAGATTTCAAGCAGTCAAGGAGCTGAGCTATGGCTTCTGCAAGCTGTCATTGCCTTAAAGACCAAAATATGCTTTTTAAGCTTCTTGGTGAAGAATCCAGCATCCTTAAGAAAACAAGTAAGTACAGTCAATCACATTTGCCAAAAGTCGGTCAAAGGATGAGCTATTAAACTGAACCTACTGCATTTATCAGGCTGGAACTAGTCCTTATATTCCCCCTTAGGTAAGCTACCAAAAAGTTTTATATAAGCAAGTGTTTCACTGACTTTGAGAGCTTGCTTTTGTGCATGAGGATATCATAAAAGGGAAGCCATCCCAAAGTCTTACCAAAAGCTGTAAAACTATCAGCTGGACACGTGCACTAAACAGTATGAAGGTGAGCAAGTGTTTGCCCCTAGTTCATACATGTATGTCCCTCTGAGGACATGAAGAATCAAAACCAATCATTATTAAAATCAGTACTGGAAGATTGTCTGTATATTAGTGTGTTCTGGCCTTAGGTATGGGGAGGTGTCAAGCTAACTTTTTAATTAAAATAAATTTATTGTGTTTTTCTAGCCTGTTTGAAATAATTACCTATATGAGTAGCAGTGTTTAATCAGTAACTAATTATAATATCTGAAATTTGACAAAAAAAAACAATTCATGGAACAAATCTTCCAAATAAATTTCTAAAGTGGACGTTAATATTCCTGGCTACAGTTAAGAAAACAAAATTTAACATTTACTGAAGTTGCTGACAAAATACAGCTCAGCACAGAATCAGATTTTCCATGAATATGTGTGATAAGTGATTGATGGTTTATATTACTACCATATGCAGTAGTTAAACATTTGAAAAAGTAAACCTTATAAAGAAACAACATAGAAGATAATATTTAATTTCCAGTGGGAAGAATTCAAGAATTTTCAGGCAAAAGTGGTCTGTATGTGGAGTGAGTAGATCATGTAAACATGGTTTATATGATTGTAACAGAGTGGTTGTGTAGAGCAGCTAGAAAATACGTAAAAAAATTAGCAATGTTTGAAACTAAAGTCATAATCAAGATTTATAAGTTGTAGAAAATTTAAAAATAATAAAATGACATTTTAAGTACAGGCAGAAAACACTTTGATGCACTTTGAAAATCCAGACAGATAACAAAATTTTGTTACCTGTAGTGAGTTTTATGAAGAAAGAAATGTACACAAAGTGTCTATTTTCCCTAAACAATATTCTTTCTGGATTTGGATTCCACACAGACTAATTTAATTTCAAAAAGTATAGGAAAAATTTATTTAGATTGAACCTTTGCTTTCAACGTAACAGAGAATTGCAGTAGAACTCTATATGAGAGTGGTCTGAGTTCAAATGGTGGTGGGGAAACCCAAAGATTGACTCTTAGGAGAATTCTACTTCAGCTGTGCATAAACATTCAACATTTCCATCATAAGGAGGAAATCTTTTAACTTAATGTAGAGCTAATCCTCCCGAGTCTCTTTCATCCAGTCCTCCATTTAGAAATAAAGGCATGTAACATTTATTACACCTAGAGGAGAAGCTGGCCTGGTACTCTTGTATTAGATGGGATAACTATGCACAATTTATCTAGCTTTTCTCTTAATGGAAAAGGTTCAAAATATGCTTAGACTATGACCTGTTGTTGGAATCCAACAGAACTGTGTGGAAAGAGAAATGTCAGGACTTCTTCTAACCATCATACATCACTGGTGTTGCAAACCATGCTCCAAGAAAAACAGAGCAGCATTTTAGAGTAGTGCATAGCTGAGTGGCATAACTTTAACTATCAGGTTTTTTAACTTACTCTATCCAGGAATGTTATCATCTGAATAACTTAGTTCAGTAGCTTTATTCTTTTCTATCAAGAACACAGAGGGCTATAAATTCCATGAGTATTACTGCTGAACTTGCTTTTTTTTGTTGTCTCTGTGAAGAAGTTTTGGAGAAAAATAACAAACATTTTTAAAAACTCTTTTATGCTGGGAAATGTCTTTTTCTCATAACACATATTCCATAGGGTAATTTTTATTCTCCCTCAGTGACACCTGAGTTTATACAGATGAGCCAATCCTATGCAAGGTGAAACATTGATTTGAATTGGACAGAATCCTATATACACACTCATCCTCTGGAACCAAATGCTTATTTAGAAAAAAGATATCTTTATCTTTCTTTGAAGACTGGAGTGACGGAAGCACTGACAGTGCTTAAGAAGAGTGGGGCTGGGAGACAGCTGTTGGACTGACAAAATCAAATAAATGAAACTGGTTTATAAAGTTTTGCAGCCGGGTGCCATTTCCTCCAATGATGACAATGACACAAAAAAACTGTTTTCTTCTAGGAAGAGAATGGAAACTGTGGGCATGCAATACAGTTTTTAAAAAACCAGCTTTGTGCTAGGGCTGGCCAAATTGCTGACTGGGCCAATGATGTGACATTTGTACAGATGAAGCTGGGAACTGGGAAGAAAATTAGTTTTGTATTTTTTACACTGACCTGGAAATTTATTTCCTTTGGTTTAGATATTCTGCATTAATCTCTTAACCTCAAAGAAAAATTTCAAAATACATATATTGGAAAACCAACTGCCTAATACCTCTGTGAGTGAAGCCAATTCAAATGTTGTTTGAGCAAAGACAAAACCTCTGGGTTGGTTTCATGGCCTGATCCAAAGCTGATTGCAGCCACTGGAAGCAGCACCACTGCATTGCTCCAGGCTTCAATCTGCTCTACGCTCCTGATCACTTTGTCATCTAACACTTCCTTTGCCGGAAGAAAGTAGACAGAAGTTTGGACAATGGGACAATCACCACCATATTTCCTGGAAACAAGGAGGCTCCTCTTGCAGGAGGAGCAAGAG
The DNA here is from genome assembly GCF_000737465.1 of Haliaeetus leucocephalus. Classification (NCBI taxonomy): domain Eukaryota; kingdom Metazoa; phylum Chordata; class Aves; order Accipitriformes; family Accipitridae; genus Haliaeetus; species Haliaeetus leucocephalus. The sequence goes on along the minus strand of NW_010972610.1, from coordinate 828,706 downwards.
CTGAAGGAAAGCTTCACAAAGCAACGTCTTAGTGTAGGTGTTGTGAATCACTAGCTGAAGGAGCTCCTCTCACTCCACTGAAGGCATGTCGAGCCTGGGAGAGCATCTTCTAACATAAGCACGGAGGTAAATGCTGCCCATGACTTACTATATTTGCCTTTGCAGTATTTTTCCCACTGGTGAGGCTGTTACAAAGAAACTCTTCTTCACCTGTAAGCTGAGAGCGTTTCAGCAGCAGTCATTAAGGAACAGAAGACAAAGAAAAAAGTCTAAACTTAGTGTCACTGTCACCTCTTAGTTTCATTTTCAGAATCAATCCTAAGTTTAGCCATGTCACTGGAAACAATGCAAATAAACCCAGCACAAGAAAGGACTGTTTAATCTGCCACTGAAGTGGTAGCATTTGAATTCCTGTGTAAAACCTCTGAGATTTTAGTAAGACTTAAGTCTTCTCCAAAAGACGTGAACTCATGAAGATTCTTGCAATTTCTGTCCACAGTTAAATGAACTGCACGACCATAAGAGAAGGCAGAATTTGGGGGATACATTTTATCCTATGAAGACAAGGAATAAGCTACAGTTTTCCCTGCTGAATGAGGTACACCTGTATTTCTGTCCCTTGCTTTCTATAGACTCTACATTTGAACTCTTGCTAGCAAGAAATTTAAATAACTCAAGAACTCTTTTAAGTGGCACTTCTGGATTGTACTGTGCAGTTAATAAATTACAATTTATTACCACAGAATAGCCTAGAGCTCATATGGAACTGAGGTGCCTATGCACATATAACACCAATAATACAGTGTCTGATTTAAGAAGAATATGGCTTGTGAAATATTTATAACATTCCTTATGATGCTCAAGTGTGTCTTGTATGTAACTGCTCATAGACATGCATAAATCTGCATATTAATGACATTTAAAAGGCAAACCCTGACCTTAGGCATACCTTATACACAGGTTCAAAGGAGTTGTGCTGTGAAGATAGTGAACATCAGGTGAGACTTCTGTGTAGGTGGAAAATTTGCACAGCTGGTCATAAAGAAAGTTGGCTTGCCAGAGGTAAAGACCATTCCTGCTGTCAAAGCTAAATCCTGATCCAGAAAGATTCTTGACTACAGGTTTAACAGTACGCCCTTGAGTAGACTCACTGGTTTCAAATTAGTTATATCCTTAGGAGTGTTGCTGGATTGAAATGAAAGGTTAACAAGAATTCTTAAATTTCCTTTCCTTTGTTTATATATTAACAAATAAACTAATTATAAAATCATACAGTATTAATTGCAAAGTACATTTCTTTCTACAAATATTCAGCATATAGTGCTGTATACCAGTACAATGGATGTCAGGTATCTCAAAAAATTACTCAGAAGAAACAGACTAATGTGCAGGAGAAAACTCCAAAAGAGATTGGGATTTGCAGGCCTTAAAAGAAAGCAAGGTAATGAACATAGTGCTCCTAACCAACTACTCATAACTAAGGCTACTCAGAATATATTTTTCCTGGAGCAGAACCAGACACTACTTAGCACTCGAAGTTATTTTGAACCCAAATTGCACCTTTCAAACCTCACCTTTTCCTCTGTAGGTCAGTTCAAAAATACTTTCAACAGTGGGAAGAGCCTGACTTGTAGAACACACCCCCAGAACTTCCACCAGCCTCAGCATCTTCAAAAACTTTCAGATTAATTATTTTGAAATGAACTATTTCATACACTCACTCAAAGCTTCCCTTGAGAACTTTTCCATTGTATCCATGTATATGAAGTGTATTTCTGTAAGAAATTACTGGTGAAACTAGATTCACTGCCATTCCCTCATCTTTCTCTGCACCAACCTTCTGTGTTAGGTTTGCTTTTTAATTCCAAATCTTTGGGAAAGTCTGTTTACAGATCTGGAGTAAAAAACCAATGTAGATATCAAATCAGGACCCTTCAGTTCACTTCTGAACTGAAGTTGGGAAATGCATATTTGAACCCAAATGGTGAAAATTTCCAATTCTAGTAACCCGACAAAGTCTTTGTGAGGAAATTACTTTGTGATCTCCTAACATTAGATTAATTACTGCTGCTTTTGAGACAAAATACTATGCAGAACTGAAAACTTACATGCTCATGTACAAAATAATTTGAAATAACAATGTCAGTCTAGTTGTTTTTAAATGTATTTGTTTCTGTCTGTTTTTCTATACAAAAACTGGTTCAACTAAAGTGGGTCTTTTGTCTACATATACTGAACATTGCCCTGAAACAATAAATCACCCTCTCCCAAAAGGTTTCAACTATAATCAGCAGCATAGAAGGAGGTATTGTCTCAAGGCTATTGAAAGGTATGCTGGTTATTAAAAAGCCTGATGAGTTTTAAAACATTGCCATAATGGATGTGCTTTAGAAGATCCTGTAAATTATTTTGATTATTCTCATCTCCCATTTCAGACCACTTTACTCTCACTTTCTTAGTAAACAGGCAATGCAGGAAGCCTGCTCAAACTGATCTTTTGCTTTGCAAACTATAATACCCTACTTTAAAACCTCAGGAAGGTTATTTCAAAATTTTTCAGCTGTTCAGGAACCCGGACTAATCCGCTGAAATCTACTGACCTCACATATGGAAAATAACCAAGTAGGAACTAATGTGTATATCCTCTTTGAACTTCCTCTTACAAATTTCAGACTTAAGAAAAAGGTTGAAAAGGAAAAGCATTCTTTCCTATAAACATTAAGCTTTACAATACCATTCGCTTTCCGTTCTCAAATTAAACCGGAGCCCACTTTTTGTTATGGTTTTAAATTGTCTGCAATAATAACACCTTCCCCCCTTCTAAAATGTAGAAGGCAAAGCATGTCCAGGATCATAATGTTTGGGGTTGTTTTAAACCACTTAGGAAGTCTGCAGAAACTGGACTCCCACAACTGCTTTGCATTGAGAGGATAATAGGTTCCCAAAAGGAACAAGAGGTCTTTGTTTTGCGTTGTTTAAGATGCAGAACAAAGGAAACTCTGACAACAAACAAGCCTTAAGAGACCTTAGAAACAACTAGGGTAAAAAAAATCTTTCTCTTACAGGATATGTAAGAAACAAATTTCACTGCATTCCTCAAGCTTCCTATGTTTTTTCCCAGGCACATGTCCCAGGACATGTTCCCAAAGCCACAGAGGACTCCATCCTAAAATATGAGTGCATTCAGCCCCTACCCGTTCCACCATATCTCTTAGGAAGTGTTCGGAGCATTGCATACCCATTTCCAAAGTTCAGCTTCCGGGATATTGGTGTCCTGCTAACTCTCAGCAGACAGTTTTTCTTCCATAATGCACAGCTTTCTCCTGTTAAGTGTGATATCTTTTGCTGAATGCATCCTTTTCCAAACAGACTTTTTTTTCCCTGAAGGATGAAGCTTTCATTTGTTGATTTTGTTCCATTCACTAAGAGACCATCTGAGTGTCCTGATATTTCTCTTCATCATGTTTACATTGTTTTGCAAGAGTCTTTTGCTGCTCTCTTGTCTCTGGGCTTGGTCCTACATGGCTGAGATGAGTGGGAGTTTTGCCACTGAATTGCGTGGGAGCAGAAACAGATCCTCAAAGCAAGGATGCTTGTCAAAGCCCAATTCAGTCTACTTTCTGAGCAGATAATGCATTTACTCTTCATATTAACTGATTTTGTTTACAGCATACATTCTGGTTTCTAGTAAGCATGTAATAGTAAAATATTGGGAATCAACACAAAAAATTGAACCTGTATATGCTTTTCAAACTGAGTATCCCCTTTATCAGTTAATTACATAATTTAAAATAGGGAACTTTATAAAACTATTCTTGACTTCCATCTCCAGAACAGTATTTCAGGCAAGTGAAGAAATCTGCCATTCACATTTGAAGTGTATTCGAACTGACAGAGAGCTTTTATCCATAAATTAATCCACTGTAATGCAAAATTCATGACTACATCACCTTTGCTTTCTCTCTCTTTTTATAGGAACTAAAAAAATATGTTTCTTATAAGCAGATGGAACAAAGGTGAGCAACTGTCACATAAATGTGCTGGAGCATGGAGGGAGCCATTTGCCTTACAATACCCCCCACATCATGTACACATAGCCAGAACAGATGTATGTGCTCAACTCCTCAGGTGACTAGAAGTGTTAGCATGGCTCTGCACTCCCAAAAAATAGCTGGCATTCTTCTTGAGCTCCTCACCTCCTCTGCAAACCAGAAAACTGCCTTTCAGCATATGTTTCAAGAGGCCAATTAACACTTTTTCCAAGATCTGAAGAGAGGTAGCTCTAACACTTCTAGAGACTCAAGGCCTAGTTTGCAGCCAACCCTCACACAAACACCTTTTTCCATTCATAATGATACATAAACATTTATTCATATGTCTCTGTTGCAGAGTCTGTGGCATTGATGGAGTTGTGAGAGAGATCCTTGAGGCAAATCTTGTGTACTCTTGGTCATGAGAGTGACATTGATGCAAAGTACAGGGCAACGGCTTGAATTTACAAAACAGAAAATGATTGAAGGGAATGGGAGAGGAATGGCACTACCGCTGCCAGTTCTGTCTCCTGCACTATCAAAATGTCGTGAGGAGTGTCCATGAAAAACACAGGCAATGACAGAGCCAGCAATGATGGACTGACAATGCATTTTGGTTTTATGTACTTTGGTAAAAGGAAACCATGAAAACTGTTGCTATGCAAGACATGATTCAGAAAGCACGCATCAGATGACATCAGAATGCAATCAGCTTTCTCAGGATGAAAGGGCAGCATCTGAAAGTCTATGTATATCTCAACCCAAGACAAGGAACAAGCAGTAGATGGACAATACACAGCACTCAGAAAGCCGTATAGTTGTGCACAGATGTGTCATTTTTTTTTTCAAGGCAGATACTATTTCCTTGCCAACCTCACCAACCGCGTAGTAGTTTTAGGATCATCTGATCATATCAGCATGTATGAGACAGTAACCTCACTCAGTAGTCTGGTTATCATCTAGCTGGTGGGTTTGTATTATCTCACATAATCATTTGCACTGGCTCCTGTGAGACACTTGCTAATAATGAGAAGCTTCAAACTACATTTCCTGTTCTGCAACAGAATAGGAACATTGTGTGTACAAGAAATGTAAGACTGGCCATGTTTGACTAATTTACTGAGGCAAAATCTCTTTAAAATCATGTAAATATTGGACAAGTTGCAAAAGTGATGGGAAACTTGTGCCCAGCCAGAGCCAAGGAGTCTCACAGACACATGCTTCTTGGGATACTGCAGTCCTCTGGTCAGCATCCCATAGCACTAGTTTGGCATAACACAACCTCCAGTTCCAACCAGTGCATACCAGGACTCTTCAAAGGCACAGTTCCCTACTTCTTTCTTTCCTATAATCATAATACAAGATTTTAAATACTAAACACTACAGTCTATAAACTAACTTGTCAAAGCAAATTATTCGCTCCGGTGTCCTGCACCACATGGACCTGAAAACAGTAGCAGATGGCAAAGATCTGATGCTCAAACCTCTCCTGGTCTGCGGTGGCTACAGCCCAGCCTGGATTCTCAGGTAGGTAAGGCAACCGACTGGCTGCCCCCTTTTCCTTTCCCTTGTGATATGGACTGGGCAGTGGCTGTTCCCAGGACCCTGCATCACCCTGGTTTCGTTTGCCTTCTCTGTCCCTCCCTGTACTCACAGTTCCCCAGGCCTGCTGACAGGAGGTCTTAATGCTGCGGATGTTCAACTCCTGTCAAAGAAAGTGGCCATAGTTAAATGCTATAGTTCAAAATGTCCTTCTTGCATGGATTTAAGAGGAAGCAAAAGGAGACATTATCCCCACTGTTATCACTGAGATCCCACATTACGTGACAGGGTGTAGCCAACTGACACACAGCCCTTCTGCCCTCCCCATCACATGAAGACCCTGTCTGCATATGGTTTTTTTTTTTAACATATTTGCCTCTTACTTCTTGGCAATTACAACCCAGCAATGTTTAAATAAAGTCTTATTTGATACTGACAGCTCCTTTTTAGAGTAACAATAGGGAGTGGGAGCACACGACATTTGCTACTCAGCCATAATGGCTTTACTTATTTCCGAGCAGTGACTGACAGTAACTGTCTATTACAATACACATTTTGTCAGTGTCTTTTTTAGTCTGTTTATGTACAAAATTTAACCCTAAATTGCTTCCCTGTACTTTAGTCAAATTTTGTAAAACTTACTTAACTTTTGTGGCTGAGAATAACTCTGTTTTCTCAGGGGACAAATCTGCCAGGCTCTTTCTGACAATGGGAATAAGCCTCATTAACCAGCATGAATCTCTTATAATAAGATGTTTTGCATCAGTGGGCAAAACCCAAATCTTCCTTGCAGTGATTCTGTGTTGGATGACCATATTCAGAGTGATTTGAACAGTGTCAAGGAGGTGGAAATAGAGCCCTCATTATTTCTTTAATGTTTCAATTTTTCAAGTTCTCAACTTTCAGATTAAAAGGGGGTTTTATGTTGACCTGTGGTGGTATGCAGAATCTGCCCACACTGACTTTTACCCAGGAGCCAGGGAGGAGCATTAATTTTTCCCATTTTATAGCCTGGCAACTTGGCAGTGACTGCACTATAGATTTGTTGGCCTTTATCCTGCAATTACTGTCCTAATCTCAGTGGACCACAAAAACAAGTAGCAGCTCTGAGTGTAGTCTCAGCAGGAGAAGCTGTCAGGCTTTACCCTACAGAGCCCATTAGGGCTGAAATACGCCTGAACCTCCACTGCTTTATTTGTTGTGTGGGTAAACTTCCAGCACTATCAGACCTGGACTTTTGACAAGCATTTGCCTGCAATATTAAGGTAAGATCCTGTTGATTTTAGCAGTTTTCCAGCCTTGTTTGTTTTGGCAACGTGAAGAAGTCCTACCAACAGTGGTGATCTGATACCATCTCTGAAACATCCCTCATTATCAGAGAACACTGTGGTCAGGGAATAGCAATCATGCGAAGGAAGGCACTTCCTCTCCCTGCCTCCATTCCAGCTCTTGGAATAATTTTCATGCCAAAGGTAACAAGGGATGCATATACTGAAATGGATCAGCATTTGCTCATAGCATTCTCATATTTTTCAGCAAACTATTCTCTTTGCATGTAGAGAAACACCTTCCTAAATGATGATAGCAGGAGTTAAATTGTGTTTGCATCAGCCAAAAATAATACTTTCTTCATTCACACTGCAAGGTGTGAAAAATGCATGTGAACTGAATGCTCACAGAATCTGCCTGACGGAGAGCCATGGGTTAGTTCTCACCTGGAGAAGCACTGTGCGGAAAGAACATCTTGCTAACAAAGGCTGATCACTGACTGACTGCATCCATGCTTATCAAGCTCTATTCTGCTTACAAAACCTACATTTCTGCTATGATTTTACTCATCTGAGACAAGCAAAACATGCACTTGTTGAACGAGAAACTCATTTCATATGCAGAGGAGACCCAGGAGCACAAGGGGTTGGTCCCAGCCTTATTGGAGTCAATAGGAAAATTCCTCCTAAACATTTCAGGTCTGCTGGGACAGGCTCCAGATGAAGACAGTGGGGTAGATGAGACAGGATGTCTCCCTTAATCTGCCAAGCCTTTGCTGCTGACAAACATAAATGCAACAGCAAGAGCCCTCTGTATTCTTAGTCCTCATGCTGAATTGTCATGACTAACTGCCAAAAAAGACATGTTGTAATTCACTGACTGAATGATTTTTTGATGCACATTAAAATGGCCAAAGACTTTTTTTTTTGCCATTAAAAGACATTTATGCTACGTCTATATCACTACCTAAAAAACGGTCAGGGAATGAGCTTGCGTGCCAGACTGCTGATGACCCAGGCTGACTCACTGTCAACACATCTCAGCACAGGCCAGCTGCCACCTCCCAGAGAAGAGTATAGGTAAAACCCCACCTTATGTGGCTCCCTCCCCTTGATAAAGTCCCCCAGTGCTCTCCTGTAGGACTTGGCACCCTCAAGCACCCTGGATGCCTTCATGCCATACATGCAATGCACATCTGTGGTTTCATGTACTGAGAATACCCCACCAGTGGCCCATAACACAGTCCTCACTTTAGTTCAAGCACTTGGAGATGGAAGGGGAAAACAGACAAAATAATAACTGTATTCAAGGCTGGAAGGACCCTGTATGGGACCCAGAGAGATAGAGAGCCAAGTGACACGCAGATGAAGTGCATCTGTAATGATCTCAGGGCCAGAGCACAGATGGTTATCCTGTTTTATTTAGCAGTATAAAGGTAACCCAAGTCTCCTATCTACAGGACCATGAGAAATTAAAGTTACAAAGGATGTTCAAACCATGTGACTTCTTCCTGTTAAGTTTGTTCTTCCTCATTTCAGTATTTCTTCATTAAAACACATTTATATAACACTTTCAAAATCACCCTGCTTGCCTCAGCTGTGATATGTGCTACATCATTTGTTGCAAAAATCCATTTCTTCCTACCTCTGTGTTTTGGCTCTTTTCTCTTTGTTCCCTCTCCCCAGCTTTTTTTTTTAATTTTAATAATGGCATATATACACTCCACAGCTACCATTTGATGCAGTATGACCTACTTTTTCTATGTTTTTAGCACATACATAGACTGAGAGCTGAAAATACAGCTAAGGCCAACACAGTTTTCAATCACAAGTATAGGAGTTGTATATTCTGCTTTATTTAAGCACCAGACCAAACAATTTGTTTAGCTTCTGCCAGGAATGAGCCCTTATTCTCTCCACAGTTTTGCAAACATTTTGAGCTGACTCTGCAATGTGCCAGCCTCCTTTTGAGACTTAACTCTTTTGTTAAATCCTGGAGGACAAATGTTTAAAAGTCCTGTGTTCTGGCACGAAGAGTTTGTGCTCTGTCAGTGTGAGGAAAGGTGAATGAAAATTTCCTTATATGTGAAAGAGGGAAGGATTTCAGCTAATTAGAGGCAGACCCACTCCCAAGCCTGCTCTCTGGGCTAAAGTGTTTCCTAATTACAAAATTCCCCAAAATCTGTGTGTCCTGTATGTAACTCAGTGCATGGTGCAGCCTACAGCACACCCATTGTGGAAACACAGAACTGACCTTGAATTCAGGCAGGGGGAATTGGAGAAAAACCTTATAAATGGCTGGAAAGGCCAAAGGGAGAAGTGAACTCCAGAACTGGGAGCACGTGGAGGAAGAAGTGTCTCATTATATAGTCATGACCTCAAACTATGTCTGAGGATTTTTTGCTTCCAAACTAAAACTAACTTCCTGCTTGTGGGTGAGGAGTGTCAGAGAAAAAGGACAAACACATAATTAAACAACAGCATTTCCTTCCTCTTCCCGCTTTCTGGTATTTCTGGACTTGAACTGTTATTTATTTGGGTCCTTCTTGTTGAGCCAACAGGTAGCAATGTTGAGATCCAAAAAATATAAAAGCAGTTCCTCCCGTCTCAGCTTGTTTACATATCATTCAAAAGCTTCACCATCTTTCATAAGACTGCATTAGACAACAGAATGGCAAAGCAATTTTTTTTTTTCTTCTGGAGAGATAAATATAGCTTGACATCTGTTTTGTTTAGACTGCAGACAGTGCTGTTAGCATGCAGGTTTCTTAGCTTCCTCTTTATTTATCCAATTTAATGTATATTAAATAGTAGAAGTCTTTAAAAAGGAAAGTTCACTGGTTTAAAATTGCATTGCTACTTCTGCTTCAGGCTCAGAATCGGAACAGAAAACTTGAAGGGGCAATTTCTGGTTTATTCAGCACTTGTGTCATTCAAGCAGTGACAGCAGGACTGTGCAGTGAAAATCAGGACAGAGTTTTGTAAGAAGAAACTTGGGAGTGATGTAAGGTAAAGAAAGGCTTAAAAGAGATATTTTGGAGATTTTTAATTGTTTTCTAATACAGCTGAGAGTTTCCTGAAACTTCTTGATTTAAGGCAACAAGACTCATCGCCAAAATTCTTGATTTAAGGCAACAAGACTCATTGCCAATCTCCAGAGAATGGGGAATGATTATCCTCAGCATTTGCTCCTGCAACGCAACAGCAGAGATTCCCTGTAGCAATGACTGGCCCACAATCATCATTTTAAAAGATTTTGCAACAGAAGAGGAGCAAACAAGCCTTAACTCTTATTTTCTTCTATGGCCTCCATGGGGCTGATGGGGAAACAAGATGTGTTCCCTGTAGATGCGCTTCTGGGATCCCCAGACTTCCCTTGGATTTCATTCATTTCCCTCCCACCCACCCTCTTTGGAAATGAGAACACCTTGTGAACTCCTTGGGAAAAAATGGAGTAAAGCAGTTGTGAAGCTTGCTCATCATGATCCAGCTTCTGCATCGGAGAGGAACTAGAAAAACTCTGGAGTAAAATCATGTCTGATTTTAGAGCCCGAGCTCATGCTTACTTGAAAATACTCCCACTGAGTGTGTATTGACCACAAAAATCAGGCCATTAGTCTGAAAGAGACAAGCTACATTTTACCTCATTATCTCTGAGAATAAAAAGCTATATAGATTTTGGCAAACACAGCCAGGTATTTTTTAATGTCTCTTTAAATCTTGCTTAATATATAAATGACACTTGAAAGTCCTTTTTATTGCAGTTGGCATTTTACCTAAAGTCATAACAAGTTGCTTCCCTAGTAAAATGTCTTTTTTTCCTAACCACAACGATATAATTCAGACTCTCAGATTTATTAAAAAAAAAAAAAAAAAGTTTAAGTGTTAAAGCAACCTTCTGGGAATAAGAAGTAGGATTTCCCATCAAAGAGAAAGCAGTCACTTCAGTGTGCTGAACTGGCAGGACACCAAGGCCTGTAGTACTTCCTACAGACAACTTTCTAACACAGCCCTTGAAAGAAAACTTACTTTTTCACCCATTGAGGTAATCTATGATAACAGAAAACTATAAACAAAAGGAAAACAAACCAAAGGAAGTCTCCCTGCTAAGGCATGATGTGGCACATTATTTACTGGGAAAGAGAGAAAATAAAAAGGCAGCACATGGCAGTGTACAAGCAGATTCAGGCTCTCCATGGTGCAGACCCTTATGCCTGTATTTGCACTGCAGGACACATTTGACGCCAGAATTAATTCCTATTAAGCTTCCCACAAACAGTGTGCAGAAAGAAGGGGATATTTGTTTTGAACAACGGGACTGGAATCTAGTCCTGGTAAAAACAATTTAGACCGCAGGATTTATCTGTAAACAGAAAATCGCCTTAGAATTTAGCCAGTTGCAATCTGGTAGCTTGTTTAGACCATTTCCTCCATGGGGCTCTCTCCTTGCCATCAAAATCAAATGGTGAATCTCAGTCTTTTTACAATTGCTTTCTATACCTTACAGCTGTTCCTCTTTTCAGGTTCTAGTTTGGCTTTTGCATTTCTGTTGTAAAGTTCTAGCAAAACAAAGCCAGTAATTAGCAAGTCACAGAATCTATGAAGTGGTACCTGCACCCTGCACTAAGTCTTCCTGCATATATGTATTATACCCTTCTTTGAACGGCACTTATTTGAAGCTGCAATTTCTGCCGAGGAACTGGTATACTTTGAACTGCAGCATATAAACTCAGGAAATTCTTTCGTATGAACTGCAGCATATACACACAGGAAACTCTTTCCTGCTGTGTGTATGAATCTTTAAAAGCCCTGTGGCCCATATAACAAAGGTAATTGTGAATTGAAGCCAGTTGGGTTTTAGGCAGCTGGCCAATACCAGCACTGTTGAAATCCCAGTTGGTGTTTATCTACAACCTGCAGCTCCTAAACACTTTTGTAATCTGGCACTATTTGTGCCAAAGAGAGGATTTTGCTGAAACACTGCAAATACGCTGGTTTGGTTCATAAAGGTAATGTACATTCTGGTGTTTATACCTATTGCATAGCTATGCAATTCAAATGGTGCAAAACTATTCTCACTGTTTGGCCCAGGAGACAAAGCCACAGGTTACAAAGATTTAACCTACAAACATGCAGTGGCAGCTAGACTGGATGCCCATGGCAGCACACAGACACGTTCCTCCACTGTCCTCACTGTGCCTGTGAAATCTGGGAATTCCGCCCCAGGGAAAAGCTGAATTTCATGTAAGCAAATTTTCTTAGACAGGAGACATTTAAGATGTGCCTCAGGTACACAGACTCAATGCCAAAGCACTTTGGCCTTTCTGAATCCCCTGCAGGCACTTGATTTGATAGTGCATATAGTCTTTACTGCTGACTGGCATCAGGCAAACCATGAGCCTGTCCAGCTCCTGTTTAGACAAACCGCCACATGAAAGAAAGCGGATGAGCTGCAACCATCCTGGCATCATGATATGCATAAGGAGAGGAGGGCTCCTAGCATACTTCCCCTTATCCTCTTTGCAAAGGCCAAATAAGTGTTCCCCATGCCTTTATAGGAGATTATTTCTAACCCAGCATTTCTAGAATAAAATTACAAATTCCAGATTGTTTCAAACCATCAGTGAACCTGTCCTTGCCACTATTGTTCCAATAAGAAAATGCCTAACTACCTATAAAGCACAAGCTGAATACACAGTCTCCCCTCGTAACACTTTTGATGCAATGCCCGCCTGGAGTCAGGAGAATGCTGTATAATTCTCCAGATGAAGGAGAAACCACAATCATTTGACTCTGAATGTTTCCTTTTTCCTGTAGCTCTTGTGTACATTTCTTAGCTCATATCCCTAAAAGTTTTCGTTGTCATTTTCAATACCTACATTCCCCTTTACCTACCTACCCTCCTCATCATGTAATGGTTTTCCTTTCCTAACTTCCCCTCTAGAGGATGATGCCAAGAATGTACTCCCTGCAGAATTTGTATTGGCTTTTATTTTCTTTTTAGTTGTTTTTTTTTTAATCTTCTACAGTTATACATTCCAGTCATATACATTCTTTATATCCCTCCATTATTTATACTGAGTCCCAGTTATTACTGAACATTCCTTTAATTCCCTGCCATAGGCTCATGTACTTCTGCTCTGCTGTGGAAAAAATGAGCGAGCTCTTCAGAGCAGTTCCTCTGTAACTTCCAGATTGCTTCTGTTCTCTTCCAAAATGACAGTGGAATTGTATCTTTTAGTCTTTTGCTGCTGGGGCATCACTTTGTTATAGTCTTTTTTTGACTCATCGTGGTATGGGAGGATGTCTGGTGTAGAAGTTCATCTTCTGAAAATCACCTGTGAAGGCAGCAGTCTTGATTCAGCACTCCATATCATTCCCTTTTGCCCCAGGATTCTTTAGTCCAACCTGCAACTCTGAAAACCTTTACTTCTGCTGACTGAAATATTATCCATGCTTTGCCTTTAATTTACAGTAAGACTTCATAAGGAATTTAAAAAAACATTAATAAAGAAGCTTTAACTGGTCTAGTACAAGCACAGAGAATGTCACAGTCTTAATATCTTCAAAATTTATTGTCCACTTTATAAAAATGAAAGATAATACTGACATTTATGGCTGAAAAGCTCTTCTCTAAATCAGGCAAGCTGAGGTCTGTTGTCTGCATTGGTCAATGAAACACTATATATATATCCTTGCATATACGTATACTGTCTCTTACAGAGTTCAATACTGATGATTTTTCTACCAGAGAGAGTTTAGTGTCTTTACAGAGTAATTCCTGCCTTCTTAACTCAGTCCGTCCTACACTTTGGGGGTAGGAGGATGTGGGTAGATGGAGTGATGAGGGAACACAACACCCCTTGTTCACTCCTGGCCCCAGAAGGCTTTGCAGAGGCTGAGTGTGCAAGTAAGTTTTCTATAGTCTCTCTGATCCCTCCAGCACTGGTAGAGGTGTTAATAGGGCTGCAACACAGTGAGGGGAGGTAGATGCCCAGGAAAAATCCAAGCATGGGAAATGGTGAGCTCCAAACCAGATTCAGAAGGGGAGTACTAAATCACCCCCTATATAACATTTTAAAACTCAATATGTGTTATGTATTAGATTATATAAACATACACACATGTTTATATTCTTTTTGAAACTGTGTATTTGGGGAGTCTGTCTCCCCTATATGAACCTGCTCAGTCTCCACCCCATGTGCCTCTCTCAGACACTTTCATTCTGCCCATGCAGCATCATTATGCTATATCTCCTCCCCTCCTCCCCTAAATTTACTCCGAACCACAGGGCAGATTTATGCAAGAATCACCAGCAGCCACCCAGGAATCATCAGTGTACTCCACACTGACTACTCTGCAGTAATTGTGTAGGAGAGGGTCCCGACCCCATACAGCTGTACATTGTACATTATACCTCGCAGGCCTCCTCCCACCGTGGAGACGGCTGACTGTTCAGCATGCACCATGGAGCAGTAGTTTACTTGGACCAATCCTATAGAGCATCCAACAGACATCACCCCGATGGCAGGAAAGGGCTCGCATGATGCAGCTTGGGCAATGCAGAGGACACTGGCCAACAGTGCCTCGGGATTTTCTAGTTCTGGGGGCAGGTTTCCAGCAGGAGGGGCGTGGAGCCAAACCTCATCGCGTAGGAGACTCTGTGGAGGACTTGGTAGGAAGGGAGGTCCTCCCCAAGACCTCTGGGTAAAACGTACAGTCTGTCCTCTGGCACTGAGAAAGGAAAGACGAAGACACCCCATCTCCCATTCTGATGTCTGTGGTTTAATTCCAATGCTCATGTGTTCCAGGTGATTGTTATTCCCCCCAGTGCTCATAGGCTTTAAGAAAAAAAAAAAAAAAATCCTCAAGAAATACTAAGTTAATTATTGTGGTTATTCAACATACCTCAGAAGGGAACCACAGTCCCATCTCTCTAGTTCTTCTGGCTGCAAGTCCGTTCCCTCAGCTGCTTTGAATTTTCAGATGGTCTTAGCCAATTATGAAGAAATAAAATGATGCAGGAATTGTAAACTCTTTTTACAGAGAATTTAATTGAAGTGCTTGTTTCTATAAAGCTAAGAAACAAACAAACATTTAGGCACTTGCTTTAGACAAAATAAACAAATGAAGTACAGTGCATCAAGCCGGACAGATTTAACTTACGACTTTATAAGGTGTAACCAGGACATTGTAAACCAACTTCCCTTGCTAAAATTCCCAAGTATGAATTTTATGTGACTTGTTATTAAATGTTTAGTCTGAATAAGACGAAGGAAGAACGGAGTCCTTACATGTTCTAAATGAGGCCTGCATAATAGTTGAATCATTTTATTTCTCCTGCATCATGAAGTGGTGAAATTCTTCCAAAAAAGGAGAGAAAAATAAGAACAGAAGCACTGAGGACAATGTTATAAACCACCCTTCAATTCATTACAGAAACCTTTGATATATTACACACATGAGGAAAATGCCATTGGTCCCCTTGCAATCATATCTGTCAGATTTTACTGCAATTATCATGATTAGTACCTCTGCACAATCTGCTACAGAGACAGTCCAGTTGTCTTTCTATGTAGTAAAGAAGCTGACTGCAATTCACAATTCTGCTTAGACTTGAACCCGGCTAAGTTAAAGGGCCTGCTTTTCACCATCATTACTCTTGGCTCCGATGCAATGCTTTTGTGCTACATCAGAGCCTGGTCTGGCAGATTTAAAATAAAATAATGCAAAAAGTACTTGCTTAATGTGCTGTTTTTCTGATTTTTTCAATAGCTGGGTGGCCATTTGTCGGTAGGAGGCAGCAGGAATAATAGTCTGGTTTGTTGGGAGCACATTGTTTATAAAATGTTTTAAATTAGAAACATATCCAGGGATTTGGATGGATATGATTACAAATTAAAATGCATGTAAAAATATTACCTCAAAGGGCATGCTTCTCATTTGTATTGAGACCGGTTTTGTCCTCTACCAAGCAAGTTGTCCTCTACTTAAGACAAGGTTTTGAATTCTGGAATTACATTCGTTGTCTCCACAACACGTGAAATGAGAGAGGCTGCAGTACCAATGCTGTACTTGGCTAATAAGTTATAGCACCAATTAGCAGATTCTCAACCAAAAAAAAAAGATATGATCCTACTCACCAGCCTCTGTATTACTAATTCTGTCAGTGGGTCACAGCGTTATGTTGGCAACAAGCAACAAAGCCTGTGCTTTCTTGATATACCTACCAGAAAAGAAAGATGTTGGGAAACAAACTTCCTATGAGTTTCCTACCAATCATCAGTTGTTTTGGGGGTTTTTTTTTGATATATACAGCTTCTTCAAGACAACTGAGTCACGGTCTTTGGATGGATGGTAGTGACAATCCTATCCTGCTTTCCTGTAATACCTGCGGCTGCACCACCAGTGCTGCCAGTGCCAATAGTCCAAACCATGTTTGGTAGATCAGGTGTTTTGCAGCTGCTTCTTCAGCTGTCTGGCAAAATCTTGCTCATTAAGAGGCACAGATCTCACCTTTGCCATCACATACACTGTGACCTTCTTGGACTTCCCACTGTCACACCTGTGAGTACAGGTCCAGTGCGTAAAGCAAGTATAAATGACTAATGTAAACCTGCGTTTTTAATCAGCTGAGTGCTCATTCAGTTAACACCTTCCTTTGAATACAGCCTTCCATGTTCTCTAAAGAAAACATCTTCAGGTTTGTTTTGAAACAGTATTTTGACAGCCACTCTGCTGAAATGAAATTACAAATGCACATATATACATACATACATTTTCTTCTTTTTCCTTCCTCAAAGTAAATAAATCAAAGCCCCGGGTCTCTACCAACAACTTTCATTTCTGCAGTGCAGCTGGCAAAGAAAAGTACAAATAAGGTCCCCCCTTTCAGTTAATTGTACTTTTAGATGACCTCCCAAGTGTAATTTATAATATTCGTGACATTTTCCTATTCATTTATTAAACTCCAGGAGACCATTACAGTTTCTAGCCATTCAAACAGAAAGTCACACCATTTCTCACACATTCCAAATGGAGCCAAAAAGATGCTGGCACTCCATCAACTACAGAGCAAGCCTGCGAGCATATTTCCTCCAAAATGTGTTTTCCTTACATGAAGATGGTGTGAAGATTTCTAATTCTTGCAGAGAAACAAAAACAGTCTGTAAAAATACAGCAACTCAGTAATATTGCAGCATTTTATCAGAGTCAGAAAGAAAATTTAAAAGGCTGGGCACCTTTCCACAGAAACGAGTGTGCCGAGTACAGTCTGCAGGGATAGTGCACAAGGATCTGAAGAAAGGAAGCTAAGGGATGGCAACAGCACCTGCTGCTTAAGGTAGTCAGATGTTATACAGTCAGAAGGGATAACCAAATCCTGTCCCAAGTAATCATTTTCAAAGACCATTGAGAAATGGAACTGTACATGCAAAAGGCACCCATCTGGCATCAGCAACAGAACTGTAAAAAGGCAATGGGTAAGTACTTATTTTTGAGTGAAACGCAGTCAAATACAAAGCAAATATCAAAATACTACCATCAAGTGGTGGGTGAGAGGGGGAGTTACAAAATAGAGGAGAAGCCAGAAAACAAGGGCTGCACAACTAGCACACTGATAGGATATGAATCCAGAAATATGTTTTGACTCTACTGTGCAAGACAGCAAGGAGGGTGTGAAAGGTTTCTTCGAGCATCACAGAAATGTCTAGGCTTTGTCAAGAGCTTGGAAGAAACTTTGCCTTTTATCAAAGATTTTTTCTCTTCCGCTTTTCCTGCTCAACAACACTAGTGCCAGTAAAGAGGAGAGAGGAACAAGTATTAGTGGATATAGTATGTCCACATCTAATGCTGTTCGGCAACCTTGCTAGCAAAACAGCCAAGAATGGAACATGGTAAATAAAAGGTATGATCTTACCCTTAAATACGGCCATTCCACATCTTGGCTGAAGCACCGGAGCAGGACGCTGTGAAGGTTATGTCCCGTGTATTTCTGTACTGCGTACTCATTCCTGCCTTTCATTCTACTACTTATCGCGGACTGGTTTTCTCAGGGTCTTGTTGCAGATGTAGCTGGATGGACAGCCTGCTGAAAAGAAGAATTACCAATGACTTTTGCTTGCCTGCACCCAAGCTTTCCTTCATCTTTTGGCTTTGGCTGGGAAGGATTTTTTAGCTTAAGAAGCCACACTTAAGGTCACATGCAAAGGCCACTTGCACAGAGGGACAGAAGCAGTCATAAGCAGACCTTAAAGCACTTTTCCTACTGAAGGGCTCAGGAGTCTTCAGGTCAGCTGGAACACCAGCACGAGTTGGACCCCCGGAAATGTGTATTTGAGTGCTAGGACTTGTCTGTGCATTGCCAGCAGTGGTAAGATGATTCTCTTAGCGGAAAATACAGAGACTGTCAGAGAGAATATGTACTGCATTTATTGAAACCTCAGTGTTTAGCACACAAAAACCTCTTAAAATCACTAAGGTGCCTCAAAACTTCTTCATAAATGAGCAGAAGAATAGAGTACTGTGTTCCCAACATTATGGATGGAAAAATCTCCCAGAACAAAGTCCCAGACCTTATCACAATTGCTTCCTGAAAGGAAGCGAGGCTAAACAGTGCCCAAGGCCAATCGAAGCCTGCGTGGAAACCTTGTCTCTTGTTGCTCTAGGTATCAAAATAGGAAGTAAACAGCTCAGAAACAGTGCTGAGAATGGTTTGGAGGAAGTACGGTTTCCTCTCCCTGCACTTGCTAAGTTCGCTTATCTTTCATGCTCTCAGCATCCCCCATTCACTCACTGCAGCCAGCAAATGCTGCAGAGGCCTTGCAGAAATGACCTAGAAAAATAACATTTATACAAAAAAATCTATCACCAGCTCATGACTGAGAAACCCTGCAATGCTCTGCCTGAGAACATGATCTTGGAGGGCGCTGCTTTAGTGGGGATAAATGTACATCACACCCCTCAGACCCTCTTCGTTCAAGGCCCAAGATCTTCGCCAAAGACACACCTGAAGTAGGAGGTGATCTTACACCTTTGCTGAAGATGCAACCTGATTCTCATTTTCACCCTATTTATATGCATATGGTCACAACAGCTAAAACTCTTTGAAATACATTATAGGCATCACTTAATGGGAAATGTATTTCTTTAGTTTTCTTCGGATTTTCATTGGATTTGGGAAAAAACAAGGCCTGATCTGTCTGATCTCTTAACTGGAGATACAATGTAGCAGAGATAACCAGAGATATGACGATCTTTTCATCAAAGCTAGAGGCTTTTATGAAAGAATTGACAACAGTAGACCCACTAATGAGAAAGAATGAAGGGCTATACAAGTCGCCAAGGCATCTACCCTATATGTGGAAGCCAAACCAGAGCTGACACCACAGTGTCACTGGTCTCAGGGTCCAATTACTAGTGCATTAGGAATTTGGGCGTGGATTTTTGGTTAGGATAAGGAGCAAATACATGATTTTTAAATGCACTGGTCTGGTGAAATTCACATTAGGGAAAGAGGTGGTCCAGCTGCAGAGCTGCTAATGGCTCTGACATGATGAAAATGACTGATGGACAGAAAGGGCTTTCCAAAAACTGGAAAAAGCAGACATGCACTAGTTTAGAAGGGAGGAAAAGAGGAAAAGGAGAAAAGAGAACCCAGTCAGCTTCATTCCAGTTGCTAAAAAATACAAGGACAAATAAACAATTGCCTCCAAGATAAGTAGGCCATAAATTAGAGGCAACATGGAATTGTTGAGAATAAATCACATGAAATCACTCCAGTTTTCTTTATGACAATAACAGGCATTGTGGGTGGACACAAGCTGCAAACATCATTTATATTGATTTACACAGAACAGGGTCAAAACCTGTGCTAGGCTTTCTCAGAACTTAACCAAAGAAACATTTTCTAGATGAATCAACAATGAAGTGGGTGCTAAACTGGTAGAAACCAGACCAGGTAGGTCTCAGTTTTTCACTGCAAGGAACTATCAAGCAGGACTCCTGGCTAATATGCCCTAAATGGGGACTAATTTGTCATTTTCATGCATGATTTGGCCAGCAGGAAATAAAACATCATTGTTATTAAATTGCCACTGGCTGGGAGGAGCGATGGGACAAGCTGGCTTAGAGCCCTAAGGAATGCCCATAGGTAAGGGCAACTGATCACACAAAGAAAGTACAAAGAGGTTGCTAGTCCAGAGAAAAGGAAAAACAGCTGAAACATGGTAATTGCCTTCAAACACATTAAATGTAAATGCAAAGCAAAAGGGCAGAGCCTGTTCTCCAGGCCTGTCTGCCCTCTAGAACATGAATTCAGAGCCCTAAATTTCAGCACAGGAGATGGCAGATATGGCTTTAGGAGGATGAAGTTAGAGGAGCATCTGTGGGCAATTGATACTGCTTGGGGCTAGCACAACACTCGTCTCCCTCTTAGCTCTGTATTTTCTCTGATTTTAACTGTAATGGAATACTTCTGTAAGCTATAAAAAAAAAAGTAAAATCTGAGGTATATATGTAGGAGATCTACAGACCTTTGGCTTGGACTATTACTGTCTGGACGTTGACTAGTTAAATGAGCAGTGAACATTTTTTAATTTCATTTCAAATTTTAATTCAGGATCTGTTTTTTACAATGAATCATGCAAACATTTGTGATTGACTATTCCAATACAAAATTACCTATTTTGGGAAAAAAAAGAAATTTCTGGATTGCAAGCTGGCCCAAATTTTACATGTGAGTAGTTTTATGAAGTTTCACAAAGGAATTTTCATAGCCCACCACTTTGCTTTCACTATCAACTGAGAGGATTTTTAGTATTTAAAATCAAGACATTCAGAAAAACTGAGCTGATGAAACAAAACTTTTATTGTCATTTGTTTTTTCATTTTCTTCAAAAGTTCATGACTTCAATCTTTCTGCTAAACATATATTTTAATTCTGTTCTTTTATTAACTGGACAAAACACTGTACTAGACAAAAATGCTACATCAAAACTCTGCTGGCTGCTGTTGCAAGACACCTAGAGAGTTTTAATGCAATCTGTGGAATAGGTGGAATTTTAGCCTTTTCAATATCCTAGAAAATCTGATCAAGAGTTTGCAAACAGTTGTATTAGCTTTTCTTCATCAGTGCACTCACAGATTTTAAGATCAATTTTAACACTGGGAACCATTTGAGAATTAGATTTTTTTTATACCCAATGAGGAAGCAAACAAAATCCTTTTAAAAAGAGATAAATGGGAACTACAAACATCATAATCTCTGGGGCTAGGAAGGATGATCATCTTCATACATTTTTTAAAAGAAATCATACTAAACTAGGTCAAATTATACAAAGAACAATTTGGGGGGGGGGGGGGAGAAAATGACCGTTTTCAGAAAACCAGGCTTTTGAGAAAGTCCTGGCATATTAAACAGGCAGACGCTGATGCCAGTTGATTACTAAATATCAAACCCACATTAGTAAAATGATATATTTCCCACACACAGACTGCATGTCTAAAGATCTGCCGGAAACAAAAGCTGGTTATTTGTACGGGGCACATGTTCACATTTGTGTCCAGATTCAGTTAGGAACTGGGGCATGGTAAGTACCCAGAGAGCACTCCTGGGACCTTGGAGTTTTCTGTCCAGCAGACATGAAAGGTGAGACATTGATTTTCACTGGGGAGAAATGGTGGAGCAAATCTTCGGTTTTTCCTCCTGAGCATGTAGCTGGCCTTCTCCAGGCATAACAGTGTCTAAAGGAGGAGAAAGAAGCATCCTACAGGCAAAGACGCCTCATAAGCAGGAGATTTAATAACAAGCATGGAGAGGAGTGTTTTCCTCTCTCTCTTTTTCTCAAAAAAGCTTCAAATGATCTTGGTTTCATCCCACTGTAGAAAAGGAATATGTTGAAATATTTAAAAATAAAAGGGTTGCGCGACGGAAAAACAGTTTCCTGCCAAGCTTTAATTTTGAGTCCATTGAGTCAAGTCATTCTGACCTCACTGTTTAAATTTCGAATTTAGTTGGCCAGCCTCTGGGCTTTTGGATAGGAATTACTTACCCTGTGAAAGCAACAATCTGCAAAGCCTCCCCCCAGAAGTGGCAATGGCAGTATTAGTTTGGGAACCTGACTTTGAACCAGGTCAGCGCTCGCCGTCAGTGGGAAGTTTGAGTGTACATACAAAAGGTTCTTCAAAAACGCTCTTTTCTTTCAGTCTAAGCCCATGATGAATACTATCCTCTCCTATCTATGCTCTGTGGTCACCCTGTTGGTGACCTTACCTTACACAGTTTTATTTACAGTTCTTTTATATGCAAGAGAAGTTGTTAAAGAAATGTAATTATTGCCATGAAAGTCACAAACCTTGTGCTGGGAATCCACGCATCATTTCAGGATTTCAACTGTATAACAGTTTTCACCGTGATTTTCTGATAATAAAGTAACTTTTACTACAGAATGGAAGTTGCCCTAGGGCAAAGTAAAATAAGTTATATTTGTATTATGTAAAGTGTTTTGTGATGTGACAAAATATATATATACACTTTTTTTAAAAGGAGAGAAAAAACTCTTTTTGTTCATGTTTGGAAGTTTGGATTAAGTGCCAACTTTGACTGAAGGGAGAGCTTAATTTGAACACCTGAACCAACAACGGATATTTCAAAATCCATCCATACATATTGCATTGCTTTTATTTGAAAGTTCAGAAAATAATGTTGGTAAGAATTTAAGTAGCATGTTAAATCTTCAGCCAGTCTTTCCACTCAATATATTTGTTAAAATAATGTGCTGAAGCAGCAGGAATTTATTATTGGGCTTTTTCACACAAGACACACCTTGAATTTTTCCATTCTAAATCTTTTAACAGATGCATAAAGTGGTAAAGTGCTTCATAGAAAAAGCTTCATATATGATGTGAGTTCAAACAGCAACGTAATGAAGATATGAAATACAAACTATTGAACTATATCTTAATTAGTTTCAGATTTTCAATCTAACATTTTTAGGTGTTTTTGACATCAACAATCAGATAAAGTAAAACCTGCAACAGACATTAGACTATGGAGAAAAGTTAGTTATCATTAGCATATATTTGAAGTAAGTTTCTGGTTTGAATTTTTTAAAAAAACTGTTTTAAGTATCACTTTTACCAATACAAAATGCTAGTATACTAAGGATTTGGCCTACATCATTTTAAGCTAACAACCCACTGTAGGTGACCTTGCATTTATAGACAAACTGACTGAAGTGGTGTCCGAGACACAGAAATCTCCATTACTGTGGCACAAGAAGTAACTAAAAATGCCTATTTTGTCTGGACAGATGAAGTCAGGTGACAATATAGAGAGCCTGCAAACATAATGCCTTACCAGGATATACAGTGCCTTTGATTCTTTGATTTTGGAAATGTGTGTACAAAACGCTAGGACAAACGTAGAGGAATCAGACACCTCTGTTGCAAATACACACATATTGTGGGTGCTGCACCAGGCAGCACTGGCATAGCTTACAGGTTTGAATATCACTGCCGGCATAATGCAGCTGACATGGGAGCTACCAAAATGGGTTAGATCAGATTTCCTCTTTTCCCTGTTTGCTGCAGCACTGTACATTGTCTTCTTGCCCACGGGCCCCTTGCCTGCACTCTCACTAATTCCTCCCTGCCACCTTCTTTACAGAGACAAACCTTTCCTGGTGACCATACACATCAACTTTGGCTTAAAAAAGATAACATTATGTTACACTAAGAAACATCTAAGTTGTCATGAATTTACATTAAAATTCAAAAATGTAAGTTTTCTTCATTTTTCAGCATGAGAATTAGTGCTCTGCTTGCTTATTTATAATCCTGCCTTTCCTCCAGAAGCATCCTATCATCCATTCTTGGACAAAACCCATATAATAACATGTCACTAACTCAGTGCCTACAGAGATCAGCTTCCAGGATCAAATATGAAAAAGGCAGACCCCTGAAAAGCTTGTAAGATTCCAGTAATAAGTCCTGGCTGGCTTTTGAGATATGTCTGATGGCTTTTGGTTTCATGTCATAAGTAAGGGGTATAAAAGAGTATGCAAGCTGTTCATAAGGATACTGAAACAGAAGTCATTGCACACTGAGATCAAACAGCTGTTGAATTGGTAAAGCTAAAAGAAACCCACAGTCTTATAACAAGGTCTGAAATTTTCAGAGCCTGTTGTATTGCACATAGTTAGCTGCATATGGTAAGTTATAGTATCTCATCAAATTTCCAACACAGCCTCTTGGGCAGCAAAAGAAATGCTAGCTAAAAACTGATATAAGTAAGTTAAACTTCTATAGTGTTTTGCATCATACTGAAAGAGATATTTTTGTGGAAAGAGTAGAAAGAATCTTTTGATAAGGAAATAAGCTACACAGACAGCAAAAAAAAAAATGGATTTAACTAATTATGTCACTGTTATAGTGTGCTTCTGGAAGCGAATCACATCTTTTTTTTTCCCAGCAGGCTACATATTGCTGGGCGGAATCCACTCCCTGTGGGCAAACTGGAAACATTCCTGCCAGTTCAGGGCACAGTGTGCCATTTCATTTAATTCACTATTTGGAAAAGAGAAATCAAGTGGAAGAAATGCAGAACAATGCCTGCACTCAAACAAGATTAACCTTGCTCATTTTTGTGTTTTAACCTTGTCAAAAAATCTCTGCTTGAGCAATTAAAGTTTTGGTAAGGACTCCCAGCTCTAAGAGGTGTTTAGAAGATGACTTGAAACAACTCCTGGAGTATTTTGTAGCAAGAATAATTAAGCAGTGAGCATGTGTGAAAACAAAACAAAATTGTTGTTGCATTACTGCTGTTAAAAAGTTTCACTGATCACATGAATTTAAGTAATCATCTGAAACAGAAGATCTGTGCTGAGAGAGCAGATTAAGCTTTTATAGGCTGCTCAGTGAAGAACTGGACTCTCATCAAACATGGGAAGCAAGGATACTTTAGAATGCAGGTACATCCAAAATGGCTGGAAACCTGGAAATATGATAAATGTCTGATTTGGTTTAGCATCTTAGAAAACCAGTGGAAGGACAAATGCGAGAGACCTTTGTTGAATCATTAGATAATACTGGAGAAGAAAATTTGTGGCAGGAAAATGGTTGTGTCTACAACAGATACTGAAACTGGATGAATGAAAAATGGTGCCTTTTTATTGCAGTTAGATTTAAATATAAATTGCCCTCCCCGGGGGGGGGGGGGGAGTAGGTCTGCAAATATATGTTTTACTGTCATTAAAAT
>NW_010972610.1:767662-803495 GCF_000737465.1 Haliaeetus leucocephalus | reverse complement strand
CGGCGCGGGGGGGGGGGGGGGGGAGTAGGTCTGCAAATATATGTTTTACTGTCATTAAAATGTGTATGCTGCTGTTACAAATATTTTGATAAGTTAAAATTTTATTTTATATAAGCTGGGTTTGATCAAAAGGTAAAGATTGTAGAATATAGGGGTTTGAAGCTCGCAATGTAGCCATAGAAGCTTAGGAACATACAAAATGTGTTGCATACAATCATAATAAAATAAGTATTGTCTAAAATTAGTTAACCATAGAAACTCTGACAGATTTGTTAGTTTGTAGTGTTTTGTCCTAAGAAACTAAGAGAGATCGTTACGGACCTTAGTCCTGTTGCTTAGAAACTCCACTTTGATCAAGATTCCAGTTAGTGGAATTAAGTAAGATTAACCAATGAATGTTTTAGTATAAGAATATTGATAAGGTGATGTGACTGAGGGCCAATCACTAGAAACATTAAATTTAAGAATTAACATTGAATGTACTTCTTATGTAATCTAATACATGATGGCGAAAATCGTACTGCGCAGAATCACATAAGAGAGGTCAACTATCGGACAAAGTGAGGAAGACTATGGAAGACCACCAGAGGGCTTCTGAAGACCACCAGAGACTTCACCGTGCCTGGGTAGAGGGACATTTACATATGCTAATGATTTATCGGACAGTTGATGATTATGTATGACATTTCCCAGAAATTTAGTGAATATGTATAAGAGGTGTGTATTTGATCTGTACAGTTAGACTAGCCAGGTGCCCACACTAGGTGGAGTGATCCCCTGTGTGCCCAGTGCTGCAATAAAGGAGTGCCTGCTTCTTAATTTCTCATTGCTGTTAAGGAGTTTTATTCTGGATTTCGGTAACACTGCCCCAAAGCATGGCAGATAGGTTGCAAGTCCAATGGACAGTCTGCAAAGAATGTGGCAACTGAGAACAGCAAACACTGAACAAATGACCAGGACATCTAGAAGAACACACAGCTACTTGATTAAATCAACTGGACAGACAAAATGCCTAAAATATGAGCATTTTCTGGCAGAGCAAACACACTCAAAGAGGCTGATTTTTATATCCAGTTTGTGCTAATGCCTGTCACAGATCAGCTTTTAGCCACTGTATAAGACTTGCATGGGAATCAGTAATGGCTGCACTTGCATTGTCCCCAGTGAACTGCTTCCCCTTTCTCAGAAGCTACCCAACCTTGGCCTTTTCTTAAAATTGCTCCCAGGCTAGAAGCCCACATCCTAGTTTCAAAAAACATGACTTGCTACTTAGGAATGTAAATCACTTTGCATCCTGATCTTTGAGAAACTAAGTGAGCCCAAGGAGTGGGAGAATGTTCCTCGTTGTTCTGCACCACCCCGAGGGCCAGGGGGTAAGTGACCTCCACCCCCAGGAGCAGAAAGCGCCCAGCCAAAGGAGTGGGGCGGCAAACGAGGGCAGGTCATTTGGGATTGAATTGTTTCATTTACACGTAGTGAGGGCATGCCCTCCACCAGGCTGCTGGGGGCGGGGGGCAGATGCCGAGACTACTGATAGAGCATTTCAGTGCCCTTCAAAAGAGGGCATTTAAGGGCTGTCTTAAGGGCTTTTTTTTTGCTCCTTTATTTCATATACATAGGCACCATGCGTGCAAAAGCCTGGCTTGCTTGAAACCCCTGGGGGAGGCAGCAACGTTGCACAAGAGGGGGAAGCAGAACCTCTCCTGAAATGGTTTTAAAAGGTTTTATCAAAAGTTTTAACCCCCTGATGCAAACCGATCATTACAGCACTAAAACAAATAGCACATCACAGCAGTAGGGTAGCTAGCAGTGTGATACACGTCAGGAAGGGATGGCGTTGCTCTGAAATCCACAGCAATACCTATCAGCCCCTGTGGATCTGTCTCAAACTAATTGTTGTGCAAGTGCTGCCCTGTGAGGGCTCAGGGAAGTCAGATATATTCTCATCACCTTGCAAGCAGTGTTAGAGAAGATCCCGAGGAGATTTGGTTCCCCGAGACAGACATCAGAAATGTGAAGATGAATAAGGAGCAGTTGCTGACAAGGCAATTCACAAGCACTTAGCTGTCTACTTTTCTCCCTACCGCAATCTTTCCTTTTCTTCTGTAGGCAGAAACATCCAATTCTCTTCAGTTCTGGCCTGCTTGCCTGCATCTAGATGCAAAGTCTTTGTTGGGGTGGGGGGGGCAGATACAGAGGCAAATCAGGCAGTATTTCCTAATCTTCTTACCCAGGCACAGAGCTGGCCCTTATTACTGTGAGGTCTTCAGAGTGAAAACTATACTGGCACAGCATATCCAGGGCAAGAGAGTATTTCACTGAGTTGTTGAGGATCACATACTGTTCAAATTGCTAAACCAAAATTTAGAAGTTCATAACCAGTAAACGTTATATTAAATAATTGTCACTGGACTAGTTGAAGAGAAACATAAGCAAACTATGGAGTTACCAATAGTTACTAAAACAAAATCCACATTCCCACTTAGCCCTTTCATACATTTGAGGGCTGCCAAATGATTTATTTACTTTTACTAGTTAGCATTTACTGATTCTAACAAAGCCAGTAAAACATGGACTGAGTTATGCAGCCGAACAAAGGGAAACAAGTGAATAATGAGTTGAAAAATATTTGATTATGTACAACTGTACTAATCATATTTTGGCAATAACTACCAGTCAGCAATATCAGAGTGTCTTCAACAATGACAGTAAGTAGTAGTCAGTTGATTACAGCCCAAAATTTAAATCAGGTATTTATGAATCAACTGAAGTAGACTAATCATAAAGTCAGTTATCATTACTACTAACACAATAACTCCAGAAGTAAATGTGATTATGAAATTTTGCCAAAGGGCTACACAGCATTTCAAGTAAAATTCAATTCCATTACAGCACACTAAGATGCAACTTCATATTCAGATCTCTTAGACTGAAGAAAAGACTCAAATGCATAGTTAGATATGATGGGAATTGCTTAAAATCTCACACTACACCACATTAAACAACTAACCATAGCTTTTAGGGCTCCTTCAAGGAAATCCCATTCTAGGGCTAACACTAGGATTAAAAAGATAATGTCATATAACAATTACT
This sequence comes from Haliaeetus leucocephalus, assembly GCF_000737465.1. Lineage (NCBI taxonomy): Eukaryota > Metazoa > Chordata > Aves > Accipitriformes > Accipitridae > Haliaeetus > Haliaeetus leucocephalus. The sequence goes on along the minus strand of NW_010972610.1, from coordinate 800,402 downwards.
GCTCAAGACTATGAAGTATTCCTATTTACTGGTGTAGCTGAACATTTTTACATTATAAAAGTTAGATTAAAATAACTCCATCCAAAGAGATCAGTACAATAACATTACAAAATGAGACAGAGAGAGTGTTGCTCATACTGGATTTGCTGCACACACAAATTGGTTTTGTTGGACAAAGGTTGGAATTTTATTTTTATCTGTATTCTGAAAAGCTTAATTTTTTTTCTCATCAAGAGTATATATGTATTTCTCTTGAAACTCAGGGGATTTCTCGTGGAATCTGAAGCAAGGAATGTTGGTTTCTCTGACTTGTCTGGCACTGAGCCAGCTTGGTGAACTCCATCCACACACCAGCTCTCTGAGTGGTCTATAGGGGGCTTGTCAGAAGAAGGGTACAGAAGCTCTTGGAGAACGAGAGGTTCCTGGTCACTCTGATCTTCAGAAAAGCTGATTCTTTCCCAGAACTATTGAAAGTTTAAAGGACTCTTTGGAGAACAATCTTTAGCTGGGGAGTTCATTCCCTGCTCCACAGCCTGCCTGAGAAGAAACTGGTTTTAATTGCTGACTGTTCAAGCCAAGCTCAAACTTTTACCATGTCCCATTTCTCAGATTCCAGCTTTTTTTGAAATCTGAAGGTTAACAGAATGGATCATGAGAGAGAACCTGCTGTTGTAGCTGCTGCCCAGAAGCAAACGTCTTCTCCTTACACTCGAGTTCTTCTGTCTTCCCTTCACACATAGGAAGACTGTATTCCTCTTTTGCTAAACAAGCCTCATGTTCATTTTAAGTATCATAACTATAATTAATATACCCTAAATAGACTGAAAATTCTGCTTGGAAGGTCTAATAGTCTAGAAAGTTTTGACCATATGATGCAAATCAGTATGGTTTCTAACTAGCAACATCTTCCATGATTACTTTTCTCAGGACAAAAAAGATATATTTTGATAAAATTTTTTGCATTTCTAGCTGGATGAGAACTCCCAAGCAGCAAAAATATCACATAGAGACAATAGCTGTAAAAAAGTTAGCTACGCATTCATTTGGAGTTTCAAGCTTTCTTGCAAGAAATAACTGCAATTTGCATTGCTGTACAGAAAGTGTTCGCTCTTAAGTTTCTGTTTCTGAATGAGAAGCATCTATTAGTGTGTGCCTGGCTGATTAAAAATCTGATTTTTTTTTTAGGAAATCTATATATATTTGCTTCTTTCAAGTCCTTAGGAAACATTATAAACAATAAACATGGTGCCAAACTTGCTGATTTCTAAGGAAAGAGTCTGAAATACTAGGTTTCAGTATTTCAGTAACAACAATAAATTCCTGATGGCAGCCTTCCTAAGAGAGTCATAAATATTTTTCGTCAGTGTGCAGTTCTACCATTTGCAACGTGATGTGACATTCATGGTAGTATCAAAAGTTCAAATCATAATATCCTGCCAGGAAGCTTTAAAGCAGCTCTTGGACTGCACTAAGGCATCTGTTTGGTATCAAACATAAGATCAATAGTTTCCCTGTTGACTACTATTTAATAACCTGATTTTCTGGACAACACAAGAGAAGATACAACTTATAGAACATAATTGTAGTCATCGGAAAGAAAGCAGAAACAAATGGCAGTGTTGTTTGTTTGTTCAAATTCTTTTATTGTTAAAGCAAGCAAGGACATCCCTGTACACACAAGGAACAGATCAAGTGGGGAGAGGATGCAGCCACAACAGTGAAGCCCAGCAAGGAGATCTTAACATTAATTCCCAGTGCTCTGTGTACGTCTGCACAGCTATGACTAGAAAGTAGTGTGTAATCCTGGCAGAAATGCTTTGTAGGTTGAGTTCCTAATTTAATACTAAATAAAAACATGCTGAGAACATTTATGCATATGATGCTACAGCAGTAGTTTGTGAGTTGGCTTCTACATGCAATATCAGGTTCCTCCGTAAACACAGAACCCTCTTCTTCATATATAACCCCAAAATATTACAAGGCTGATATATTAACTGATTCCCATACATTATAAATCACTGTATGAAATATGCCATAAAACTTACTGAGTCATAGGTACCACTCCTCCCTTGAAATTAAATACAAGTTAGGCCTAAACTTGAATTTAAATGTTTGATTTCACATTTTTTTAATTGTTCCCAGAGTTATTGTTTTCTAGTCAAGGAATTTCAAAGAAATAAGTAAAGTATCTTGTGAAAGAAGATCAGAAACGTGTGATCAATTGTGAGAACTGGGATGGAATAATTTTAATGAAAATCATACTTTTCTATCATTGTTTCTCAGAGGACAAACTGAAAGGACATAACATTAATCCTCTTTGCCAAAATTAAGCAATGAAACTTCCTAGGGGAATCTTCAGTGGAAGAATATCCAAGCAGAAAAGCCGAGTGTATTTACGGTTCTCTAATCATATGGGAAGCTGTCACATAAAGTTTTATGAGCCTTTTTTGAGATGTTATAATAAGTCTTTGTTAAGTGTATTGGAGATAATCTGAACTCTTGAAAGTGTTTTCTAAGTGCTGTGAATATCAATGCACTCCATGCTAGCACGAGTTTTGTAGAAACACAGCAGATACTTTTCCCCTGTTTATACATAAAAAGAAGAGCTCTTTCTTCACAAGTAAATGGGACTGTGACCCTCCTCAGCACTGTGTATGTTTTTTTCAGCATCTCATATGGGTAAATAGCCTCTTCATGGAAAGACTGACTTCCATGTTGTGAAGGATAAGTGTAGAAGCTCTTGAAACTTACAAAGCTGGATACTTAGTGAAGTTTCTCCACTCTTGGTGAAACACATAGGTATTCCTGCAGCTCTTACAGCTCCCTCCTCCCAAGTTTGTTTGTTATCTCCTGCTAAATTCAGTCCCTGACAAGATGTGAAACAGATCAAAATCCCCCCTCTCAGTTTGTAGTGTCTCGGAAGGTTAGAAGTTCATGAGTTCATTTTTCAATGTTAAAAATATGCAAGAAGGAAAAAAGAGAGAATACAAAGCTTTCTGACACCTTTCAGGCCAAAAACAAACAAACAAAAATAAAAACAAAGAGAGCACAGACATGTTAATTATTGAGATTGAGGCCTCTCAGTCTGCCAAACCAGTGGCTATTTAAAGATCTTCTACACCTCATTTCTATGTTCTTCCCTGGTTGACCTTCCCCGGGTCATGGCTAGATAGGGAAAAAATAGTCAAGTGCAAGAAAGACCCTTTAATTAGCCATTGCCCTCTGCAAATGGGGTCACCAAAGCAATGAGCTTACTCAGCGTCCACCAATAAAATCTTTTGGTAAGAAGTCAAGCCATAACCACACACCAGGCTCCCTCTTCCCTTCTTTGCGTTTCTAGCCCCAACCACATGTCTCCCCCAGGGACAGCCACCTCCAAGAGTGCTATCCCAGAAGGGTCAACCCGGAGTCACCTTCCAGCCTGCAGGTCCCTGGGACAACCTTCCCATTGGGTACAGGGAATAATAACAGGCAAAGAGGGAAGTTCACACCAGCCATGTGTATACTAGGGAGTGATCTAGCAAAGTGAAGGACCTGGGGCTGAGGACCCAGCATTTGCACTATACAACGTTCAGGGTTTCTTTACTTAGGTTTGGTCCCAGGGACCAAATGCCCATTTGTGTCTACAGCTCAGCTGAGGCTCTTGCAGCTTAGTATCACCTAAAAGGAGCCCAGCTCATACACCCTAAGACTGCTCCATGACACAAACCAGAGCACTGTAAGTGGGGATAAGCAGGAAATTTTCTTCAAAAGCATTCTGCTCATCCACACACCATGCCTAGAGATCACGGTCAACCTCTCCCCACAAGTACATCCACTGTCCTTCTGAGGCAGCCATTCCTGGAGGGCTTTCTCACCTTACAACCTCTGTTCTAATCCACACAAGTATTGGTAATATAGCAGGGGGAGACTGACTGACCCCAAGGCACCTCATTAAATTTTTTCTGTTCCTCATGGACTTTACTTCTCTTGTCTCACTGGGAAATCAAAGCCCCCAAAATACTTCCAATCCATTTTTCTCTATGCACCAGGGAGATGTGGGGATCAGTATTCGGCAGACAGTTTATTTGCTACATATTGTTTTATCCCCTCCACTTAGTGTGGAGTATTTTCTGTGTGAAGGAGAGAGGAAAGAAGCGCTTCTCATTGCTTGTGAAGACAGCATCTTCCAGCAAGCTGCAGACACTCTCAGTACATCTCTTTTGGGGTTCTCTATCTAAAAACTAAATTCACAGCAATGATTTACACCACTTTCCCACTTCTGTCTTTCATTTTAGTCATTTCATTAGGAATCAGTATTGCATACTCTTGGTGACCAATATCTGCAGGCACAGTGGGATGACAGCAAGACCCTGAGATCCCACAGCAGGTCCAGAGGGGAAGGAAGGGACAGGAACTGCAGCATTACACAATTATACTTATATATCCACAGTGCCCAAACCACATCATCTTTTAAAAGAGAGTGACTTTCTAGGGGGAAGATAAACAAAGGTATGGTCTTTAAAGGAAGCTAATTTACTTCACAAACATTTTCAAGCCTTAAAAGAAGACCGCTCTACAGCCTTTGGGCAGAAGTCTGACTACTGCAAAACAGCAAAACAGCTAAAATGCATTTCACTGAAAGTAAACAAAACCACAAACCTAAGCATTCAAAATAAATGTTGAGAGCATAAAATAAACCTTTGCCAACAAGCTGGTGTCTATTTCAATGACTGTCTTGGGCTGCTGTTATTTAAAAGATAAAGTTTTCACAATATACAGTGATATAATCCAAACACTGCAATAAGTTTTGCTTTAATTAGGAACTCTGAGTGTCTCCATCCTGAAGGAAAAAAAAAAAAAAAAAAGGTCGTTACACCTGAATAGAGGAGAGAAGCAGAAGAAGAGCTCCCGGCCCAGGGACTTTGCTCTTTTTTAGCATGACGTATGCAGACTCTATGGATAACCCTCCTTTCCTTCCAAAATACCTTGGTGACTTGAATGGAAATGCCCTTCTTTCCTCCAGGGACAGTCCTGATACCATTTCCTTATGCATGACCTTTGATGTTTCTGTGTGATTCCTAAAAGTCTCCCAGCTGCCAGCAGTATGCTTCTCTTCTAGGAGTTACTTACCCCCAGGAGCAACACATCTGCCTCAATCATTCAGCTTGAAAACATTTAAGCCCTGCTACCGTGCTCATGCCTCCTTTCCCTATTTCCCTCTTGCAGCCACAGGTGCTGCGCAACACGTCCAGAGCTGCACTGATATACCCTGACAGATTGGCCCTCTGCAGATGTCATGAAAGAGCTCCCCAGTGAAAACAGGGGACAACTTTAATTGTCTTAAAGTGGGAAATGTGAAATTCACTGTGACTCATACTGCTTCTTTGGCATCAAATCCAGCTGTTACAAACTGCTCTGGAGCAAATGACCAAAGTGTTGGCATGAGCAGTCTCTGCACCCAGCGGACAATTACCCATGGAACTATAGCCAATATCCCTTCATATTCTCATTCCTTTCCTAACCTGTTCAGGCCCAGCACCAGTCTGAGAAACATGTTTACCCATTCCTCTTCACTTCCAAGGAAATCCAGGGTGGTGGTAATTACCTCCACACAAACCTTTCAAGTTCAGAACGAGGAAAGGTGCAGAGCAAAGCACATTTTGCCATACATTCCTGCTGGACCTTAAAACAGTTGCTTAGAAATATTACTAAATGCTGTTACTCAATCTGCACGTGCAGTAGAAATAAAAAAAAAGCAGTGAACGCTCCACTTCCCTCTTTACAGGTCCTTATCCACTGCTATTGGATCAGGCCAATATCTCTTCAGTGGATTCGTATAATTCCCTTGTGTCTGGTTCCTCAGAGTTGGGTTCAGTCTATCCACTTTCTTCCATGGCCCTACAGCAAGGTTTTCTTGCCTTTTGTACAAAAACCTGTGAAATACACATTTGCACAATATATGCAGAGAAAAACCCCACAGGATGCCTCACTGCAAGTTTTCACTGATGACTCTTCCACAAAAACATGCTGGCCAGCCATTTTGCATCTTGAGGTTTCATCCATGGGTGCTGAGAGTAGGTCCAAATCTCTAAAATCTGTCCTGGTATTTTAGTCCCCATACCCAGCCATTCTTAAGGCTTTCCTCGTTACAGCTGCATCCTTTGTGGTGCTGGTCAGGCCCTGAGAGAAGCAAGGCAGCTTCGTAGCCTTTTTTCCTCCATGCTTTTCCTTTTAGCTCTTTGATGAGGTTTAAGGAGATGGAGGGAAAGGTGAGCATCTCAGTGAAGTTGATGGATTACTGATCAGCTAGGGGGAAGTTTTGTTGAGGTTTCCTAACATGATCAGCACTTGTGGCAACTGAAAGAAGGACTGAAAGGCAAAATCTCATTTGAACAAACAATAAATGGCTTATCTACATAAAAGAGATAGCATTTCATGGAGCTGTCAGAATGGCACAGCAAAGCAAAACTGTAAGTTAAACATCTGTGGGTTCTTTCTCAGGCTGGTCACTCTTGAAAGCAATAAACAAAGATTTAGTCAATACCCAAAAATAACTTCACAAAGTTTTGTTGCCACATTTTCAAAATGGGAGAGTCTCTGCATGGGCTAATCAGACAAAGAGAGACCTTGCCTTTCTTCCAACCCAGTATAAAAAAAGAGAAAATCATAATGGCAGGCAAAGATTTTTAACTAATAAAGTCTACATGCACGTTCATTCCTTTTCTTCTCTGAGGGACGTCATAGTGATTTTCTGATGCTGCTAAGGAGAACCTTTGGCTTGTATTGGTTTGGAAACAGAAATTCTTTGCATATCATAGTCATTAACTAGCCTAGCTAAGAATTACTCAATGTTAACCCTGACCTACATGGACTGGAAACAATTATCCCTTGATACTAAGAGCTTTTTCATTCAATAACTAAAAAAGTTGTTTTTCACCCTGGACCACACTTTAAAAAACCCCAACACAAACATGTTTTCCAAACCAGCCTAAATGCAAAAATGAACATTTACCCTAAAAGCAATTTGTTTAAACTGACGCAACATCACTTCTCATAATATATTTGGATCTATTTCAGCAATTGTTGGAGAAAAACAGCAAGTCTTGGAGCTCAGAGTGCTTAAGAGCTGCTGTGGCAAGTTTGCGCCATCCCATTGCTGTGCTCAGAGAGCGTTGTGTCATTGGTATGAGGTACAGCTGCAACGTTGGAGGGCCGAGCATGCAGAATTGGGCTTGGCTACAGTCCTTGCTGCCCCCACCACAGCACAGATGTGCACCCTTTTCCCCTTGTAGTAAATGCTTGAGCTGCTGCCAGCAACAGGGAGTTCCCCTCTTCAAGGGGAATTGTTCACAGTGTCTCTCTGGTCTAGTTAAGAGAGTGAGCAAGGACTCCAGGGCTTAAGTATCTCTGTGTAAGAGATTAGCACTACAAGAGCTTGGTTTGCAGAAATAGAAGTTTCAAACAGCAATTTTAAGTAAAGAGTCAACGTGCAGGATGAGAAAAGAGCTGCTACTTGTGTCTTTCCCAAAAGGTCTTATTCATATCCCCATGCAAAACTGCCCGGACCACATCTCTTGGGTATTTTAAAATGAACATTTTTTTCTCCACCAACTGAAAGTGATAAAAGTTTCCTATGATTTAAATATGTAATAAGAGCGTGACACACAGGATTTCTGGTAAGAAGTTGTGTTTTGCTTTCCAGCTCAAACCACAGGATCTCATTCTGAGCTAAGGATGTCACTGGATGACAGGTGTCAGCGAGCAGGGCTGGTACGGCAAAAGGCCATGGGGCCTCTCCTGGGAGGGGGCACATGAGCACTCACTGCTGGGGCTGCAATCGTGGGCAGGGCTGTAGAAGCCCTACAGGATGTTCTGTTGAACCAAGGGTTTGCGTTCATTTCCAGCCAGGATCAAGAAAGGATTTTAGCCTAGATCAGAGGAATTTTTTAGCCTGTACAGGAGGGTTTCTTGGCCTTCTGGGAAGAATGGTTGAGTCGGGGTTATCAGACCGGGGGAAGAAAGCTGGGCTGTGGGAAACTGCAGAGACATTGAGGGAGATGTTTCTGAGCCAGGAGGGAAATGAGTTGTGTTAGGAGGGAAGAGTGAGAGTGAAGGACAGAGCAAACTGGTGAGGGGGAACTGCTCACATGTGCAGCAAGAGGAGGGACAACGAGTGTGTGGAAATGCTGCCTTCTCTTTGGATTTCACACCCTGGCTTATGCAGCTCCCTCCTAAGGTGAGGTAGCCACAGCAAATAAAACATGAGGAGTACATCCCACTGCAGAGATATTTTAGCTTCCCCAGATGAGATGAACTGCTTACTCTGCCTTTTCCTTTTAATTTGAGATTGTTTGCTAGCCCAGAACTGGTCATGAACTTGAGGAAATTTGCCTGGAAACTGCAGGGAAAAGCAAGAGAGTCTTGGCAAGGGATGGCACAGTTGCAAAGCGTTTTCCCCAAGCATCCTGAGCAGAGCTGTGCTCCTCAGGACACGCTGCCCGTGCTGTGGAGAGAGGAGCAATGACCTTTCTTCTGCAGCCTGGAATGAATGAGTTTGGGCTTGTTCACAGAGGGGTTGAGGGCGCAGGGGAGGAAGGCATATTTCAGTTTGTTGATCATCTCCAAGAAAATCTTTCAATAAATGAGTGTGGTGTGTTGGCCCTGATTGGATGCCAGATGCCCACCAAAACTGCTCTATCATTCCCCCTCTTCAGCTGGACAGGGGAGAGAAAATATAACAAAAGTCTCATGGACTGAGATAAGGACTGGAAGAGATCATTCTCATGGGCAAGACAGACCCAACTTGGGGAAATTAGTTTAATTTATTACCAATGAAATTGGAGTAGGATAATGAGAAATAAACCAAATCTTAAAAAAACTTTCCCCCACCCCTCTCTTATTCCTTGGCTTAACTTCACTCCCAGTTTTCTCTCCCTCCTCACCCACACAGCAGCGCAGGGGGATGGGGAATGGGGGTTATGATCAGTTCATCACACGTTGTCTCCACCGCTCCTTCCTCCTCAGGGGGAGGACTCCTCACTCTTCCCCTGCTCCACCATGGGGTGCCTCCCACAGGAGACAGTCCTCCATTAACTTCTCCAATGTGAGTCTGTCCCACGGGCTGCAGTCTTTCAGGAACAGATGGGTCCAGTATGGGTCCCCCTGCGGGGTCACAAATCCTGCCAGAAAACCTGCTCCAGTATTGGCTCCTCTCTTCATGGGGCCACAGGTCCTTCCAGGAGCCTGCTCCAGCGTGGGCTTCCCACAGGGTCACAGCCTCCTTTGGGCACCCACCTGCTCCGGCGTGGGGTCCTCCATGGGCTGCAGGTGGAGATCTGCTCCACTGTGGACCTCCCTGGGCTGCAGGAGGACAGACTCACCATGGTCTTCCCCACGGGCTGCAGGGGAATCTTCTCCAGCACCTGGAGCACCTCCTCCCCCTCCTTCTTCACTGACCTGGGAGTCTGCAGGGTTGTTTTTCTCACTCCTCTCTCTGGCTGCAGGTTGTTGTGCAGGGTTGGGGTTTTTTTTTTCTTCTTAAATATGTTATCACAGAGGTGCTCCCACCATCACTGATGGGCTCAGTATTAGCCAGCGGTGGGTCTGTCTTGGAGCCAGCTGGCATAGGCTTTATTGGACATAGGGGAAGCTTCCAGCAGCTTCTCATAGAAGCCACCCTTGTGGCCCCCCCGCTAACAAAACCTTGCCACGCAAACCCAATGCAATGAGAAATCATTATTTGTTTGGTATTGGACCAGACTGCATCCAGATTCTTCCTCTGTTGGAGCTCAGTTGTATTTTATTTCACTTGTGTTACAATCCTGGCCCTATCTCAGAGGGGTGGGTTTGCATTTTGGATAACTGATAGGATGGGACCCCTCAGCACTTCCCCATGTAGGGCACATAGCTTGTACTACAGGGCTTTTTTTCAAGGGGGTGGAGTTGTGGGAGAGGGAAAATGTTACATTTTTCACAATACTTAATACACTGTAACTCAAAGACCATTGGGGTCTCATTTTGGCTTCTTTCAGTCCACAATTAATTTCTTGCCCCTTTCTCTAAAAGTCTTGGGTGTGTAACACCATTTTGCACACAGCAGATGGCTCTGTGACATGGCTTACACTCAGGCTGTGGCTAGAATTTCTGAAGTTAGAATTGAAATTGAAAAAATAGGTCCCAAAAGCAAAGACAAGGGTTGGGGGTTTGGGGGTTGGTTTGGGGGTTTTTATTGCTGGAGATTTCTCCATGTGGGTCCTTTCTGCCACTGTCCCACAGTTAAGAAACATAATCATCCCCATGGACCTTAAAGCTGCTGCAAAGACCTGTAGACAGCAATTGACTCTTTAAGGCAGCTATCAGGGTCCTGAAGGCACCAGTAAACCTTACTGACCCTGAACAACCTCCCATGGGACCTCCCTGACACCCACAGGGCCCTGAGACAAGTCAGGGGATGGAGACAAGGATGGAGGCTATTTCCTTAATATCATCCTGCTTAGGAGGACCTAGAAGCAAGAGTTGCCCTATGGGCTTGGCACCTAGGAGAACAGAGACAGGCTGCATGCACGATGGGGCAAAGGATGGCCTGGAGGAACAAAACCTGTGAGACACAGCTGACAGGTAAGGTGCTCAGACAGCACTTGGACACACGTTCTCACTTCCCAGGTTCCTTGCGGATCTCTATAACCAGCTCCTGCTAGTAGCTCCCTACAGAAAATGCATGCAGGGGATGAGAGTGAAAACCAGAGGGAAAGTAACTGAAATAAATTGCAGAAAAGATCTGAAGAGAATGTAAAAGCACAGCAGACTGTGCTTTTCTGATTATTACAAAACAAACATATAACAGAAATCCTCTTTTCTTCTCACGCCAGCAACTGATTTTATTGCTATAGAGGTAGTTTGTTAAACTCTCATGTCGTGACAGGGTCATGGTCTGGCCCATAGCCTGACCCTGAGGAAGTTCAGTCTCAGGTCTGAAGCTCCTAGAGATTAAAATGGTGCCCAGATGGAAAGCAGTGTTAAAATGTTCACCAGAAACACACTCCACATAGTCTCATGAATGTGACTGTACCTACCTCGGTGGACCAATGCAGGATTTTAGCATGGCTGGAAGGGTCACCTGTTGAGTTTGTGAGCTGCTGCTGTTACTCTGCTATTGATGTAGTAACAGCTAAGTAGAGATGTAAAAAGAGGGGATAGTAACAGCTAAGTAGACATGTAAAAAGAAGAGTGGGGAGCAGTTAACCTTCCTCAGACAGATGGACAAAATCAAATTTTTGCCCTTATCACGCCACAGGGTGGGGGGGGGTGACACATTTTTCACAATGGCACTGTCTGTTTTTAAATCTTTACAACTCTTTTAGAAAGCACCTGTGACCCAGAAAGCACTGAAATGACTTAGCAAAGACTGGAAACACGGACCTGTCGGTGAGCTCTCAGGCTGTGTCACCAGGTCGTTTGGTATCTTAGTCCTGCTGAATCTTCTGAGTAAAATTTATCATCTTCATTTTTCAACCCAGAGCCACAGCCTTTAGCAAAAACAGTGTCTGGGCAAGCCAAGCTGAAAGCCTTGGCATGGAGCGTTGCTGGGAGCGGAGAAGGGCGATAGCGCAGCCGGCGGTGCCATCTAGCTGCTGCCCTGCCCCCGGGTGATGCTCGCCGTGGTAGTGGGCCCGCCAGCCCACATCATCCAAGGATCCAGCATGGACCTTCCTAAAACAGCTTCTGGTTATTATTCCTTCCGTTGGAAAATGGGTGACACATGAGATAAAAGGCTGGTGTTTCAGCACAAGTTGTGTTTTATTATAATTTCAATCCATTCTTGTTTTATTCATCCCACTTTTCTCCTTTCTTCTGATTTTAATCAGTTCTGATTTTAGTCAGATGCTGCTGCAATTGCCTCTAACTCTTTCCGCCAGTACTGGAAATATTCCCCCCTCCCTTTTCACCACCTGCATGCTATCAGCCAGCTTTCCCCTCCCTTTGACGTTCCTGGTAATAAATATAACTATTCATTTCACAAAACAGATGTGGGCCCCTGTGTGGTAGTATCCAGCACCTTTAGAAAAATAAATGGCCAGGCCCATTCCTTAGGCAATCCAGGTAGCCCTGGATTTCGCCAACAGCACAATCTTACCCATTGCCTTTGTCCCCTCTCTGATGTCCCAATAAGCTGACAGTAAGGAAGGGATTATCTACCCAAATTTTGATAGTTCTCTGCCACTACTGAAAAATATATGTGAAACAATTTGGGCAATAAGAAAACCTTTTAATGCACATGAGGACTGTTACTGACAAAGGTTTCAGCAGTTCTAAAAAGGATTTCATTTTGAAAGTGTTCACCTCCCAGCAGACTCCATAAGCCACAGAAGACCTCCTGGACGCTCACATCATCCAAGGATCCAGGCTCTAAAGCCATCCAACACCTGTGCAAACAGAGCTAGTATTACACAGGCAGTGTGCCCTGCCATAACATCCGCTGTGCTGGGCTTTGTGCAAAGGACACACATCTTTCCAAGAGGCTCCAATGCAGTGGTCCTACTTGGTGAAAACTAACATAAAGTGATCTCAGGTCTCACAACAGCAGCAGAGGATGCCCAAGTTTCTGCCATGGTTCATTTGTCCTGAGGTACTCTGAGCTGCCAACCGTCTGGCCATGGGGGCAGATACTGCGTTCTGATTCATAGATGGCAGATGTGAAATATCTGTAAGTCAGTTGGAGCTCGTTAGGCACTCATGATTCCCCTGCCTTTTCCAGGAATTGCTCTATGCCTGCAGAATATGGCCCATGCATCTGCCATGGTGTGTGAACTTCAGCCAAAAAGCCAGGGACTGTGCTTGGCACTCAGGAAAGGATCTACTGGGAGGGGGCTGATGGGCTATCCCTGGAAAATCACATGCTATGCAGCATCAGCAGCCAGCTGCTCTAATTTTGCTTGGTTGCCAGTGTCTATGTATTCATTCCTCCAGGACATGACAAGGGAGAGGTGGCAGTTGTGGTGTGATAAAAGAAGGAAATGGATGGCTGGGTTAATGGTAATGACAGACCAACTCGAGCTAGGTGGAAACCAGGATGATGCAGGATAGGCTGTTGCTAATACATTTGTCAGAAAACTGAAAACCACATTTATTTGAAGAGGTTGAATGCGTGTAAATGCAGACAAGCAGAACTCAGAACAAGTAAACCATGCTGTCCGAAGCCCCTCTGTGCTAGGAAACCCCTCTACATTACAGAGTGTTCGCCTTAACCCATTTCTTCGGTATTGATTCCAGTAATTTCCTTCCAGCCAGAACACAACCCCCCCGAAAGGGGTTCAGCCCTGCCTTGAATGTGCATCACTGCTTTGTTTGTGGTACAGGTGACAAAGAAAGGTGTTGGGTTGTGACTGGGGGTAGGACCGGTGGCTTGGCCTTTCACATTGCAGTGAAACCTTGATCCCTTGCATTGTAAGACCCTGATTTCAAACAGTTACAATGTTGCCAAACTATAACCATTTGGAATGAAATTTTCCATGCCAGGTATCTGCCTCAGGCTGAAGTTTTTGGAGAATGTCCACAAACTCAGCCGTTTCCAATAATAAGGGTAAGGAAAAATTCATTGTTTTGTCCAAGCTAAAAAGCAATTGTGACCTTTTCTTTGAAAAGATCTGGCACCTCCCTTCCTTGGAGCAAGAACTCCAAAGAGGGTTGCCTTTCATCAGAGATATCCCTTTTGCCCTCCTGAAAATCTGCCCAAACTTGGCTTTGGAAAGCTGAATTTGCACATGCTCAGTGGGTAACAAAGAGATTCCTTTCATTTTAGCAACTGAACCCCTGAAGTTTTCATCCTTCCTGAGCAGGTTTCAACCTCAGGTCAAGCAGGACTTCACTTGCAGTTTCAGGTGCAGACTTTCACAGCCTACAACAGGACCAGGCACCTGAAAGGAGAGCCAGGAGTCTGCCTCTATTGCACTCTCAGTGATATTCACTGGGGTGAAACAATGTGGAGGAGAGAAATTCCTGGATTCAAACGCAGAAGGGACAAGAGCCAGACATGTGGGTGGTGATGAGGGAGGGGAAGACTCAGGAATCCTCCCAACAATACAAGCAGAAGGACAAGACCAGGAATGGCACATGGAAGTGGAACAGCAGCGTGGGATGGAGGGCAGGGCAGTGGTAGGAAGCAGAGGGACGTGGTGGCTGTGGAGGATGGGTGAAATGAAGTGGGAAAGGAGAGGAAGAGGCCGGAGAAATCTTTTCTCACCTGAGAAGTTCATTCCCGGGAACAAGCTGCAGACTCCAGGGTCAGCATTTTTGCCTGTCATATCTAATGTGTGACAGCCTCGGCCCAGACACAAAAATGAATATGTATCCTTTACATTAATCTTCACAGCTATTCAGTAAAAAAGGACTCATTTCCTTCACCTCTGAATGATGCTGTAAAAATGAATTACATCTGAGACCGTGGCTGTAAAGACAGAGTGCCATGGGAAAAAAAGTGCATTAGAAAATCGATAACTCTTGGTTTAGGGCAGAGCTTGAATAGTGGGACATGACAAAAAGGTATTTTATAGGAGAGGACAGAGCTGAAATTCCACAGCTAACCTTAATTCCAGCATTTCCTTAGCAGTTTGTTGTTAAGATGTCAAAGTCAGGTGTTATGCTTGTAATGTTATCTTTTATTTATTGTCTAATTTTCTTCGCAGTGCTGGCATTGTCCATAGGCACTGACTGCATGTGCCAGCTTGTACTTCAAAATGCAGAACAGCAGGAAGCATGGAGAGTGATACAAGCTGGCATCTGGTGTTGGGACTGGTTATATAGAGATTAAAAATCTGGGGCAGAAGTTGTTCAGAACAGTAAGCAAGATGAGACTCTATCTTCCAGAAGGTTGATTTGGACTGAAGAAAAATGCTGATTACTCTGGAAGAGGAGGTGATCCTGGGAAACTCTCCTTCTCTCTATAGCATTTTCTTCATTTTTTTCAGGGATACTTAGAAAGGTATGTAAAAGAAGCACACCTATCATCATATCGTTACATTTAAATTCACTTTATAGGAGTTTGTATTTCCACCAGAAAACCTCTAGGCTCCTGCAAATTAAAAAAAGCTTTGAAAAATCTGACTAACATTTTTGGAAAAGAACTTTTGACCCATCGACGTGTGTGCTGACACAAGGAAGCATTACAGACCTCAACATGTATTTGCCTGAAGTTCTTTGTACTGTATTTGCTAAACACTTATGGCTCTGACATGGGCAACCACACTGTTTCCTAAGTCAGAGACTGGGGATGCTAAGGACAACTGCATGCCTCAAACTTGTGGAGACTGGGCTACTGGCAAGAACATGAACAAAAGAATGCTGATAACACAGTTAATGTTTGATATGAAAGAAATGATTTTATAACAAAGAGAAAACCTGGTCTTTCAGTATTATAGCAGTCATGCAAAGGGGACTTTCTCATTGTTTGACTGTCCATAGGATGTCTGGGTGTCCAACCTCAGTGACTGGGCACAAAACTCCTGTCTTGAAGAGTGACTTCCACCAAGGCCTGCTACCTCCTGCAGCCTCCCATGCAACAAGAATACTCTCAGCCACTTGCTGCTTCTGAAGAAAGACCTTCTGTTTGCAGCGGCTACCTACATTGCTAGCCTCCTTGATGGCCCAGATCCAGAGCCAGTCCCTCTGAAGGCCATTGGTTTCTGCACTTACAGACTTCCCTTAATGGAGCAAGCACCTCCGAGAAGCCACTGGCCACTCTTTGAGGAGTCTGGCTTGGTGTCTTGAATCTCTTGCCGAGAACTATAGGCTGACTCAGAAGTTCCCGTGCAGCCATTCTGCATGCTTTGGTCACTCAAGGTTCCTTTGAAAACCTCCAGACATCATTAGCATACATTAATGACTGCTTAGCATATGCTAATAGTTCCCAGACAGGAAATTTTGCTCTGCATTGAGTGGGTCCAAAATAAGCAAAGGAGACTTTGAGCATTACTGAGCAGCTTGACATGCATCACTTATCGTCCCTGACATCAGAGAATCTATCAACATGTCAGCAAACTGGGTAAAGCAGAGGGAGAAATGGCAATTTGTCAAAATATTGATTCAGGGATGCACAGAAATACGCAGTTCTGCCCTCAGCCATACTGGCACAAGGTCAGAGCCAGGCTTGAAGGCTGTTGTGTTCTTACTGGGATGAGAAAACAACACCTTTTTCTTACATTTATTTTTGGGTTATTTTTGAATGTTTGGGAGGTGCTCAGTTATGTGATGAGAACTACATAAGCACTGAGGCTGAATAGGGGACACATTTTTTCTTGTGTGAGACATGTCTTATATATGCAAGAGTGGCAGTAATTACTAGGCAATTTTTACCTTAAACCATCACCACCAAAGCAGCCTTTGTGACTATTATTTCCCAAGATGTCTCTGGACCTGGAAGGCTTTCATGGTTACTTATTTGCATGCCGTTGGGGAGAGGACATTAACCATGCTGAATTTATCCTATCCACCAGCCTTTGGGTAACCATCTGTGCTTCTCTTTATCCAGTGGACTAACTACAGAGGGGCAATGGGTTTTTTTTCCTCACTGTCCTCATTATTCCAGAGTCAGTAAAATTTTTCAAAGCATCAGAATCTCAGAAGTGGAGGAAACTGCTCACACCACAGTCTGGAGTGTGGGTTCAGCTTGAGTGAGTATTCAGATGCTTCTCCAAAGCTTATCTGGCCTAGCCAAAACCTCCTGAATTTACAAAATTGGGCTGGGCATTTTATGAGAACAGGATCTCTTACAAGATTTTCAGTATTTCCTCTGCTGACTAGAAAATACCATGAGATCAGCTTGGAAACCAGAATAATTTATTTTGATTTAAAATGGATCATAATGTTTCCAGATCTTAAAAAGATTCAAAGCAAACTGGCTTGTAGAAATTGATTGAAGGTGGAGGTGGATGACTCCTTTTATTTTGCCCTCCTTAATCCAGTTTGCTCTCCTGCAATGGCATCCAAAGTAACTTTACCCTTGGCAGCCGTGTTTCCCATTTCAAACCTAACCCTTCCCTTGCTCCAGCATTGCTTTGCTGCTGCAGCACCTTCTCTTGAAATAAATTACTAACAACTTGTAAATTCTAAGCCAGCAATTATTCTCCAAAAGGTCAGGCAGCTCAAATGACTTCCACATCAGCTCAAAGCTCCTCCATCAAAAATGAAATGAAGGCACTGGTGTGCCTGATCCTTATTCCAGTCCTGCAACCCAGGTTTCAAAGGCCACTCTTTGGTTTTGAGGCTAAGGATGGGCAGTCAGATATCTTGAAGGGTTTTCCTATGGGGCTGACGGTCTATCTGCTCTTTTGAACACATACATCAGGACTTTAGCATTTCCACTCGTTAGGGTGGCCTTCTGCTGTGTTCACAACTGAGCTGGCTTTATCTCTGCAGAAGAAAAATGAAATGCCACCTCTCAGCAAAGCCTTGATGAAGCTTTGCTGAGAGACATGGCTGGCACTGTTTTGGTGAAGAGTAAGCAGAGCAGCTACATCACACCACTCATGAGATCTTCACCTGGCACACACCACCCCATCTCCTAGGGAATATTTCAACAGCAAAGGTTACTTGCTGTTCTTAGAAACTTTCCCCAGAAAAGGCTGATTTCCTGTTGCTGCCTGTAAGGAGGAATATAGCCGCTCTGGTGACTGCAAACACTTAAAATGTAGATGCCAAGTGTGGTGGAGATCAACCTTGCTGTGACCCGCAGGATGGGGCCAGGAAGTCTGCAGTGGCTGCTCATACCTGCTCTGTCTTCCTATTTTCGGTTTGCTTTTATTATTTGTTTCTCCCCTGGTGAGTGGTTGACTTTTTGATGACTGAGTTGTCCCTTTAATGACCCAGGAGATGGTCAGTACCTAATGGTCATCTGCTTTGTACATAGACTGTCACGTTCCCCCATCAGTGCCAAGATGTTAACAGAGGTGATCAGAATGGGGCTGCTTTTGCTCCTGTATTGCCATTTGGGTGTGCTGCAAGGAAAAACATGGATGCGTGCGCAGAGAGCCTCTTCTAGGAGGCAGTAGCAGCCGTGTTAGAGCTTTTTTCACACTCCAAGGAAAGCCAAAGTCAACTTCAACAAATAAAACACAGTGGCTGTGACTACTTCAGAGAAAAGTGAGATCTGGCCAGGCCTGGACTGCATCCACACATCACAGCTAGAGAAGCTGCAGCACTGTTATAATGAGAAGAAGCACCCCACAGAACAAGTTAACGTGTAAAATCTGCTTCAATATCCTGCTCTGAACTACAGCTTTTTATTTTAAAAATCCGGCTCAATTTCAAAACTTGAAGACATTAAAGAATTTGAGAGGGGAAGTCTCCCAGCAGCAAACAGATGAGAGAGTAAGTTCACTGGCCACTTTAATGCATACAGTAGAGAATAACTGTAGGGGATCTAACACTGTAGGGGATCTGCAATCCTTCTGCCAGTGGTTTCATCTGTACTGCCTGGCTTCCTAACAGTGATGTGTTGAAATCAAAAAGATGGTACAACACCAAGCCCTTGGGAAAACACTTTGGTGAGGGATGGTGTTTGGTGTAGTGATTTAAGGTGAACAAGTTGCCATGGGTTTAATTCCACTCCCACATATCTAAGTCTTCCTTTCCAGGACATCAGAGCTAGCTAGTGATATACATATACAAACATCTGTATTTGTGTGAATATATAAATAAAATGGGGACTCTTCTGGCAAGAAATGACTAAAAACAACAAGGCAAGCTCCCTTTAGCCAATGGACGAATCACCTCTCCCAGTACAAATCTGAAGTAAACTCAGTTGTTGGATATATAAACTAGAACAATAGCATCATACTGACCTATTTTAGACACTGCTGAGATCAGGAATGCGATGCTGTGCCACCTGCAACCCCAGAAAGATGACGGAAGCATCTAGAAAAATGTCTGGAGAATGAGTCAGTGAAAAAAAAAATCTTTGCTCTAAAACTACCAAACCAATCTATACAGCCTACTAAGCAGAAGGCTGGGGGAAACTTCACTGCAGTCTATAGCAATTGTGAAGAAGGAAGTGTACATTTGAGAGAAGGCTGTTCAAACTAGCTGAGACAGAATGAGATCCAGTTACTGAAAACAGGTATTAGATCAGCTTCAACTGGAAATGGAAATAAAGATTTCATGATGAACACAGCTGTCCGCCAAAGTAGTTGTATTTGTGAGGGGGATTCTGTGTTCCTGGAAATGAAATCAAAATTGACTTTTCTTTAAAAATATCCTCTAACTCAGGAACACCTACTCAAACCAATTATTAATACAGGGAATTTTAAACGGATTAAACTAAATGATCTTTGAAAGACCAGACTTTCTGGTCTTCTAGAGCTGCAACAAAAATGCAGCAACAAAGATGTTGGTCTTGGTTTTAAGTTGCTTAGTTAGCCCCTAATGCTTGAGGCTGTAGCAGTATCTTTGGATCTCAGGGGATTACACTGCCACCTAGGTGTTAGGAAGTCATGTAGGTGGATACCGAGTATTTATTCAAATTCCTTTCTGCTGTCACACCCTGGTATGGCTCAAGCTGTTAGAGAGATGCAACATTCCCTGTACATGATGGTGTCAGCACATAGCAAATAACTGCTGACAACAACAGAGCCTCGGGTCAGATATATCTGGACACGGTGGAGTCTCAGAAAAAGAGCTGCATTCTTTCCCTTCTGAAAGTTGAGATGTGAGTCCTTTGAATATATATGTCTATCCTACAATCATTCCTTTCAAATGCAAAGGACTGCTTGCAAAGAAATCTAGGCAGGGAAACGGCAAAGCTTCAGCAAGGAAAGACAAGTCAAAAGACAGAACTTTATAGGAAGGTATTTTCTACACTTTCCCTCTCCATCAGTGCCAGAAGACCTCTTTCAGCAAAACATGAAGCCCATCTGTCAGTTGGGGACTGCACAGGGCACCCCAGCAGTGAGTGGAGTTCAGAGGGCACAGGGGAGCTATCATAGGGCAGAGAGGATTTCTCCTTAACCAAATTATAGTGGAATAAAAAATGTAAAATACCCAGAAAAATACCAGCAAAACTCAAACAGAGGGCAAGGGAAGAAAAGATTAAACCAGTGGAAGGCTGGACCCATGTCACCCTCCCTGCCAGATGTCTGTCCTGTGTCCTCCTCTCCTGCACACAGCATGGTTCACATTCCTGCTTCTCCAGGTCAGAAAATCTTGGCAACAAACTCCTTGACCAGTTTAAGGATCCAGGTGAAGTTTTGCGAGATGGCATTTTTTGTGCCCTGAGATGCTACAGAAACCTCACAGGGTTTGTGGTAATGTTTAACTGGGACCTTTTCAGTGTGAGCTGATTGTTAACACGGATTTCACACCACTGAAAAAATGTGCAAAGTCTACAAAGAAAGACATTGTCTGCTTTGTTTAACAAATGACATTATTTTCCTTCTGCCTAGCAACCCATAACAGGGCCAGAGGATTTGTAACAAGGAGCTGGAGTGAGCTAGCAGGACAGAGCATTTCAAACTAGCAAGTAGATCTCATGCTTTCATTGCACTTTACAGCTTAGACAAGAACTTGTAAAATGATAAAAAAAGAACATCTCTCTTAATCTAATAACTGTAAAAGAACTCCATAAACTCAGATGCTTACTGATTCATCAGAACTGTAAGAAAATATAGCTTTCAACAGCATTTCAAAATAAATTTTTTGAAAGACTAATTGCTTTGTATATATTTCCATGCAGACAGTAAGATCATCCGTCAACCTACCATGCCCTTAATTGCCACAGTGAGAACTAACATAATAATGTAATAATGTCACTGTAAACATTAACAGATCCATAAATCTGAGGCATTTTCTCACATTCCTTCATAGTCATCATCATTCTCTTGATGTCTTTGACATGCTGAAACTGAAAGAATATCTGCATTTTAAAACTTCTTTATTTTAAGCCTTGAAGTTATTAGGGTTGCTTATAGCCAAGGCATATGAGTCAGGCTGTGTCAATCATGTAGAGGGTACAATGGGACAGAAGCAAGAGGCTGGTAAAGGATTAAAACGGTCAGCTTGACCAGCGGCTGACTTGTAGGTCTTGCACATGTAGTAGAGTTGGGGAGGGGAAGGGAGGACATTGCTATAATCTATGTAGATTTGTTTGTCAATCCAGAATGACACAACAAGATGATAATGCACTGGTGAGATCAGAAAGCATGTCAGGGAATAGCAAGAGCAGGATGCTTTGCAGGGGACGGCAAGCCAGAGCCAAGGATGACAAGGCCACCAGGGAGGTGCCAACACCAACAGCCCCATCCCACAAGTCTATAGATGGTAGCCAGGGTCAGCCACAGCGCATGGATCACCAGACAGGTCCACAGTGACGAGGCAGAGCTGAGGCCAAGCTTAGAGGGTAAGTCAGTGGGTTGGGGTGAGGATGAGCAAGGTGCAAGTCTGGGCACTGGCATTCCCACAACACAGCTGAGGAAGACACCAAGTGTAAGGGCCTGAGCTTGACTGTGGCTGCTGGGCAAAACAAAGCAGACCCCAGCCAGGCTTCTCACTGCTCTTTCACACTGACTTTTTCCTCAGTGGTCTGATCCCAAGTTGCCCGTTTGCATCAGGGGAGAGCTGGCCATGAGCCCAAGCAGCCTAAGCCCCAGGAGATGGGGGACGAGGCTGCAGAGCCCCTTGGTGCACACAGGGCACAGACAACATGTATGACTTGACACCTTTCCAGCTTCTTCCTGGGATGGAAGAGGCAGAGAAGGATTTGCTACGTTCAAATACATCTCTTTGCATCACTAGATTTAAAGACCTCGGAAGAATCTCCTGTCAGTGAGGTTTAAAACACCCACATGGAGGTGGCGCTTGGTGCCCCTCCAGAAGTCACTGCCAGCAGATGCTGTGACATATATGAAATGTAGCTCAGCTCAAGGGGAGATCGGGCAAGTACATAGAAAAGAAATCCACTGAGGGTTACTAAATGCACAGAAAACACAACCAGCTGAAGAAATTCCCAAGCTGAAGACAGAGGTTAGGAGGCTGCTCCAGGGAAGCATCCTATTTGCTTTTCCTGGCTTTCCTCTTCCCTGTCTATCACTTACAGCCACTGCTGGAGACAGGATACTGAGCTGGAGGAGACCTTGTTCTGACCCAGGACAGCTGCTTTGATGGACTTCCTAGTCACACTGAAGG
This sequence comes from Haliaeetus leucocephalus, assembly GCF_000737465.1. NCBI lineage: Eukaryota > Metazoa > Chordata > Aves > Accipitriformes > Accipitridae > Haliaeetus > Haliaeetus leucocephalus. The sequence continues at coordinate 778,253 of NW_010972610.1, read as the reverse complement.
ATCGGTTTCATCCCTTTTATATTACAAGTGATTCAGGCTCCCTACACAGTTATTAGAGAGAGATGAACCTCACTGAAAGGCTCAGCTGAGACTCATCTTCCTCCATTCATCATGTAAAGACCATTTCCTCAGAGTCCCAGTGCTATGTAGGATGAATCTGGGTCCTAATGTTGTTTCCAATCTTGCTGCAAAAATGAGACCATTTTTGAAGTCCTTATCTCTTTGAGAATTACACATGAAAGTTTAAATACCTTATTTTCTCAAACAATTGCTAAAGTGGACACCTAATTTGACTCCTGCTGTAAATGACGAAGTATTGCAAAACGCTCATCTGAGAAAAAAATCTAATGGTAATCTTGATAAGAACAATTCTTAGAGATATAAGTTATTCTTACAAATGTTCTGTTTTCTTGCGCAGCTCGTCTGGTCAGATCAGAAATTTTTTGCAGAGATAATTTTGTATGCTGTAGACATACATTACATTATCTCCTGTATATTACATGTAAGTTCTAAACGGGCATGGCCCTGTGAATTATCACAGAGTCCCTTTTACTGGTACTGCTTCTTCTATTGCTCTGCCTGAAAAGGCAGGTACCTCATTTACCCCTGCCCATTAAACTACCTTCATTAGTGACAGGCAAAACAAAGCCCCAAACAATTAAAAATGTCTCCACAAATGGCCTAGCACAGCATGTCCCAGCTGGAGCTGTCTGCACCCAGCTGGCCAGAAGACATCAGAAGGTGTCTGCAAAACAGCTAGAAAAAAACAATAGCACAAGCACGCACTCACAGCCACACAGAGGCAAGGCAACAAAATGAGGGGAAATACAAATATTAAATGAACATTCAAAGCTTGGCCCAATTTTCATTTAATTGTAAATGAAAGACATTATTGCAATACAGCACAAGATGGCCTTGAATTTTTTTCCCAAAACCTGGGATAGTTCTGTGGGCTTTTAAGAACTACAATAAAATTTAAAACAAAAAAAATCATGGTGTTCAAGTTGTCTTTTAAAAGCTGGGATTTAGAACTTAGATTAAAGTCTAGGCAAGTAGTGCAACCCCAGGTATTTGATAATTAAGCAATACATTTAATTTTTTGTCATGGGTAATGCATCTGGGTACAGGGATGTGGAGTATGCACACATATGCAAAGTAGCAGTCAACTTCATTTCTGTCCCCCACATCACATGGATTCTGTGATTATTTTAACAGCAACATTTGTTTTTCCTTATTTTCATTGTTTAATTGGAACAAAAACAACCTGCAGCTTCACTCACAGAAATCATAAATCTCCCAGTTCAGTAGTCTGTTCAGTCAAATTGTGTTCAAGCTCTTGGGCAGTATGAGAACGCAGGCAGTCCAGGAAGTGTTTATACAGATGAGAGATCTGCAGAGAGAGAGGAGAAAAGGGAAAGTGCATGGTTCATGTGTAATTTCAGTTATTCTGGGGCTCAGAGTGACAATGAGCACAGTGGGGATTGCAAAGAGGGCTGTGGGTATGATAGCACCACGCAACCTTGGTCCTCTTTTAGCAGCTTTCTCCTGCTTGAGATACCAGGCAGATGCACTGAGTAACAGGCTGGGAAGGTGTGGTCTTATGTGCATGTCCAGATTTGGGGCTGAGAGGCTTGCAGCAGAGTCCTTCATGTGCAGACAGATCAACAGCGGCGCTGTAGCAAGCATCACATCAAGAATGATGAACAGGCAACTTGAAGAGACATGAACTCCTTTCACGTTGCCCAGAAAGCTTGTGATGGAAGAGTTAAAGAAATGCATAGCACATTGCGTGGCTTACAAACAAAAGCCAAAGTAAAGAAAAAGCAATAACTTATCCCTCAGAAGTCATCAATTTCCCCTATTCTCACACCGAGTGCTGCAGTGTCAGGAATCTGTGTCTGCCGCCAGCACCAGGAAATCCTGACTCCCAGGGTCTAAAGCTCAAAGGGATCATTAACTGCAGCAGAATAGCACTTAGGCAGGAGCATGGCTGGGAAGGGGACATGCAGGAACCTCATATGGACAGAAGAAACCCTATAAAAAGGACAATAAGTGAAATGAAAGAGGGCATCAAGCTAATTCCTCTGCTGCTTTCACACTGGGAAAGTGAGCCACAGCTTCAGAGGGCAATGGACAGAGAGAAACATGAAATAATGCATCAAGGTGCTGACAGCTTGAATTCTCAGGCATCGATTTTATGTGGGTATATGCAGCAGAGAAAAGAAGGCTCTTTCTAAGCTGTTAAAATAATAAGGAAAACTTAATGTTAAAGGTTTTTTTAACTAATTAAAGGAATACACCACCAAAGTTTCTAAATGATTTTGCTCTGGGAAGCTTTTTGAAGTGTTGAATCCAATGTATGAGCATAGGAGTACAGTGACAGGGGCTGCCTTCCTACTTGCACATGGTGAGCAAGTAATTTAATTAAATGCAAGTAATACAGGAAGCTTCCTTAACCCAGCCAGGGGACACGTTGTGATCCTGAAAAGGAAGGTGCTGAAGGAGCACAAAAATTGCATAAATTCCTGATTTCATGCTCTCTGTAAAAGTTGTTAAGAGCTAGGTAAACAAACTCATTTTCCCAGTAGCATGAATGTAGTGGGAAGTGAAAGGATTAGTTTGATTTAACTTGTGACAGAACACTTATAAACCATGCTAAGGGCTTAGGCCATGGAGATGGGGTGTTTTTCAAAGCATAGCTCTTGTAGCCATGTTGCCTCGGCTGTTCAAAACTGAAAATTTTTGAGGACATTTCAGGATATCTGGTTGAAAAGCCTGCCTGGAGATCTGCAGCTGTCACAAGTTAGGCTGCCCAATGCCTTTCAAGAGTAAAGGTTGAAGTCAGTGTTGGCTGAATTAGGTCGATTAACAGAGAGGATGTGGAGAAGAAATAAGAGTACCAAAGGACAGTACAGAATCACTAGGAAGTCCTGGCCTCTTGATTTATGTAACTAAATAGCATAAGTGTAAAAGCAAGGTTTCCAGGTTTGCTATTTGGACTTAGCAAATCTTTACTCAGATACAAAAGGATGTAAAAGTCTATCCAAGTATTTGGACCAGGCAGCTAACAAACATAGTCCAGAAGAGATAACTGGCGGACAGTAAGGCTGGAACCAAAAATTCACAACAGTAAATACATGTTTAAATGCAGGTGCTGTGTCTGATTGACCAGGGACATAGATTGCGTTATTATTGACAAAGTCCTTAACTCAATGTACAGCTGCAGACAAGAGCTTTTATATTTAAAGAGAAAGGTTTTTAACTGATCAATTTAAAGTATGCTTTTAGGGGTGAATTCCATGTTATTGCTTTCCCAGATCTGTCTCACTATAGTTGGCTCCTTTCTTTATACAGCTCAAATGAAGTTGCTGGTCATCCAAGACACTCTCCCAAGGTCCACCATGAGCTCCCAGCTTGCTTTGGATCCACCTGTGACTTTGAGGTGACAGCTTGCAGAGCTGTCTAGACACAGGCAGGCCCCATTTAGCATGGTGAGAAAAAAAAGGGTGATAAAAAGCCAGGCTTTTACTCAGACAGTTTATAGGAGACCCTAATCTTCTCTAGACTGGCTACAGGGGAAGCACAAATGCACACAGATCATTTAGGGTATGTGCATATACGTTCTGCATATGTCCCAGGAGCAAGGCAGAGTGCTGGTGGTTGTACTCTACCATCAGGTTTTCCCAGACTTTGCCTTAGAGGAACCAGATGTACTGGGCATTAGCAGGCATGATTCCCCATCCCCTTCCTGCTGCTCCTCTCTGCTAGCTGTGTGCAACAGGGCACTCAGACCCTGCCCTCATCTTCACCGGTTTCTCCTCTTTCAGTTCAAGCTCGTATCTTCCTTCCAACCTCTCCCAGGTAGGTCCTGGCAAAGCTAGGAGTCAGCTCCCAGGTCCTCGGCTGAATTGCAGATACATCTAATGCACAAATCACCTAGGGTCGTGCTTCCTCTGCTGCTTTCTGTTTGGAAAGTCTCCAACTCAGAGCAGTGAGCCTCACAAGACACTATCAGACACACATACCTACACTTGAGATCCCACAGCCTGTGACCTGCTGTGGCACTGTCACAGACTCCTTGCTGCTCATTCTGGCTACTTTTCTCTATGTCCAACTTAGAGCTGTTGGACTTTTTTTGTTTGTTTTTCTCTGTTTACAGAACAGCCAGCATAGCTGTGCTTCCTCACCACACCTGCAGAATGGGAAATCACCCAATATCTCACTGCAGAGGTGACACAGGTCAGTGTTTGTCCAGGGCTTAGAGAGTCTGAAGAGGATCGACAGCAATGCCACAGCTCTTCTGTGGTTCTCTGAATACAATCAGAGCCTGGCAGCTGAGCCCAGTGGGACAACTCATGTCATTTGTGTGTTAAAGAGCATTCAGCCTCACTGTCCAGTCAGCAACGTGCTACTCCTACCACATCACCCTCCAAACGACTGTGTTCATTGGCATGCTTGCCTGTTTATTTAGGTGTGTGACAGGCTTCCATTGTTATTTGGATCAAACCTGCCTCATTATGTTCATTCCAAGCACTGCTTGCGTGCTGTTTTGTAGACATCTCCTAGACATGCAGGGCACCAAGGGGATTAATAACATTCATCCAAATGTTTTTCCAGAGGTCAGTGTAAGAAATATTGGTATTGACCTCTCAGACTTGGGATACAGATAAGAGGCATTCAGAATGTGGAGGGACTTAAGGCTTGATGCAGCAGAGGGAGAATATGACATTTCACAGGATTTCAAGCTGGTTTTCTTTCTTGGAGACTCAGTGTTACTACCTCTAATGCAAGACCTCAGGGGACAGCTGCTCTGTGCAGTTGCAGCCTACAAAGTAGGGTGGTTGAGCACTGCAGAAAAACAGCCTACCTGCGATGAGTCTCCTCAGAATATCACCTTACCATCATGTCTGATCTGCATACTGTCCAGTTCTGCTTATCTTTAATCTATATTTATCACCTGCAACACCCTGGGTAATAACGCTGACACAGCTTTCTTACTTTGGGAACTCAGTGTTCAAGAGCTTACAGCAGCTATAGCAGGAACAGCCACAACAGATCTTAACTATCTGGAACCAAAATGGACGTCACTTAAGTGCTCACCAGTAAGAACCTGCGTTGGCACTCATAATAATGTCGAGTCTTTAATAAAAAAAGTAGACTAACCTTGGAGGCTAGAGCTGAAAAGGAGAAAGGTGTATGTACAAGGCTTCAGCTGGGCTACCAGCACCATCAGGACCTTCCAGGAGCTGCTGTATTTCAGGACAAATCTTTCAAAAGGGCAGTTACATTTACTGATGACACATGGACACATTTCAATCTAGAGGGGCCTCATCCTCAAACATCAGCCCTTTCATTGCCACTATTCCCGAATGCCAAAGGGAGCCAGTCTTCCTGATCCTGAGCACTACATAGCACAGTGCTCACAGAACTGAGATGTCCCTGACCGACCCCATGAAGCCCACCTTTGGAGAGCTCCCAAGGGCAAGGTCTGGGTTTTGCACAGCTGCATAGCTGGCTCAAGAAGTGACCTGCTGATGGGGACATGGGAAGACTTGCTGGCTCCTTGCCTTTTGCAGTAGGGGACTGCCACTGCCCAGCAGCCCTGTGCCAGCACATCTGCCCACCTGGTGGCCAAGCCACCACTCATGTAGAGCCACTTGTGGCTTCAGAGCCATGGAGTTGCCCCAACGTGTGCCACAGAGGCCATTTCCAAGCAGTGACTCAGTTATAGCCGAACCCCCTTTTCCTGACCTGCTTCCTCTTCTCCCACTGCCTCTTAAAGCCTCCTGCATTGGAAAACCTGGAGAGAGATTTCTTCCTACTCCTGATGTGTGATTCACTGTCTTTCACCATGCCATTCTGGTCCTTGACACCCTCTTGTGCATCCTATTCTCCCTCAAATACATCAGTGTAAAATCAGACACAGCTTTCAGTATATGTGCAGGTAAGAAATACATGGCTTCAGTATGTAGCCCCATGTTACAGTACATGGCATACCTGTATCCAGCTGCGGCTTGTCTCCTTGGGACTTGAAGCCTTGCTGGTCTTGCCATCTATGCCTGGCTGCTCAGGCAATTTCTCAGCAGCATCCACCCGAGGTTCTTATTCTTGGCTGCTTGATCTGAATACTTCATTTTCTGGCGGGGAAGATATATCCTTGTCCTTTCCACCCTTGCAGGTCTTCAAGACTTTACTACCCAAATCCCTAAGCAACTTGATCTAATTAGATCTGCTTCCAGTGAAGGTTGGACTAGATGGCCTTTGGAGATGCCTTCAAACCTAAATCATTCTATGGTTGTGGTGCCTGAAACAAAGATCCAAGAGGACTAGCATTAAGTAAAGGTGTATGATCAAGGTTGGGGTTAAACATCCAGCAGAGGAGTGTGAGACACCCCTGAGGCCATGGCAGGGGCCAAGACCCAAGGCAAAACTGGGAGGATTGGCAGCTGGGTGGTCAAACCTCCACGGAGAGGCTTAGCAGGCCATTTGGTCCCAAGAAGAGTGAGGACAGTCCATGATCAGTCTGGTGGCCCTGATGAAGCCCATCAGTACCAGGCAGGAAGTTGAAAAAGCAATTTGAGCATTTGAAGAAATCATCCGAGCATGAATACAGGCAGGACATGGGAAAAGGGCTACAAAAATTTATCTTTAGTAAGTGCACTTAACATCAGCAGGATGGATTATAAATTTAACACTGCACTTACAAAGAGCTGGGACTCCTCTGCTCTTGTTGGATGGATGCAAAACAGTAGTTCACTCCATGGAGAAGGAAGAAGCTAATACGCAATATACACAGCACAATCTACCCCCCTCAACACAGGAGAAAATTAGACAGGTAGGGGTAAAGATTTAAATATAGTTGACTTAACTCTTTCATACTTAGACCAGCAGACTAAAGGTAGTTGCTCACTTTCCTTACTGTCTAAATACAATCCTAGGTCTGCCATTATCAACGCTAGAAGAGAAAGAAATATTAGTTACATTATATGGTCAGGTAAGGTTCATGCTATTTTTGGATGAAGACAGGGTGCAGAACCCATGAGTGACTTCATTAAGAAAATAAAGATTTACAAAAGAATTTACCAACACATGGGCAACGATTGGAAGAGTGCAGAGTTACATTTCCAGGGCCAGTTGGGCATGGGACATAGAGAGATTTTATGTGAAGGTTTTTTTGTTTTGTTTCTTACAAGAAGTAATTCCACAAGTAGAAATCATGTTTATGACCCTTTTCATAAGCCTTTAAGCCACTTGTTAGTGTTGGACGCTGAACGGGATTTTGGCAAAGAAGTGACAAAGGAAGAAGCTTAACAATCAGTAAAAAACACTGCGAAAACAGGATAAAACATGTATACCTTGTGACGATTATTATCCACAAGTAGGTTATTCCAAGCAACAATCCCAAGCAGCAACCATTTGCACTGACAGCTATATTAATTCATCTGCACTCAGATGGAGACAGGGACATCAGACCTTTAACTTCAATTCAGATTACTTTCCAAAATCAACATTCACCAAACTTGTTGAAATGAGCAGGCACGGAGCCAGGGTTGCACATTCATACCACTACGTTCAGATCTTATTGAAGTTAATGGAAGATCTGCCATTAGCTGAAATTGGGGTTTTTCATACACAGCTGATGTCTGGTGAGATTTGGGGGTGGTATTTGAAACCAGATTACTCTGAATCTGGTTGATTTATTGTATCATTAACTTCCTTTGTTCATGCTTTTGAGATCTAGTTGTGATAGCTGACAAATCTGTTTTGCTTCCCCATTTCATATCCACCTTTTAGATACTTATTTTTACAGGTTACTCTAGTGTAATCACACTATATATTAACTGTGATGGTGTTATGGTTGAAATTCATTCTTGAACCTCGGCTTTCCCAGAAAAGGTGTAAAACCACAACGGAGTGGTTTCTTCAGTTATTTTCTTACATCAGGCTGCATAAAGTGGGGATAGGGCTCTGAAATCAAGTACCTCTTCACTGTAGGACATGTACTTGGCCATCAGCAAAGCCAATCTTGTGGAAGTCCAGCTGGCACATCTTCCTACAGGTCTCACCTATTCCAGCACTCCGTTATCCAGACTCGATTGTTCGTATTCTAGGTTGTACTTTGACAGTCCTTGTACCTTGCCTGTTAACATCCCACAAGCCTTTCCAGGAGTTGTTTCAGGGAACATAAAGCAAGAGTATGTCTGTCCACCCCAAAGCCCTGGCACGAAGCATTCCAGCCCTTCCAAAGCATTGCATGCTGCACACAGGGAACCAGGATGATGCTTACTGTAGTAGCTTGTGTCCCAGTGTATTCTCCATTGCTTTCATAGGGTTATAAGGAACTGAAACTTCATTAAAAGCTCCCAGTTGATCTTCCTATTTCTTTATTCTTTTCCTCAAGGGCTCACACATTTCAGTCCATTCTGGTCACAAAGGCTGAGAAGGAGCACAGAAGTGAGGTAGTTTCCTCCTTCCCCAAGACTACAGCTACCTCAAAACATGCCATATGCATCACAACAGAAATTGCATTTGTCATAACCCAGGAAAAATCCCTTTTCATGCTGCAGTTTCCCCTCCTGGCAACAGTGTTGAAAGTCTCTTCTCTAGCTGTGGCTCTACTTCTCATGTTCCCCCTTCTCTGAACAATGCCATGGGTCTATCTCCAATCATGTCTGGGGTAATTACCTTAGGTCCCTCAACTGATCAAGCAGTGCAGATGCACAATGCATGGTGAGAACAACCAGTTGATTGTCCTGCTGCAGACTGTGGTGATCATGCACAATTTGGAATGACAAGAGTATCCCTGCACAGCCCTAATCTGCTGCTTTGCTTTACCTAAGTTCCTTTCTCTCACTCCCAAATAAACAACCCACCTTGTTTTAAACTTTCCCCTTTGGTCCTAGTTTTGCTTATTTTACACCCTTGTTTCTAATTTTGGCCTTGGCCATCAGCTCCACTCTGCTTTTACCATCTTTCAACATTATCCAGCTAAGTGAGCTCCCAATGACTCCTTTCACATCATTTGTCTATAAGTTTAACCCACTATTGTTTTATTAGTTTAACCCCAGGTTGGGTTGCTCATGTGCTTTTCCTCATGTCCAGCAGTTTCTCTCATTGCTACCTTGTTAGTTACCCCCCAGTGGAGTCTCCATCCACAGAGATTTAGACAGACACATAGAAATAAGATTTAGTGTTGGCAGTAGTCCTGATCTAAGCAGGAGGCTGGACTAGATCTTTGGGTAACAGGACCTCCATACATCTCTCCCCACCACTGTGCCGAAAGACGAGCCGGCAGGGAAAAAAAACGGCCTGGCTAAACAGAGAGCTTTGGCTGGAACTCAGAAGAAAAAAAAAGGAGAGTTTATGACCTTGGAATAAGGGGCAGGCAACTCAAGAGGACTACAAGGATATTGTGAGGTTATGCAGGCAGAAAATTAGAAGAGCTAAAGCCCAGCTAGAATTTAATCTGGCTACTGCCATAAAAGACAATAAAAAATGTTTCTGTAAATACATTAGCAACAACAGGAGGGCTAAGGAGAATCTCCATCCTTTACTGCATGCAGGGGGAAACACAGTGACAAAGGGTGAGGAAAAGGCTGAGGTACTTAATGCCTTCTTTGCCTCAGTCTTTAATAGTAAGACTAGTTCTCCAGGTACCCAGCCCCCTGAGCTCAAGACAGGGACAGGGAGCAGAATGAACCCGCCATAATCTGAGGGGAAATGATTAGTGACCTGCTGTACCACTTAGACACATGTAAGTCTACAGGGCTGCAAGGAGGATCTGGGGAACTACAGGCCTGTCAGTCTGACCTCAGTGCCGAGGAAGGTTATGGGGCAGATCATCTTGAGTGCCATCACACGGCACGTACAGGAGAACCAGACAACCATGCGATCAGGCCCAGACAGCATGGGTTTATGAAAGGCAGGTCCTGCTCGACCAACCTAATCTCCTTCTATGACAGGGTGACCCACTTAGTGGATGAGGGAAAGGGTGTGGGTGTTGTCTACCTAGACTTTAGTAAAGCCTTTGACACCATTTCCCACAGCATTCTCCTGGAGATACTGGCTGCTCATGGCTTGGATGGGTGTACTCTTCACTGGGTAAAAAACCGTGTGGATGGCCAAGGCCGAAGAGTTGTGGTGAACAGAGTTAAATCCAGTTAGCAGCCAGTCACAAGTGGTGTTCCCCAGGGCTCAGTTTTGAGGCCAGTTCTGTTTAATATCTTTATCAATGATCCAGACGAGGGGATTGAGTGCACCCTCAGCAAGTTTGCAGATGACACCAAGTTGGGAGGGAGGGTTGATCTGCTCGAGTGTAGGAAGGCTCTACAGAAGGATCTGGACAGGGTGGATCAATGGGCTGAGGCCAATTTTATGTGATTTAACAAGGCCAAGTGCCGGGTCCTGCACTTGGGTCACAACAACCCCATGCGGCGCTACAGGCTTGGGGAAGAGTGGCTGGAAAGCTGCCTGGTGGAAAAGGACCTGGGGGTGTTAGTCAACAACTGGCTGAAGACAAGCCAGTGTGCCCAAGAAGGCCAATGGCATCCTGGCCTGTATGGGAAACAGTGTGGCCAGCAGGAGCAGGGAG
>NW_010972610.1:722383-767289 GCF_000737465.1 Haliaeetus leucocephalus | reverse complement strand
TCAAGCATTGGAACAGGCTGCCCAGGGAAGTGGTTGAGTCACCATCCCTGGAGGTATTTAAAAGACGTGTAGATGTGGCACTTGGGGACATGGTTTAGTGATGGACTTGGCAGTGTTAGGTTAATGGTTGGACACAATGATCTTAAAGGTCTTTTCCAACCTAAACAATCCTATTATTCTATGATTCCTGCTTGACACAGTATCTGTAAGGATGCTTTCTGTCTGTCACTCTGCATTTGGGACCTCTGAACTGTAACATCATATAGTCTTTGAACTATAACTTTGTATAGCCTTTCTGCTGTCTCAGGTGTACTTGCTCGTGCTCAGAGCAAGACCTGCACAGGGACTAAAAAATCTAAGATTTCAATGAAAAATGAAGTTCTATAAAACTTGATAGCTCCACCAGTCTAATGCCAATATGACATGTCTTTGGATTAAGCTGCTTCTTGCACTGACAATCTGTCTGCCCAGGAATAGACTTAACAATGCTCTTCCATCACTAGATCCCGTGATTCAAGATTTCCAACAGGCTGTGTCCTTTCCTGCCACCACATAGTTATTTTGTTGTTGGTTCCACACTGGAGAGCTGGTGGAATGCATTCTTGCAAAGCCTAATCTTAAAAGTATTGACATTTGTACAAAGCATTAGATCAGTCCTGCACCCTGATTCCAGAACTGGGCAGATGGCAGAAAGCGAAGCATATTCTAAGAGAACATATTGGAATGTCATAAGAAACAATAATGAGTGAAATTTGTTTTCATAGTGAAACATTTAATATGCATGACATACACTGCACAATTACTCAAATTCTTAAAATGAAATGCATAAATGTTGCCAGCAGGCATCATCTTCTAACAATCCTTTCAAGTTGATGCCAAAGGAAAAAAAAAAGGAGCTAGTAAAATTTCTGTACTGAACACACCAATATTGTCTCCAAAGCTATCAGACATGTTTATATGAAAATTAAAGTCAGGTTAAAAGAGAGGCATCCAAAATATATTTTTTCTAAGGGTGCGGATAAGTAAGTGAATCACGTTAAGACCACTGTTTCACGTAAGATATTCTGTTTCCATTAGAGAAGGGCTGTGGATGAGAGCTTCCAAACCATATTTATCTGTATTTACAATTCCAATTTAGCTTAGGCTAAGTTCGGATCTGATCGAATGTCCTGTAAGATATGACCCCAAATGGCTGAATTCTTGCAAAGGAGTGTAAAGGCCTGAATGGTGTATCCTGTTAGTGTAGCTGGCAACACCAAAGTCTGCCCACATTCAGAAAAGGTGCTTACTTCCCAGGTTTACAGAACCAAATGCAAAATAAGCTGACCATCTGCTTTCTGATCATATTTACATTACTAGTCCCATCCTTCTTGCATACATAGCACTTGAAGCAATCCCAAATATTTTCTACTCTGTAAGCCTTCCCATCTTTCCAGGTTCCTTTATCTGTCTCTTCAGCCACTACCTCTGCACCTTTTTCCAAGTAGTTTTAGAAAATTCTCTCCAATCTTTCTACTTTAAGATGCTTCTGCTAACTTTACACTGAAACAATCACTTGTCACTGTTCCATTCCTGCAGCTGTCTGTTTCTCTGTGTAACCATGCACAAAATTTTATCATTTCTTATTTGTCTATAAAATGCCTGGAATGTGGCAGGCGCTGACACAAGTCAATAATAACGTTCAGTTTGCAGGCTAGGATCATATCTACATTTTACAAGTGAAAACAAGTCTTTAGCTATCCCCCACTATTACTGCATCTATTTCTGAGCCTCAGCAGTGATTTCAGATGGCACCTTGGCAGTATCTCAAACGCCTGGACCAGGAACCTTCAAAATAAGGGCATGTGATTGAAAAAGTGGTACATGCAGGTAGGTCATGATTCAGCAGCAGTCAGCAGCCAAGATTAAAACAGACCATCTAACAAGCCAGCTGCCTTGGATACAAACACAACTCTGCAAAACTAGGCAGTAATGTGCAATCTCATGACCTGGGTATATCTTGGGAAGCTGGAGACTGCAGGGGTTGCTGCAGATTTGACTCATAAGTTCATGTATCCAAAGTGTTCCCAGGATCTTTGTTCTGCTCACTTTTCATCATTTTTTTGAGATTTCTGCTTGAAGCTTGTAATTTTTTTCGCTTCCTTCAACAGTTGCTTTTCTTCCCCTGACTGCTATATTACTTTGTGTATTTTTCCAAGGATGTTTTCCTCTCCTTTTCTACCTCTTCCACTTACATACTCTTAATTTGCTCAGTTTTCCCATCATTTGACTTGTCAATTGTTTTTGCTACCTATTGATTGCAGCAGTAACAGGTTGCTTGCCTACACTTCCAGTTGAACACAAGTAATTATAGTGGAATTAAACCATCTTTACTCCATCCACTGACCTTTTACCTGTGGAAGAGGTAAACACTGAAATGGCTGCAGTTTCAAATGCTTTGTCCTACATTTCTTCACTTGAGAGAGCACCTCTCATGAGTAGCAGCAGGTTTACAGCTCGCCACAGAAGTCCAGTGTAAGTGATCTTGGCAGACGTAGTGAGATATCTGATTCTGCCACACACAAATACTGAAACCGTCTATCTGCATGTGTCATACACAGGGCCTTGTAACATACATCAAATCCTATTTAGGAGCAATTAGTAGGTTAATACATTGCTGAGGAGAGTAATTAGAAAGAGACATTGCCCATGATATTAAGTCATGGTAAAAGAGCATTATCTCATGCTATAAACAGTTGGGCCAGACAATCCACCAGCCTTATTAGTACAGTTCTCAATGTGAATAATGACATGCCAAAAATGTTGGAGGAATGAAGTGTCTATAATTTTTCTTTAGCCTTTCTCACTGTAAAAATGCCATATAACATTTCTGCAGTGTTTTGTGTTGCTGAGATGACTCATTATACACTAAACTGCCACATAAGTAACTGTTTGTGAAATGCTGACCCACTTTGTTTTTACTGCATGTCAATCAGTCATGCTACCTGTGAAGGGTTACAGCTGTAACATCTCCCTGACCTACACTGTCATGAAGACCAAGGGTCTGTGCTGCTGCAGTTCATCTCTAATTGCTCACAGAAAGAGCAGCAAAATGTCTAGAATCAAATAGTAGTTGATAGTCTTTGCTGCAAACCAGATCATTGCTTCATCATTAAAATATTCAGATATAATTTTACAAAACACATGCAAAAAAGCTAAGAACTTTGTTCTTAGGCACTTATGGTCAACCTGTTTCAGACCTCTATGTCCTTTTCTCTATCCTTAGCTCTTCTTCCCTGCATGTTTTCTCCTTTACTCAGTCCAAAATTCTTCAGACAGGGACTGTCTTTTGTTTCATGTAAGGAATGTGCCTACTGTGCCCTCAGCCCACCATCTAGCTTGAGGCCTCTAGACATAAAGAAATAAAAATATTATTACTAAGAATAATGGAATAATGAGTTGTCCTTAGAAGCCTCATTAATGCTGTATGCCCCACTGTGTGTCCTGTTTTTGTCCCCTCCTTTTGACCGATGACTGGACATATGAAAGAAGATGCTTGATTCAGGGTTACCCTGCAGAGACTGGTTTGCTATTCTAACCAAGTTCTGGGAATAACAGCACATTTTTCATCTTGGAGAAACAAGGTACAATAATAAAGAATATTAATCAAATATTGTATTGTGTTCTCATCTTTGGTGAGCCTGAAACCATTTTCCACACTAAAGAAAATAAATAATTAATAAAGAAAGCTTTTTTTGTAACAGAACACAAGCTGAAAAACATCCTATAAAGTTACAAAGTAAAATGCAGTGTGTTTTTATAATGACCCATGAAATGTTTATAAATATTGTTTATTTTCAGTACCATGGACCACTGAACATGCAAGAGATGGCAAGGCAGCATCTCATTCATTTTTACATATATTTTTCTCACGAAACTTGTTGACTATTCATCCAAGCATGCCACATGCCAATTCTTCTCTGTTTGTCATAGTAACTGCAGCCAAATGCCATCTCAGCTAAAGCAAAGTGTACTATGAAGACTGGAATGTATCACTCGACTCAAAAAAATAAGGGCTTGTAATGCCAGTGTGTTCACTGTTTTTGAAAGGAAAAGCATCATGTTTTAAAGCATTCAATACATGCAGGAAGCATACTTCAGGATGCCTCTCCTGGTGTTTTTTGTTTCCTTTACTGCACTGCAGACAGCCTCATGTTGTTATTTCCCCCTTTTTCATATCCTAAGTGTAGTTTCCCTGCTCTAGATACATTCCAGCACAATAGGAAAAATATTTTGTCCTATGCTATATATAGTAATTTCCTCTGAAATGCCCTCTCTTGCTGGAGAAAAAGAGCCTATGCCTGCCAGCCAGCACGAAGACCCATTCTCCAGCAGTCATGTGCAGCTGACAGAGTGCTGCTTGGTTCAGAAACCATTCACCCAGGAGGAAAACTCGTGTTATCAGTGGGAAGGTGGCCTCCAGAATGACACCAGTAAGCACAGAGGACCCCTTGTCTCCCATCCCAGTCAGAGGGAAATCAGCAGCTTATAACATTATAACGTCCTGGTTATACAGCTCAGACTTCTCTACTTGGCCAGGCCTGGTTCAAGTACGCATCTCTACATGCAACAGTATGTAAAAATCCACACATAAATTAGAAGTTCCTGCTAGTATGACTTTGACTTCCAGTGGGGCTGAGCCTCAACACTGCCCAAATAATCAGACACTTTGGCTTTTGTTTTTAAGGATATTTAAAAGCCTAACTCTGGCTCTAATGTGCTTCATCTTTTGATATGCTAAGCACCTCCTGCAGATTATTGAGCAATCTTAGATGGATCCAGATAGATTAGTTTATTATTATTTGATCTCCCAAACAACAAGAGCAGAACTATTCTCCAGGGTTTTACAGTACATTATAGTGAACATTTAAAGCTAAGTTAAGATTTTAACTGCTACGCAATGGACTACCATCTTCTAAATCTCAGCTCTGCTTTCTTGTATCTATGTACTAGTCATTTAGCACAGGCTGTAAGGAAAAGACTTTTACTTTGCACAGTGCATTTTTGTCATATTTGTTGACAGGGTCTTAACAGCTCATTGAATTCTGCAGAGTTCCTAAATTCCCTTCTTTTATTTGTTCTTTGCTGCATGACAGAGGTACACATAGTGAAGGGATTCAGCAGCACACTTAACTTCAGCCTGCTCTGCACCTGGGTTGTCCTGGAGTGCCGGGGCTCAGCCTTGGCTAAACGCTTACTTGGATGGTGGGAGTGACTATTAACATAAAGTGGCAGACAAATTGAAGTGGAAATAGTATTACAAAGTGAAAGGTAATTATAAGTTTAGATGGACTGTGTAGAGAGTGCCAGATTTATCAAAATATCTAAGGAGCTGTAGCCCTTTCATTAACCACCAAAACGAGTAGCAAGTGCTCTGCCATGGGATTGCTACTAAATGGTCTTTCAGGGGACATGGTGGCTTTCTCTGGATATATCCTCAAAGATGACCTGAATTACAAGGCGCTCAGAGTCTGGGTCTGACGTCCTTCACACAAGTCCAAGTTGGCCATTGTGCCATGGGAGCTGTGCTAGTAGCCCTCCAGTGCAATAAGCACAGGATGGAGCTCTGAGGCTTGAAAAACTAACAAAGGGCAAAGGCATCTTGCTCAGGTGATGGTTAGTTTTGTTGCAGCAAACAATTACACTGCAGCAGAACTGAGTAAAGGGTTCACCAGAGGCTGGTTTTCACCATGAGTTTAATTGCTTTAGCTGGCAAGTTATAGGACAGTGATGTAACCTTCACGGGGTGGTAAGCACTGCATTAATCCAGAATTGCAGGCAGCTGTAATTATAAACAGATACACAAGATTTGTGCTAGTGCAGTGTCCCCATTCCAGTAAAATTCACACTGTAACCAAGTTTGGACTGAGGGAGATGCCAGAACAAGGAACCATCTGTAAAGATCCCACCTTCAGTTGTAGCTAAGAAACAGCCTCCACCTCCACAACTTGTGCAGTAACCAGAATTCAGGACTCAGTTTTCCATCTGTTTGGCCCCTTTCACATCAGTAATAAACACATTGCATATGCTATCTAGTGCTATCTTGCTATTTGGCAGGAACTCTTGAAAAAAAAAATAGAACATAAACACTACAACAATACAGAACAATATACTTTTTGGCAGGTCCTTCTTAATCAAACATGTCTAGGTCTGCAGGCAGTGGGCCCTTCGTGGCCGGTGGACATCCCACAGAGTTGGAGCATGCACCTGGAGGAGCCCCAACGTGCACACTGCATTAGGAGACAGATTAAATCAGTCGTCACTTGGAAATAACAACAATGGAGAAGTGGCTGGAGACACAGGTGCAGAGTGAGGGATGACAGGATCTTCCACTGCAGCCATAAATCTGGGGGAGAAGCAGATGCCTCACCCCACCCCTAAAACTGACTTTCCCTAATGTGACCCAATCCAGGCGGTGTCTCCTCTTTCAGAAATCCCTTCAGCTGCCTACAGACACGGTATATGGTGAGAACTGCCTGGCACACTGAAAGACAGGGCAGGGGGAAGATCTGTGAAGCTGCAGATTTCCAGACAAACTTCTTGTGTTTCTACATTCTCCTCCCAAACACCATTCCTTCATCTCTGCTTCTTCTGCACTCCCTCCTTCCTCCTCCTTGCTGGGAGGAGGCACTGAAGGGAGAACGGCAGAAAGAGTTGGTGGGAGAGCTGTTGAACTACCTGACCTTTCCTATGGGAAGGTGTCCCATCAAAAAGATAGGGAAGGGAAGGGAAGGGGAAAGGGAAAGAGAAAGGGAAAGGGAAAGGGAAGCTGAACACTGCGCACACAATCTCAACCGTGAAATTTATTTGCATGGTTTAGAGGTGCTGGGGGATTTCAAGACCACCAGTCTCTGCATGTCTGCATGCTCTGGGATTACAGCCACCGCCACAGGGCAGCCCTCCCTGCTCAGGGCACAATGTCACATGCATAGACATGCCCAAGTTGATATATTAAGGCAGACATGATCCCCACTTCCATCACAAACTAATTAATTGATCTTGACGAGCACACAGGACACCATCAGGCATGGCTTGCACCGCTGGCACCACAGAAACAGCTATGGTGGAACAGATATGTGATAGACAGTACAACCTAAAAGGGAATTTAAAAGTTACTGAGGACACCATAATAGTATAATAAAATCTCTGCCATGTGTCAGTACACCTGCAAGGTGTCTGCAAACTTATGACAGTGGTTGGCAATGCTTTCACTTGTGTCTCTACAGCTGGCAGGCTACCATTACCCAGGATTGCTGTGCACACATTGCTAACCTGATCGAACTTATCTGTCCCTCTCCAGGCAAGTGTGGTAGCCTATGCAGGAGTGGGTAGTGGAGGGTGCATTGAAACATGTCTTAGTTTTTTTGTTTCTTGGTCATTGAGACTGAAGATCTGGCTGGAGCATCTGAGTTCTGGCTGCAAACTTTGGGTCTCGCATCAGTGCAGAGTTGAGATGTGACCAAGGCACACTCTTGCACATCAGAGTTCAAAAGTGCATCTGTGTTCTCTGGGCCAAACACAACCTGAGCCTGGTTTCCCAAGAAAGAGAACCAGGAAAGATCCTGAAGCCTGGGCTCAGGAATAAAAGGAAACAGCCTGGAAATTAAACCTGTCTGGGTTCCTTGCATCGGAATGCAATGCAATTCCAATGCATTAGTTCTAGTCCCCTCTACAAGGCAATGCTACAGGTTAAGGAGAGCCAAGAAGTGATGAGTCTGAAGTAAGTTTAGTAAACACATTCTTCTGACAACTCAGACAACTTAGTATTTTAATGACAGTAACTGTGATATAATGATGATTCTCGTCTCTTAACAGTGTTAGCATGTATATGGGAGCAACATACATTTTGTTGCAGGTTCATACATGTAGCTAGTTCATATGCTGGGCCTGAAAGTTAGGGCAAGTACAGTGTCAAGAGATCAAAGATCTACAATCTCTCAGAAATATATATTAAATAGGTAGAATAAAACCATGTTCTGAAGGCAGTGTGGTAGAGTATGAAAGGCATTAAAAAGGAAAAACAGCTTTCTGTTGCCCATCAGTGAGGAGTTACTCTGTTGTGTTTTCTAGCAGTAGTATTCTCTAAGCAATGAGACACATGTCACGTAGTTAACTATCTCCACATCACAGACAGGCACAATACAGCCATTATTTCAGAAAGCATAAAATTTTAGCATATAAACATGAATCAAAGAAAGGTGTTCGCATAAATTTAACTTCTGATTACGTCTCAGATTCCAAAATAAATATCCATCTTGAATGTTATCAGCTGGGAAAAAAACTAACATAGTCTGGACACAGTTAAAGTTCAGTGTAACCTTGGCAAAAGAAAGCTGAAAGCCACTTAAGCAGCATTTCAGACAACTTTGTACCCTTGCAGACACTTTTCCAAAGAGCCTGGTTTACTGTGCCCGAAGCAGCACTGAAGTCCAGAGAAAATAAAGTAACCCATGTGAGACACCATCAGTCACTGACTCCTGAAGGTTCACGTAGCCCATAAAGATTACACTAAAAACTGCTGCAACTGAGAAAACAAGTTCTTGTTTCAAGACCGTTTGACCGGAATAGCTGATCAGACACTGGCTTTGGCCTTTACCCCTGGAACTGCAGCAGATTATTGGTTTCTTTGTTTATGTAAAACAATAGGCTGAAATAGGACCTATTTTCAAAGTAAGTAGCAGAACACTTGTTGCCAGAAGGTGAACAAACAGCTCTAATTGCTGAGTAGCTTTTGCAGCAACGCAGTGTTTGAGTCATTTAGGTGGTGAGGAGTCAAGTGTGAGTGGTGGGATTTAAGTCAGAATTCAATGAAGCAGTCCTGTATGCCAAGTTTGCTGATTTATTTGAAGGAATAATAATATGAGCATCAACCAGAAATCAAGCAATTGGAGACTGATTTTTAGCAATGGGAACAGCAGCTCTGGTCACATCAATTTTTACTTTGGAAAAAACTAAGAAAAATAATTGCCTTTCTTTGCAGAGCAATAAGTAGAAGGATAAATCCTTTCACTGGGATACAAACTCTAGACATTAATAAAAAGCTGCCAAAGACTATTCCTGATACCTGTTTGCAATTAAACCATATTTAAGTAGCACACATCTAGCAGGTGAAAAAGAAAACTAATCATATGAGTCAGTTACTTTACCAAATGTAATAGCAAATCAGGACTGTCATTTCCAAACCAGACAGTGAATTGGATGCTGGTTTCCTAGCCAGTGCCAGAACAATTTCGGCAAAAGTTCCTTAAGGTCCTGTGATGACGGAGTTGAAGATTAGCATTTTAGCCTCTGTGAAATATCTCATTGACCTAAGATCATGCTTTTAAAACAGGGTAGATGGTGTTATGTGGCTAGTAATACACCAAAGTAATTGGCCTGAAAGAACAGTGTTTTTTCCTTCTCATCCCCACTTGAATCCACGAGCAGGTTCCCACACATCTAAGGTGTTCTGGAGGTCAGTTACCAACTGTGCAGAAGCGGGACTAAAAGAAAGCTCACTATTATTTCTCTGCCTTTTTATATTTCACAAGCATAAATATATGATAAAAGATTGTGTGATGTCCAGATGCACATTTTTGTGGGAACAACAGAACTTCAGTCAGGTATAAACACTCAAAAGTCTTCACTTTCCAGGTTACCATGTTCCTTCTAAAGGCTTTTATTCCTTTAGCTATTCAAAATATACGATGACAATGCCAGATTTTACCCATCCTTCATATTCCATAAACTGGTTGAACTTCAGGATGTGGTTTCATGATCAGATAAGGCCAAACTATGACTACACCATTACTAAAAGACATGATCTCACTCTCCGCCCCATGTCCAGGTCCACGTTCCTGCTCTTTCCTCTGCTGGGTTCAGCCTCCACAGCTATATAGACAGGCAGATACACACCGAAATAATGTGAATACTACCCACCCCCCAAAATTAAAAAAATATTAGTTTTCAGCTGTATAGATTTAGATCAGCTGAAGCTGATCTTAACCTGACATCCTTTTCTTGTTTGTGCACAGGATTTCTGAGTCACCCATGCAGCCTGGGAGCCCACCTATTGATCCTGCAACTGCAGGCACAATGCTTGGGGACCAGCACTCCTAAACAGGCAGAGACAAGGTCAGAGAACACAGAAGAGGTGAAGAAGATGAGTGAGAGTATGTGTCACACCAGGTTCAGTGAGCTAAGAAAAGGAAAGAATGAGAGATCAAGACACAAATTTAAGATAGTGCAAGAGACAGCAAGAATAGGTGAGGACAGGAACCCAGTGATAAGGTGAAATTGCCAGAAAGAAGGAGAAAGAGGGCTATGCACAGCATGCACAGAAATGCAGTTTCCTGAATGTATGAGAAACTGAAGTGAAGAAAAGCAGCCAGTGAAGCTCCTTAGAACAGAGTTGAGGAAGAGCCAGAGAAAGACATTTGCAGCTGATACATTTTACTAGTCAAAAAAAGGAATGGGAATATGCCTAACATTGCTCAGCTTGAGTAATGCACTTTATACCTATCAAATTTATTTATAGTCACAGAATTATATTCTCTCCGTGCTCCCTCAAAAGTATACGCTGAGATACACTGAGCATAGCTTAGTGCTTCAATTTTCAATTGTGTCATAAAGGGGAGATGTCACTACTCCTGGGTATCTTGCCAGTAAAGATTATGGCCTGACCAAGTCAGTAAGATTGAAGTCAACAGGATTTTTGCCATTTAATACTCTTCGGTGTTTGACTGCATTTGAAAACTGGTAGTCAACATTAATTAAGGAATGTAGGAATATAAATAAAATGGTGCTGTAAGAAGAGGTTTCATCTTCAGTTTGATTGATTTCAGGGAAGAAGAGAAAATCGTTTGAATTATTAGGAGATAATGAAGATACTACCATTTAGACTAAATTCCTTTTCTTTTTCCCTTAACTTCAAGTCTAGCATTTGAGAAATGTAACTGTACAGCGAAAAAAGCATTTCTCTTACCCAGCAAACTTAAGAGTGAAACATGTTGGCAAATTGTACCTCCTATGGGAAACAGAGGTAGCAGAACAATTGTCAGAAGGGCTGAAAAGGTCAAAAAGAGATCTCAACTATGTCTTGGAAGAAAGATTTTTTTCTAAGTTTATTTCCTCTATGGGCAGCCTTGTCTGTACTCTGTCATGCTTATGCTGTGTGTTTGTGGTGAAAGGTCACATACTGTATGTCCAGTAACATATAAATCTGGAAGAGCAGAACTGACTGTGCCATTGTCACATTAAGTCTGCATTTCCTGAAAAAACATCGATCATTTTTAAAGATGTCACAAGGCCCCCTTATCACTTTTATTAATGCAATTACTTATTCAGGAATCTGAAATCATGCAAAATATATTCTTTCCCTCCAACCACATAATTATTCTTTGCCTTCCTTTCAGCTTGGACAGGCTTGCAGTTAGTGTTAGTTTCTGGTGCCAGGAAATTCCCAGCCTGGATCAGCCTGTTGACCTCTAATTCAATGTCTTGTCTCAAATACCAGCTGCTTCGAACACCCCTCTAATGGAGGCAATACAGGACACCTTACTGCAAGAAAAGCTGCCTCCTCCCCACTATCCCTTATGGATTGGCCTGTGCCCTGCAGAATTGACTTTGCTGTCATGCTTGGATACAAAGCACCACCAACTGACTGCATATCCTTGTGACAGATCTCCTATCCTGAGCACACTTAGCTTTTGCTCCACAAGGGGAAGCTGCCTTTCCTTTTTTTTTTGTCTCACAACCCCTCCATCTTTGCCTTACAGAAAAGTTTGATGCCAATTAACACTGACTGTAAACCACCAAGTCAGAGAGCATCCTTGTCCCCCAGATTTTAAGGCAAACGAAAGTCATACTTGAAAAGCCTGGGAGAGAGTTGTGACCCTCCCAATCTCACACAAGCGATCCTGAAGCACTGGGCGCATTTGGGGTGAGCAGTGGGTGCACACGGGTTATGCCCTGAGGTCTGACCCCTGGGATGCCCACATGACCTTTCCCTCTCCCAAAAGCAGAGGGGTTTGGGCACTGCCCTACAGCAGCTTTGCTTCCTCTCTAGGTCATGATTGGGAAATATTTCTGTGTCCTCCAGCCTCAACACAGCAAGAAGTATGGGGACTTTTATGATACATGAGAAAACACAGAATAGATGAAGTTTCTCCAAGAGGCCATGGCAATTTCCTATCCATCATACCCCAAAAGGCATTCTTCCTTTCCTTTCCTTCACCAGAAAATATTTTTTTCTTCTTTGTTTTCCTGGCTATGTCAGTAAATTGCACTAACAGCAATGTAAATGTAGTCCGTAGGATTACAAGCTGCACCACAAAAATCATAACAGATTAGACACAGGACTTTATGCTTAAATCCGTACTTTTTACTGTGGCACTCGAGGACCCAGGTTATTCAATTAGGTACATTGTATAACTGAAGAGGGGAAGTAATTGCTCTATACTTAATATTAGAAATGAACACAAAAGATCTACACGGAACAGATAATTACACAGCTAATAAAGTTATTGAGAAAACATCAAAGAAAAATCACACAAATTAGCAGTGATCAAATTCCACAGGATCTGTGGATCAGCTCTGCACAGGAAGCAGACTGAAAAGAGTCAAAGACACACTCAGAAAAATGAAAAGAGATTTAACCTGAAACTGGCTTTAAGTAAAGCCACAGAAAGCCAAATATGCATCTAAACATTATTCCATCTACGTGTTTAGGATAGATTTTGATGCTTGTTTGGTAATATTTGTTTAAGAATGAATTAAGACATTGCTCTCTAGCTACAGCAGGTTTATATGCAATCACTCACATGTTGCTTAAGTTGCAGGCCTTCCAAACATAAAGAAAATATTATTAAAAGCTGAAAGAAAATATTTTAGAATTATATTTCAATAAGCTACAAAAAATTACCAAGGGCCAAATTAATCTCTGTTGCCATCACACTGACCGCAACAGAATCACATTTGGAAAGTCTTGCATCAGCGTTGCCAACCATGTATCTACATCTTACAAAACTAGAAACTAATACAACAAGCCACATGTCTGGTGCTATATACTGTCCTGCAAGTTCGTTTGCTTTCTCAGCCACTCAAAAGGAAACTTTGCACTTCAGTTCTGTCACTGCAGAGGTCTGACCTGCCAGTTATCAGAAAAAGAACAACGAAGCTGCTGAGGGGTCTGGAGCACAAGTCTTGTGAGGAGCGGCTGAGGGAGCTGGGGCTGTTTAGCCTGGAGAAGAGGAGGCTGAGGGGAGACCTTATCGCTCTCTACAACTGCCTGAAGGGGGGTTGTAGTGAGGTGGGTGCTGGTCTCTTCTGTCAGGTGGCTGGAGATAGGACCAGAGGAAATGGCCTCAAGTTGCACCAGGGGAGGTTTAGATTGGATATTAGAAAAAATTTCTTCATCAAAAGGGTTTTCAAGCATTCGAACAGGGTGCCCAGGGAAGTGGTGGGGTCACCATCCCTGGAGGTATTTAAAAGACATGTAGATGTGGCACTTAGGGACATGGTTTAGTGGTGGACTTGGCAGTGTTAGGTTTATGGTTGGACTTCATCTTAAGGCTCTTTTCCAACCTAAATGATTGTTACCCATGAGGACCTTGTCTCTCTGCTTTATTAATGAGTGAAGATGAGACAGGATCTGTAACAGCCCTGATTCTGTTATAAAACTGCCCTCTTGAGTCAGACCAATGCTCCATTTAGTCCAGTATTATATATCTAGCAGTAATAAAGAAGATACAGTTTAGGGCATGGCCTCATAAGTGCGCTACATTCTGCTGTCCGTTCCCTCATCCTTCCCCAGCATCCAATACCAAGGATGTTAGTGAGTACATTCCTCCTTGGGTTTTTTTTCAGATTCCCTTTATGCACATGCCTTTGTCACATCCTTTTGAACTTGCCTTGACCACTCCCTGTGTCAGTAGGCTCCCGAAGGTCTTTCCTTTTCCAGTCTTAAAACTCTCCAGCTAGCTTCACCCAATGCCACCTAGTTCTTGTGTTGTAGGACTTGTGAGAACAGCAATCCTCCATTTCATTTATCCACCACCTTGTAGATTTCCTAAATTTAATTGTAAACCTGCTCAGCCATCTCCCCACAGACTGGGGAGTCCCAGGCTTTGCTGGGGCCTCACACAGGTGCAGCAACACCATGTGTCTATCTAGATGCCCAAGAGCATCTGCCTTTGAATTAAACTAGTAAACTGCTTGGTTTGTGGCAAAAGAAATAGGCAGGAAATGCCATTCATTACAGTAAACATATATCCAGGATGAAACCCAGGCTGAGAGTAGATAGGCATAAGGTTTGAAATGTAAATATTTAAGATCTCATTAAGTTTTTGAAATATTTTTTCTACTAGCACACAAAAAAATTCATCACTCCTAATTATGGGCTTGCACTAAATGTACTGATATTGAAAGAATTTTTATGCTCTTAGGCACAGACAAGATGAATTTTAGCTAAAATGTAAGGTAGGAGCAACTTCCATGGAAACTTTGGGAAATCTCCAATCATAAAACAGCCAGTGGAACATCTGTCCCCTGCAAATCCTTTGAGATTAGATTGCCTACTTGGAGCTGATTTATGCTGTCAGAGATGATGATACTCAAATACTAGCCTTGCCCCGGGAGCAATCAAATTGTAATAAAGATCTCTCAGTCATCACCTTGTCACGTTAGGCATTTGCAATTGGGCCTAATGGGGCATTCAGAACAGCAAGGCCCTGCTAGGTAATGCAATCACTATAAAATGTAGTGTATAAAGGTCCTCTAATTGAAATTACTGGTTAGAAATTAGCAGTGAGATTCAAATACACAGTATAGGGCTTGCAAAGTAATGAAGTCCACAGCATTTCTAAAATAAGTCACAAACGTCCTGACAGGATCTGTGGCAAGAAATAATCTAGTTTATCTTAATGACAAACCTTGACAACATTCTCCACATCACTCAGCTTTTCTAGCTTAAAATATTATTTTGTAAAACAAATGAGAAACCAGCTGATATTTTTTCCCTTCCAGATTCCCTGCAAAGCCAAGTGTCTGAACCAATTGCATTCACATTTCAGAAGACATCAGTCTCCCAGGCTGAATGCTCATCTGCCAAATTTTAGCCTGAAAGATATCTGGGGGTGGGGGGAATTATACCAAATGTAAATTCTACGGGGGATTATAACAGAAGCACTGACAGCACAACAACATAAATGCAACTCTATCTTCCTGGATGCTCCATAAGACCAGTGCTTGCTCTTGATTTCTGGTTCAAAATCAGGAACTGCTGAGGTATGCCATTTCCAATTATTTCTTGTTACTTGCACTTGGTGTAAACTCCTCCTGAGGACTCAGGGCCCCATTCCTGCAAGCTGATGCATGTGAACCTGCACAAACTCCCATTATCCTCAACAGGGCTTTGCGTGGGTGTTAAGGGTTTGCCTGAACAGATCAGTTTGCAAAATCAAAGCCTAAGAGACTGCACTTAAGTGCATTTTCATCTCTGTCTCCTCTCCTCCCTGCAGCTGGACCTTAGTTATCTCTCCCCCTAAGACATCCCTCCTCTTCAACTCAGTCAATCAGTCAAGGCTCATATCCCAAATTGCTGCACACTGAAGTTCAGACTTTCATGCTCCCCATCTTTTTACTTAGAAGGCAAGATGCTTCATTCACTGTTTCTTTTTTTTTCTTTTCCTCATTACCAGCCACCTCTTTACCCCCACTAAAAGCTCAGTCTTCTCCCCAGCAGATCAGCTTAGGGTCAGCCTCAGCTCATCATAACCTTCACTCATGAACGAAGCCAGGCCTAAATCATAGCTGACATTTTCATGAACTAGAACAGATCCATGATATCTGATTCCCCAGACAAGGATTTGACTCTTCAGGGACATATGTTTATGGTCAAATTCTATTCTAGAATAAACTTCTTATGGATTTGTTTTTAAACTTAAAAAAAACTTGTTTGTACTAAGCTCTATAAAATGCATTTCTAAAGAAAAACTCTTTGTAGTGTAGCCAGCAAAACTGTCCTTTTGAGCCCAGTATAATAGACTTAACTTCGAACATTTTTTTTCAAGGCCAAACTTGCAAAACTAGTGACACCATGACACTGAGGATCCTTGACTCTCCATGGTTTCTGAGCCTGGTTTTCACCCTTTTTGTTGCTGTGATGGTAAGAGTCAGGCTGGTTTGTTGTCCTGATTCAAAAAAACTGTTGCTGGAAACTAAATATTTAGTAGAAATTTCTACTTGTTAAGTCTTTCGTAAGGGGCTTGTCTGGCCCCAGCTCTGTGATCTACTTCTCAATGAGTCAATGTTTCATAGAAAAGATGCAGTTGGAAGGGACCTCTGGAGATCGTCTCGTTCCGCCTCCTCAAAGGGGGCAAATACAGCAGGTTGGCCAGGATCATGCCCAGCTGGGTTTTGAGTATATCCAAGGATGAAGATGCCACAAACTCTCTGTAGAACCTACTCCAGTGTCGGCTCACCCTTGGAATAAAAAAATTTTCATATGTTTAAATAAAATTTCCAGTATTTCAAGTTTGTGTCCATTGCCTCTTGTCCTTTCTCTGAGAGGAGTCTGGCTCTGTCTTCTTTACTTCCTTTCATCAGGGATAATACACAAGGATAATCCCACTTCAAGCCTTCTCTGCTGCAGGCTGAACAGACCCAGACCTCTCAGCGTCTTCTCACAGGAGAGATGCTCTAGTCCCTTCATCATCTTTGTGGCCCTTCATTACACTCACTTCAGTAAGTCCATCTCCCTCATACTGGGAGGCCTAGCACTGGACCTAGCACTCCAGCTGAACTTCACCAGTGCCAAGCAAAGAGGAAGGACCACTTCTCTTGACCATTTGCATCACAAATAAAGCCTCTTGTCATCGGGAGCAAAGCCACATAACTGACCTTCCCTCTGATCTCAGTTCCTCACCTTTTCTTATTGAGACCCCAAAAACTCAGGTGGCTGGTCCTGCTGTACAGAATTATTTGCCAATGTATTTACTAGACTGGGACACTCATGAAGCATTTGCCAGTTAATCCCAGATCTTGCTTCAATCTAAAGAAACTACCTTGGCATAACAAATTACCCAAGTGTGCACAGCAGATCCAGAACTCCATGGGGTGAAAAGGCAGGCATGTTTCCACACCGGTTTCTCCAGCTCCATCCACTATTACTCACATTCCTGAACCTGCAGCTTTTTGTTTCACAGGCATTGTCTGATTTTCCTTCAGGATGAGGCTTAACTTAATCATATTTTTTTGATGGTGCATTTTTCAGATTGGCAATTTTAGAAGATATTCTTTTTTGCACTTCCTTATGTTTAGAAAACTGGAAAGAAAGACCTGATATTGTCTGAGACCTCACACTGAACGTGAAGTCTCCCTTTATCTCCCTAAATTCTGTACAAGCTGGAAAGCATAAAACACTCTACAATCATTGGGTTTTAAATGTGAGGAGAGCCTGCTTTATTTTCTCACATTTCACTGTAACAAGATAGCCATCTTTTTTCAGCTTAAAGTCTCTGTTGGTCAGTTAAGTACAACTGCTGAAACTCCTAACTACACAGAATACTTGCTTGCTGAAATGCATCTTTGATATAATCCTGATTAACTTAATAGGCAGTT
Organism: Haliaeetus leucocephalus; assembly: GCF_000737465.1. Taxonomy (NCBI): domain Eukaryota; kingdom Metazoa; phylum Chordata; class Aves; order Accipitriformes; family Accipitridae; genus Haliaeetus; species Haliaeetus leucocephalus. Next base: position 749,652 of record NW_010972610.1, on the reverse strand, counting down.
AAAGTTTGCTCCTAGACTCCCCTCTTATAGTAAAAAATAACTTTAGCCATAGATTTATTAAAGAAATATGCCTTCCCACTTCTATCATAGGAAATATTCACCTGGTTTCCTCATTGTATTTTATAACCAGACTTCTTCCTGAAGCTTTCTCTAAGTATACATGGCGAGAGGTGCATTGGTTTAGCTGGACAGTTGCAGGGCTTTTTCAACAAATCCAAACAACAAAATAATCCTTTTGCTCTTTTTTTCCTGGCTTCAAACCTACAAAAAACAAGAATCACTGGAACTTCAGTAAGTTAGTTATCACTGACAAAATAGATGTACTTTGAAGCCCAACAAACAGTATCTCCTGGCTACAGTTCACCCAGAGAGACGCCCCACCTGGGGCACCCCAACTCCCTTCTGTCCATCTGTTCCCCCCAAGCAGCCGGTCCACAAGTACCTATCACAAAAGATGGAGTTCATTAGTCATACCGTGCACCTTGGTTCTACATGTCTTCCTGCAACTTCTGAGACATGTAAGAGTTGTAATAAACTCAGTGGCTGAGGCACTTTCAAGTAGATGGGACTTAAAGTTCAAAGCAGGGGTGGGGACTCTCAACATGTCCAATCCTCCCAGTTTTTGAAAAATGCTGAAGGGATTCTATGTGCCGACCCATAGGGGTAGGAATTAGATGCACCTTGTCATACATATTCGGATATATTTCCCTCCATCTTTCCACCTAACAAACCCATAAAACTAAAAAAAAAAAGATATTGTAATTTACTACAGCTTAACAAGATTGGCAAATTCTGAATTTTTCCATCATTTAATTGGTCAAAGTAGAACAAATTATAATGCACACTTCGCCATTTTTCAGTGCTAATTTTTTTTCTGCTTCCTCCCCCTCCCAAAACAACACCACAAATTATATGGAAAAAAATCTGTATTTATTTTTTTGTAATTACTTCTGGGCTGAGACCAAGTATCTAAGTGGAAGCAAATTTTTATGTCCAAGTTATAATCTCTGAAAAACAACTTATAATGAGAATGCTGACACAATTTTAAGTGGAGTGACATGCATGGCGCCAATATAATGCAGTCAAAACATGTGGGAAATAAAGTATTTTGTTCCAGAAGGATATGAAATTCCCAACTCAGAATAAAGTATACGTCTGGTATTTACTGGATTCTACCAAACATAACAATTTTGCAAAACATACAAGGGCTTCAGGGAGTATAGGATTCAATCACAATTCAAAACCTCTTCATCTTGGATACATTTGAGACAAAGGGATTCACGAGCCACAGGGGCCAACTTCTTTCCTTCCTCCACAAACTCAAGTGGGATTTACCCTGAGTGAATAATGGTAACAGATAAAATAGGAGTTCAGCAAAAGATCTGCCTAGCAGAAGTGTTCAAAAGCCCACATAAAATCCAAAATGTTATAAACCACTTAAAATGATGAACTGTGTAGTAACTATGCAGCATGGGAACCATAACAATATACCAAAAAGGAAGAGAATGGGAGTTTATACGTCCTTTGCAAGTCAGCAGAGGTAGTTTCAACGCTGACATGAAGCAGAGTCTGAGATGAGCTATTATCATGTTATTCTTTATTAGTTGTTAAACACTGATGTTGTATTCAGTTCTTCACCAGAGAGCCCTTGTCCTAATGGATTTACAGTTGCAGGCCCTCTGCCATTTGTTCCAGCCAACTCTTAAGTCCTCTCAAACTCCTAATGTCAAGATGGATAAAGAGATCTGCCAACACAAACCCAATGACTGCATGAAAAAACACAATAAAGAAATGATACAAGGCTAGAAATACAGAAAGAGTTAATTGCACTTTTATAAATCACTGTGGGAAATACAGAAAAAGGGTATGTTTAAGAGTGATGTGAATGGGAATAGATGGATTAGTGAAACAAGGGGTTAGTCCTCTCTTGAGGACAAGAAAATTGGCACAGAGTAGAGAACTGCAGAAGATGCTTGTAGAGCTCTACCCAGCATCTTTGATAAGGCAGAAACAGGAAGGAATAGCCATGAAGAGCAAAAGGAGCAAAAGGGGATGGAAATAGTGTCTTGTACAGGACAGGTAGATATTGTGCCTCCTGGGCAAAGACAGCAAGCAGAAATTAGGAAAAACCTAATGACTCGTGTTTGGCAGCAAGGGTTGCCCCCCTGCCTTTCTTCCTTCTTGCCCTCAGCTGCACGATCTCACCCTTGGTGCTGACACAGGCATTCACCTGTCTAGAGAGAGATCATCTTCTCCTCAAAAGAAAACTACTTGCTTGTTCCTGCTGTGTTATTTTTCTGCCAAATTAGCCACTTGAAGAGCAATGGGGAGAGGAATAGAACTGTATCTTTTCTGCATCAGTGAGCCACTAAATTGGTTTAGCCAACTTCCCCCCTAGATGCAGCCCTAATTTGCACACAAAAGCTCTTCAGCTTTGCTGAGGGGCTCCATGATGCAAAAGCATTTTTGCTGGCAGGGACCTGCCTCCTTCACCTCTTTGATGGATCAATCCATGCTTGAATGCAAGCACAACTGAACTTCAAAAGTCTTATTTAAATCTCACTTTGTTCTTAGCTGTTTTAGCAAGTATCAATGTCTTTTTCATGAGGTCTAAAATGTGGGAAATTAGGAAAAGTCACCTTGGTACACTGCTAGGAAGACCGGTTTCACTGAGCGTTTCACAAATACAAAAGGCTGTAGCCTCTTGGTACTGGTTACCAAGTGTCATGTCAGAAATCAACTTCACATCAGCACGTTTTCAGCAGGAATGGCCAACTCGTAGCTCTGCTGTTAATATTTAAAATAATGCTGACATCTAGTGGCTGGCTGCACTCATACACGTCTGTGCAGGTCTTGAAGCTATTTGTCCACGTGTGTCCAGCACCATTCCTCACCCTTTGGAGGCAAGAGGCTCCAGCTGGAAGTATCACGTCCCTCTCCATTGTGCACTATTCAAACAAAGAAAATGCATCCTAGTTCTGCAGAGATCATAAATTAAATAAAAAACGATGGAGAAAAAAACAAAGGAGAGGAAGAAAATATTATTATTCCCCTTTTGTAGATGGAAGTTATCACTGGATAAAAGAAATTAGAAGCCAGATGATTAAAAGCTGATGGGGTCAAGACTGCAGCAAGCCAGAGCTAAAGAAAACTAAAGAAGAGTTCAGACTTTCCCAGAAATATCAGGTGCTTGAAAACTGTCAGATCTGATGAGCTAGAGTGAAGCACATTGAATACTAACCCTACCCCAATTAGTCCTCACTGTCAGCTAACAGCCGCCCTTGCAGCGCATGGCTGCTGGCTGGCTCTGCAGTAGAGCACTGCTGCTCCTGGTCTGAGCAGGGAGGAGACGTTCTGGGCTGAAGTGTCTTAAGTGACCCATATACAAAGAGAACACACCCAGAAGATGCTGGGCCTTGAGAGACCCCAAAGATAGCCAAAGAGGAGCCTGAACCAGGCCAAAGATTAACGATGTCTTGTCCTGTCTTATCTGGACAGTAAGCTTTTTGTTGAGACCTATAAGCTGCAGGTCAAATAAAGCTATACAAGGATGAACCTCTTTATAACAAAGTTCTTCAAAGACATTTGTGTGCATCTCATTTTCGCCCCAGACTGCAGCTCTGCTCACTTTAACTGCCAGAAAACTGGAAAAATCTAAATAGAGACATCTCCAGCAAATGAACATCACTGCCCATACACCCCTCCCACACTGCATTTGCCTCCTGTGTATTAAAAACCAAGAACAGACCCCTTCCTTATGCAGCACATATAAATTTTCCAGTATAACTTAAACATCGGGCCCTGAAAGATGAGACTGGAAAGTTTTGTATATATTCACATGCTGACCAAAATGTGAGGTGGTTCCCTCTCTTCAGTGTTATGCAAAGCCAGTCTGAAATGTTCTCAAAATGTTACTTGTTAGAAGAGCATTGGTGATAGAAGAGCATAGGCTGATCCTGCATCTTACCTGGTGCAGAAGTAAACAGATAATCCAGAGATGAGCAACTCGGCCTTCCTCATGCTGGAAGTTGAGTTGAGCCATTTTCTAGTTACAGGAGGCACATGTTCATCTGGAAACATGAGATATGCTTCACACAGCTGTTCTTGCATTATTTTTTTCCACCAAGATGAGTCCAAAGAGATTGTTGGTGTATTTTGCAACAGTACCTTGCCTCGCTTGAGAGCAGACTTTGGTGGAGGAAGGCTATTTTCCTTTTTCCAGGTGCCAAGGAGTGCTGGAGATAACAGGTAAGAAAGCAGACAGCAAGACCTCACAGGTGCCATTGCCACTCCTACCAGTATCCCAGGAGGTATGCCCACTGGCACCGAGAAGCTGACAGAGGTGAAAGATAGTTCAGGGAGAATTACAAAAGGTAGGACCATAGCAAGATTGCTGATCATTCGGGAAAACCTGTATGTAGTAGACAGATGAATTCACACTTAATTTCACAAAAAATACCATATTTCAGTACGAGAGCTGATATGAGCAGACCCCACCTCATCAGAGAATGAGCCAAGAAGCCCACAAGCAGTAATCCATCTTCACAAATTTTGCAAATTTTCATGTATTTTTCAGCAGTAAATGCTCAGTGTTGTCTGAAACAGCAAAGTCCTGAGGCAACAGAGGCACTATGTGGCCCATATGATCTGTGCTGGTTTTCGTCTCATTGCTCTGGCAACTTTTCTACAGGCTGAAACAAAATTCTTAGCTACAGTAAACGCTTATGTTATTCCAAATATCTTGAACAATGAGCATTGTCTTGTTTTAACATTTTGCTTGAAGTAGTCATACCAAGACAAAAATACATCTGAAAAACATTGGGCAACTAAGTCATCAAATGGAATTGACACAGGAACGTTTTTCCTGTGTCAACTGCTGAAGACAACTGCTCTCTAATATCTCCAGTCCCATCATTAACACCATAAGAGTGTGTTATTTAAGACAATGTTTTAATTTCAAGTCTCATTACTTTGAAAACAGTGACTCAAATCCCTGTCCCACCGAAGTCTAAGTATTGACTGAAGGTTCATGTGTCAAGAAGTGGAGGAAAGCACTCCAACAGATGTTTCACTTCTAAGTGCTGCATGTGCCTTGGCACTACCAGCAGCCAGCAGTACAGAGCACTCAAACTAACTTTATTCACAACTACTTGCCATCATAACCCAATACTCTCTCTGAGCTGACTTTACTCTTTTCACAACAGCCCTCCATAAAATATGGAGGAGGTTTACCTCAAAAAGACCAAGAAAGTAGCTAGGAGGTTTAGAAACACTTTCAGAGTGAAGGATTCCAACTCAATAATGCAGTGTTATTATAGGCCACACACATGCAGATTTCCAGTTCTTTTACAACAAATACTTACAATGACCTTTCTACTCTACAACATCCAAGAAATTCAAGTGCATGGATTGAAACTTAGTGCCTGTCGCAGGTGATTTATTAAGAGAAAGCATCTTTATGGGGTTAATTAAAAGGGTTTTATTCATGATTAAACAATGATCAAATGTTAAATAGTTGATGATTGAATGGAAATCAAATGGTGATTAAGCAATAATTGATTGGTAATTAAACAGTGATTTGACATTGATTTAAATGATGATTTAAACAATAACTTAGCAGTCAAACACTCCACTACTTACTACACTTCTAATAATTAAGCTATAGATGGAGATACAGATATATAGACACATAGATAAATAAATGTCACTAGCATATAATACACTTTTAGAACAAAAGTAAAAGCTGCTTACCTCACTGTAGATATCAGATGCCAGGTAAAGGGTGTCTCAGCCTCAAGGAGTAACCCTGAGAGGTGTCCCTGCTCAATGGGAGATCACCACCATGCAGCGCACATAGAGGAGAATAAAATGGGCTTGGGGAGGGTACAGGCTATTTTTATAGCCGAAAGTGATGGATATCATAGTCAAACGACCCCCTTGGTGTTTGTGCAGATGGGCAGCTGTGACAGCTTTAGTTTTTTCTAGTCCCAGCTTGGGCTGGTGCTGTTATCTGCCGATAAGACATGGCCTAGACTTCCTGGTCCCTGAGAAGATGTGACCTCGCACGGTTCTCACAGTTTGCACAGTACGGCTGGTATCAGCCAGCCCTGCTTGTGGGTGACTCCTGAACACTGCTCGCTCAGTCAGAGTGGGGGCATCCATCACTACCATTTACAAACTTAGCGGTACACACATATGCTTAACTAACCTATACTGAATTATTACTTAAGTATTGCTGCTGGCACAGAACTTGCATTTAGTAGCCACTTACACAGAGATTTGTCTGAATATTTGTTAGAGAAAATATAACAGTTATTAAAAATTAATTATTAAGGTTTACCCAGAAAAAAAAACCTCACTTCTCTGAAATATTACACACACTATTGAAGATTACCAACAGGTTGTCAAAATGTTTTATAGGAAGGTTTTCAATTCAGATCTTGTATACTTTTAATGTGAAAAGCAGTGATATGAGTTACTTAATTCCACTTATTTACACCTCCCACACATGTTGCATTCAACAGATCCATAATGAAAAAAAATTCTGCTTGGCAACAGAACAGTATTACCTTACCTTGCACCAGGACTCCCATCCTAAATGATGTACCAATCGATGATGCCTATGTAAGTACATTAGCAATGACTCAAGCAGAAATGTAACCAGATACAAAATAGAACTGAAAATTATCTAAACTATGCATCAGTTTGTATTGGCTTTGTGTGGCAAGGGTTTGGGGGAGGACATTACAGGGGTGGCTTCTGTGAGAAGCTGCTGGAAGCTTCCTCTGTGTCCAACAGAGCCAATGCCAGCTGCCTCCAAGACAGACTTGCTGCAAGCCAAGGCCGATCCCATCAGCGACAGTGGTAGTGCCTCTGTGATAACAGATTTAAGAAGGAAAAAAAGTTGCGGGACAGACAGAAACGGCAGCTGGAGAGAGGAGTGAGAACATGTAAGAGAAACAACCCTGCAGACCCCCAGGTCAGTGCAGAAGGAGGGGGAGGAGATGCTCCAGGCGCCGGAGCAGAGATTCCCCTGCAGCCTGTGGGGAAGACCATGGTGAGGCAGGCTGTCCCCCTGCAGCCCAGGGAGGTCCACGGTGGAGCAAATATCCACCTGCAGCCCGTGGAGGACCCCACGCCGGAGCAGGTGGACATGCCTGAAGGAGGCCGTGACCCCACGGAAGGGACCCATGGTGGAGGATTTCGTGAAGAACTGTAGCCCGTGGGAAGGACCCACGTTGGAGAAGTTTGTGGAGGACTGTCTCCTGTGGGAGGGACCCCACGCTGGAGCAGGGGAAGAGTGTGATGAGTCCTGCCCCTGAGGAGGATGAAGTGGCAGAAAATAACATGTGATGAACTGACTGTAAACCCCACTCCCCATCCCCCTGCACCGCTGGGCGGGGGGGGGTAGGTAGAGAATCCGGGAGTGAAGTTGTGCCCGGGAAGAAGGGAGGGGTGGAGGGAAGGTGTTCTGAGATTTGGTTTTTATTTCTCATTACCCTACTCTGGTTTGATTGGCAATAAATTAAGTTAATTTTCCTCAAGTTGAGTCTGTTTTGCCCATGACAGTAATTGGTGAGTGATCTCTCCTGTCCTTATCTCAACCCACGAGCCCTTTGTTATATTTTTCTTTCCCCTGTCCAGCTGAGGAGGGGGAGTGATAAGAGAGGCTTCAGTGGGCACCTGGTGTCCAGCCAGGGTCAACCCGCCACACAGTTGCAGAATTACAAATTTCTTGACTGTGCTAATCTCAATCCTTTTGAAGACAAACCCACACAAAACAGAACATTTCATTAATAAAACTAAATATCCATCCAAATTTTACTTCAATAGAATAAATACACCAAAAACTCTAAAATCAGTTCTACCCTTCATTAATATAGCAGACTGCTAATACCAAGGCTTTAAGGCAATACTGACCTAAAGCAGATCAAACTCATTGCCCAAAGCACACAGCAGCCTCTTTGTCCAAGAACTTCCACACAAGATAACAGTTCTCTTCCTGCAGCTGAGGATACGACCTCCATCTGTGGAAGGCTCCAAAGTTGTCACAAAGCTTCACAGAAATTTACCTATTCAGTTAAGATGAATGCTTCAAAAGTATCAAAAGGACAAATAGAAACACTTAAAAACTATATGTTGGTATAGATTCAATTAGCTTTGAAAATTTTGTGGTGCTAAACATCGTGCTTATCTAGGCAGATTTCTTTAAACAAAAAATCACTGCTATAACTTTTTCAAAAATATTGCATTAAAAAAAGGGCATGTCTGATAAACTTGTGTTTGAACAGAAGCAGTTCCAAATTTAAGCTTAGCGTTTTTTAACACTTTGGTGTTTTTGCCTTGAAGATGCGAAAAATATTGTTTCTGGAACATGTCCTGAAAAAGTTCAGAAAAACACAAACTTATTTAACTGCACATTTCCCTCTCCTCACCTTTTCACATGGCATATCACAAATTTGCAATTTTATAGTCCTGACAGACAATTCTCTTTTCAACAGTTGCTCAGACTACAGAGCAAACAGTCTCAGCCAGATAATTTAGGAATCTAACAAAATCTACGAAGAAATGCATCCAAGCATGACCTTTGCAAGTTCATTTTCAAAAGCTGCAACTGGAGCATGCTAAAAATACGGAGTTGCAAAACACCTTAATGATCACAGGAAAAAAGTCATTCCAGTTTCCTGCAAAACAAAATACCAAATATTAAAATACCAAGGCACAAACAAATGTATAGGAGGGGTGGGGAAAATACCTAGGTAACTTATTTAGAAAAAAATCGTCCCCAAAAGCCAAAATGTTTGTTCCCAAACATTTTAACAGATAAGCCATAAACATTTTCCTCAGATTACTACAAATTTGTTGACAGATGAAATGCACATTACTATGGAATAGTAACAAAACAGATGCTGTGTGAGAACGAGAAAAAGATATGCACTTTCCCTACACAGTCTGAGTGATTCAGAGTAAATCAGGGTGACTAGTTCTCTTACCAGGGTATATGTAGGGACAAGCATACTGCAAATTAATATTGTTCAAAGGTTTCTTTTAACAGCCAGGAGGGCAGTCTTTACATCATCATAAATGCTACTCATATCCTACATGGCACTTTAGGAACTTTTCAGGCTACGCAAGCAACTGGTTTTCTTTCCATTAACCAAACCACTGCAATTACAAATATCCTTGCTTATGGCAGGCAGATATCCAGCTGATAACTCTATTCATTTTTACCCCAGGAACTGTCTCACTGTGGCATTTTCCAAGTTGTTAATAATCACTTCAGCAGAAAAAGCATTTGCCCACTACTTTCACTGAAAACAATAATCCAAGCTAGTATGAAGAAAATTAGTTCCTTTGAGAAGTACGCATGTTGGCAAGAGTAATCCAACTATCTTAAGTATACTTTATCACAATGCTAAAAAAAAAAAGACATATGACCATTAATTGACCTGTGTTAGCAATATCAGCTGTATCTGCCAGCTATCATTAGGATCCAATTGTTAAGATACTCCTTGTAATGTGATGGGAGCGTAGCCAGAAATGCTTGTGTTCCAAGAGATGAAAGGATGCTTCCAGCCAGAATACAAGCTGCAGATCTCAGTAAGGATAGCAAATGGAAAGCAGAAGAAACAGCAGAGCTCTGCAGAGCCATTTCAAGACAGCTAGCAAAAAGCTTCAAAGATTACATAAAATCAACACCACAAACACACTGCAAAATTTTATTGCTCTATACTACCTAACTTTCAATTTCAAGTAGTTCATTGCTAGGGTCACATCAAACTCAAGTTTGTTCTTACTATACAATGCCATTCGCCTCTCCCTCAGATATATTGTGTGATGACATTTTGGTGAATAGAACAACTCAGGTCTTTCTATTCCTAAGACGAAATGGGCTTTATTTTCAACAGCCTGAAAATTATTCTGGCACATTAGCCTATTAGTGAAAGCATAAAACATTTAAACTCTTGAGGTATGAAACACTTCTTTAGATAATGACAGCAGTAACAGGGTTATGTAAAAACTTACTATTTCTTTACTTCAGCAGTTTTTATCTCATTAACTTCTGCCCAACTGAACTGGTAACAGTAGTCTACTAGGAATGCTGGCCAAGGAGGCATAAAATGTTTTTCTTATTTAGCCTTACTAAATACAGCTAGAGATTTCCAAGAAGTGTTCATTCCAACTTTTGCAGTTTTACAGCAAGCTCTAGTCACCTTTAGAGTTCAGAGCCCACCTCCTTCCAAAGGATAACAATATTTTTAAACACCTGAGTCCTCAACCAACCTCAGTTCCAACCTCATTCGCCATCCCATCAATGACAACTATATGGACTCATTTAAAAGGAAAAGTACAATGAAAACCAAAATAAGCAGATCTTACAAAAAATAACATTTTTGTTAAATGAAGTGAAATACCAAGGGAACAGCTGTCACCAACTTCTCAGCCTTTAAGTTATCCCGACGACTAATAGCATGTCCCTCTGCTCACAAGACAGCACAATTTAAGCTTCCCTGATAAACCATCACTAAGCCAAGGACCATTTATTTCAGTTCTTCAGCAGGTGTCTTCACACTTCTAATATAACAATATTGACAGCAGGGTACATACAGGCTTGATTCACAACAGGAAAAACATTGCCTGATTGCTCTTCCATACAGTCACCAGAGCTACAGTCAAAGATGAATCCTATCAGTAAGTGGATGGCAGTAAATGAGAAATAAGTAGGACATGATGACCCTCCATCAACCCCAAACTCCATTTCTTCCCTTTGATCCACAGTCATTTCTGTTTCTGTGGCTATAAGCTGCTTAAACTAACAGAAAAATGTTAGATTCAAGGCTATAATCAATTAATCCACTCCCTACAAATCAGTCACAGCAAGCATGTGAAAAAAATTAACGTTCTTCTTAAAGAAGACTACATTGATCTAAGTGACCAATGATAACAAATAAATGGGTGAGAAGCTTTTTTCTATCTAATCTATGGTTACATTTATTGTCACATCAAAAAGAAACTCCACTGAAAAAGATAATCAGCCATTTTCTGAACAGTAGTGACTTACCAGGCACTTTCCTTCTGTTTGATGTTTGAAAACACATTTCTATCTCCTGCTTCTGTATTTACATAACACTTGTTCTTCTGTCATAGTGAAAAACTTCTATCCCTCTGGGTTACACAATCAATCCCCCACCCACAAACATGGACCAAATATAAGATGATTAAGTTTTCACATTTCCAAATTACAACGGTTGCAAGGAACAAACAGCAATTTCCATAATGATTTAAGAAAAAGTAAGCTTTAGTGCAGCTAAATTTCTACTAAAAATAACACTATGTCAACAGAAGTCTTCATTTATTTCCAAGTGTTCAAATTGTTATTACACATATGCCATTTAACTATTTTTTTATTTGAACATTAAGGTAATTACAGTTGGAGGGCTCATCTTTCCAGTGGCCTCTCTGCAGCAGATCCCCCCAGAGCAAAACATGTAACATTCCACATGATTAACAATATGACATTTGAGTTACCAGAATTACAATCATCTTTTTTTTTTTTGCTAACAGATCACATAAGAAGTAACTGGGGCATTTCCTTTAACAGAAATATCAAACTTAGGACTGTGTTTAATTTCAATATGAACACCTCTACATAAGAGCAACATTGTACATGACAGTTTGATTCATCACACATATGGTACTTTGGCAGCTCTAACTGTGATTTATTTTTCCTCCTAAGCTTCACAGTAGGTTTAACTTATAAAACATATTGCTAATATGCCCTGCATAAACATGAAGAAACAAATGCATCTTTCTTTTGCCACTTCAGTGGGAAAGGGAGCAGTGTTTTTACGTCACATTACACAGCCTTTTCATACATGCAGTTTTCTTCCATGGACTCTTCTACATGTACCATAACTACCATTTTGTCTGCAAGAAAATAATCTTTATTAAAAAAACAATCTGAATTTTCTTCTCAAATTGAAAGACTGCAGCTGTAGATAATTACATGATAAACCACTACCAACTATTTATTTCAAAATAACACTGCATGTGTCAAATTTTTATCAAGTAACAAGCACATCAGTTATCTGAGGTGCAATGAATTCCCTCACAATTTAACTCATCTCATTTGGAGTTCATTTGTGAAACTGACTGGTTTATTTAGTTACCTTTTTTGTACGACATTCATGCAGATGTTAAGACTGGCTCGGGTAAAATACATGGTATTTTATCATTATTACATGCAGAAACATAACTGGCAGATGGAAAACTATTTTTAAACACAGAAGCTAAGTAAAATCAAACTGCCCAAAGTTTTATCAAGTAAAATGGCATAAACAGGTCCAGTAATTATCACCACAAATTCAGCAAGGGCGTTATCTATAACAGGAACTAATAGTTCTTGGTTAACAAATACTAATTTCTTTGAATACCTCTACCATCAGTTTCCACAAGAGAACTAATCACTATATTAAAAATTTTTCACTTACTCCCCGCAAATGAACGAAATTAATTCTCCACCTTCCTGAAAAAAATTATATTGTACTCTGATACTCAACTGCCAATGACTTACTACCACAGTAATCGAAGTGAGGACAACGTTCCCTCTAATGTATCACGCACTTTAAAGTAGCCACATGGAAGTTTTGAGGTAAAATGGGTGAAATCTGGTTGCAAAATTTCAGATTTAAAGGAAAAAAATCACATATACATACCACAAATAAAAAACACCTATTTCATATTTATTCTATTTGGTCCAAATACCCCTACACGCCTTTAAGAGTCACTCAAAAAAAATGCTGTGCCCCAAAATGCATCTGCTACCACAAAACATCTTTTCTCCCTTTTACTCACTCTCAAGCAGTTCTTAAAAATTTCCTGAGCTACACAAAAGCAGAGCTTAACTTTATTTGTAATATGTCAACAATAGGTAAGTTAAAAAGCAGGTGGATGTATCTGATATTTAAATTAAGTAATATATATTTAATTTGATGAAGTCACCCTTCCTCACCCTTCAATACCTATTTGTATTGAATTATAAACTCCGCAGCACAGGAACAGTCTGTATATGGCACTTCTATGCGTGTCTGCAATATAAACAATTATATTAAGATATTCCAAAATAAAACAAATGGTATATCCTGTTTATCCATACAAAATTTAAAAACTACATTAACATCAAATGGGAAAATTACAGCCGAACCAATTAGGTTGTACATTCACTACATAGCCTTGAAATGTCTATTTTCATCAAGTTAATTCAGTTAATTGAAGAAAGAAGATGAAAGAAGTCAGAAAATGAACTCTTCTCCAATTCCGCTAACGTGCATTTCTTCATTGAAGTTATTATGTGTCAGCTAACTTTGATCTTTTGCCGTTAATTTAGGTACTGGTGTGCCCCTTATCTCTCCTAGTTCTACTCAAACATCTTACTCTCCCTTCTTCAATCCATTGTTTGTGACACCTACCAAGAAGCCCTTCAACTGGGGCAGCATCTAGTCTAATAGAGCTTCCACTGGACAAGAAGCTTCTCTTACCAGAATAGTACAATGGATGACAAGCAAAGTTCGCTAGAGTCATGATCCACTATGTACCAGCGCTCCACTGTAAGCGCTAAGTATCTTCTGTACAAATAAAACAGCTGTGCACATGTAAGCCACACAAAGCAAGCCAAGTTAAGAGGTCTGGGCAAGCAGTGTGTACAGGGCAGAAGCATGATAGCCAGGCATTTTGGCTGACGCCATTTTAACCCTGTTTGACTGTTTAACCTGTGTTACAGCCTAGTTTAAGCATTGTTGTTTATGCAATAGTCTCAAACGAACAAAAGCCCTACAAAGACAGGTTAACTGTTCTTTTCTATAGAATAACTAGTTAGTATGTGTTCATGTTCAAGAATGAATTTAATGTAAAGCTTGAAAAGGGTACCTAACTAATAACCACATTTGGAGCTTTTAAGTACTATCTTACTCTGAGGTATATGTCTATTACTGTGGAAGTTTATGCATCACATTCTAAAATCTAGGGTCCAAGAAAAAAGGCTAATTGTATTTCCCAAGTCAAGCAAGCTATAGAAAAATGGGAAGAAATAGCATGTGGCTTGTGTTCAAGTGTTACTGTTTAGCATAATGCTTCATGCAAGTAATGCAAAAAAAGTCTATATACTCAGGACTGTTTACATCCGAATAAATAGGGTAAATTTGCAAATACAGTATTTAAAGTTATCTACAAAAAATGTGTTTTACCAAGTATTCACTGTTTGTATCAAGTCTTAAAGCAGAAAGCTGTCAGGGCAATACCAAAAAGTATGAAATAAAAGAAAAAATAAATGGAGACATTTTAAGAAACCGCCTCAGAAAACAAATTCGTATTAACTGTTAATTAAGCTGAAACTAAAACAAAGACTAAAGCTATTAGGTGGCCTTATCAGCAAACACCTTCAATCAAAAGGCCATAAACAAGTATGCTTTACATATTATTTGATTTGTTTATTTTACACCATGAGGTGAAAGCAACACATTTCCTTTTAGTAAAGTATACACAAATAGCCTCACTCAGAATACACTTTTAATGCACATAAAAAAAGTATTCATCTTACAAATCGTTTTGCAATCCAAATATACAATAGCTTGGAAAACAATATTTTAGAAAACAAAAGCCAATGTAAAAAGACCGCTTTAAACAACTAAAATAAAAGTTTCTGTATGGCTCTGTCTTTACAGTTTTCTTACTGCATCATCAATATCAGAAATCTGTTCCTTCAGCTGGTTCCACTGTTCTGGATTTAAAGAAATACCTGAAATGCATTAAAAATAAACACTTAAGACAAAACCAAAATTGTGGTGCAGGATCTTGCAAAATTGCTATTAAGACTGGTTTCAAACACAACATCTATGTCATAACTATTAATGCTTGAGCTACTTCAACAACCATCTCAGTTACAAAGTGAAACTACTCATTTGTAACACTTCAATTTAACTTTAGACTTCAGCTTATCTCTGGACAAGTATAAATTACAAAGAAAGTAAGTACAGTGTAACAAATTCATTCACAAGTATTAGGCTAAACACAGGAAGTGAAATACAGCTCTGGCCTTGATAGAAGGCAGCACAAAAGCCCCAGGTGAGAAGTAGGAAATCATCTGTATTCCTGTTGGCTCCTAAAAGCCATACCTCTGGGGACTGAACTTCTATGTGCTTTTAAAGTACCATAACTCTGGGTTGTTTTTTTTTTCCTCCTGTTTCTTAAAGCACTGTAAATAACACATATCATAAATAACAATTTTGAGAGACTATTCCATTCCCTAGCACTCACAAACCAACATGGAAGTTATTTTTTCACTTCAAGTTCACTATAGTTTCTAGTGACATTCAATCAATAATCGTTTACTGCCCCACAACCCACCTCCTCAGTTTTAAATTTGTACTTCCTCACACTTGAGTCCAGGCACATGTTTCCGTTGTGCTTTGGTCTCCTCATTCTTCCCCTACAACTTCTACGCCAACTCTGTGCAAGTACAGACTCACAGGCCTACCTCTCATACTCTCTCCAGCCAGGCTCTTCTACTATTTACCCTCACTCTCCCCCCTCAGTGACCAGGCTTCCTTCATTGCTTTCTCCCTGCAGGTGGAGCAGGACCTGAAAACAGGTGAAACTTTGAATTCCAGTTCTGGGGCTTATTGCCTTTTTGACTTCTACCATCCCTGTCTATCCCTCTACCATCCAGAGCACCACCATAATTTTGAGCAGCAAGCAGTCTGCATGGAGCTACTCTAAGCAGTTTTCCACCAGTCTTTAGAGGGCAGGTTTCTTCTGAAAACAGCATCAGGTGTGGTAACCATTATAAGGGGACCAAACGTCATCAAGATATTCCTGGACCACATACCAGTTGAACTGCACGCGGTTCAGACCTGCTGTTTGAAACAATCTGACACAATAATTTAAAACTCAAATTTTTTTTCATGTTTTTTTACACAATCTCAACTGCTTATATTGTTTTCAGGATAGCTGGATAAGCAGCTCATAAGACCATCAATGGAACATTAGGCTCACATACTGTATAATATTACTATTAATTTTATCCTAATAAAGTTCAGTCTCTTTTGCCACACCAATAAGCATTTCTATCTACATCATGCAATTTTTGTCACTAGGCCTGCCCATCAAATCCCATTGTAGTTTGCCTGTCAAACTGCATATACTTTTGATTTCCACCTCAAAACACAGCAGGTTAAAGCCCTTAGGAGTTAGCGTAATCTTTTTTGTTAAGTAGCAACAACAAACCCAAACCAAGAAATTTTCCTGTACAGTACCAGTACACCTGTTCATACAAACCTGTTCTCAGTGGTTATTTAAGAAATGTTGAAAATGCTTCTCAAGTGTTCCAAATGTCTATTCACTGAGTTGCTCCTGGACACACCAGAAGACTGTAACAAACCTTATACTGATTTTACATTAAATGTCTTCAATCTCCAGGGCAGAATTGTTTAATACTTACCCCTTTTCTTCGTGCAATATGAAAACCAATTAAAAGTAGGCTTTCCTAACAGCAGCAACATGACATTAAGCAAAGCACTACTACCATAACTGTCCTTGCATCCTCATCTTCCAGGTGGCAAAGTTCTGAAAATGGTTCAGTGAAGGCATGCCATAAAAAACAGATATGGGAGTGGCAATTAAAGGCACAATGGCTTATGCCATGCTGCAGAG
The DNA here is from genome assembly GCF_000737465.1 of Haliaeetus leucocephalus. NCBI lineage: Eukaryota > Metazoa > Chordata > Aves > Accipitriformes > Accipitridae > Haliaeetus > Haliaeetus leucocephalus. The sequence continues at coordinate 732,945 of NW_010972610.1, read as the reverse complement.
TAGAAGCACAGTACCAAAACTTGAACACTTGAGGTATTTTCACCTCAATTAAAATCCTGACATGTTTTTTCCGAAATTAGTCACATTAAACATTTTAATATTTTCCAACTAAAATTTGACAGAAACTGAATGACATAATTGTTTTAAAGAAAATAACATCACAAATTAGTAAGTTAAATCTTTTCAGTGAATTTTGAAATAAGAAACCAATTGTAATAATAGAAAGAAATTGCATTGTTAATTGGGGGGGGAGGGAGGGAGTATGGCTATGCTTGTAACTCCCATACCAAATCTGCTTGTATTTGATGCCTTGTTTTCCATAAATCATGGAGGATCCATTTAGGAAAACAGACTCAGGCAAAGAAAGCCCCTTTGCTTTTGTTTATAATCTACAGACAAAACCAATCATTTGTTAAAATAAAATTATAAAAATGTAAAAATACTACTCTAAAAATATTATGTAGCAACAAAGCATAAAAGTCTGATACACAAAGTTCTCCAGCAAACTGCAGACAATGTTTTAATACAAAATAACACGAAGCAGAACAATACCTTTTCTGCCAGGCTTCATTTCACCTTCTTGATCCATCCAATATTCTCTAATATCAATTAAGACTTTCCCTTTAAAGTCACGAACACTGACATACCTCATTTTGCCAATCTGTCAAAACACACATAATGGTCTTTTAGGTATTTTACATGTTACAGCATTCACTTTTCCCAGCAGTATCAGACACGTGACATGGCACACTGCAGCTTATTTTAGACACCAGAGAAACAACTAGATCAAAAGCTTAAGCCAGAGTAGTCAGTAGGCTAATAAGTAATGACAATATAAATGGATGAACGACTTAAAATGAGTTGAGCGTCCAATGCTCAATGTAAGACTAGCTCTCCTACAATAAAAATAGCTACATTCTTAACACACTTATTTCTTAGAAAAACCACTAAATTATTATTTTCTGAAATAAAATTTTGCCTCTATTATAACCATCTTCGTTTGCAGCAGTTGTAAACAAACAGGGAAAAAAGGAGCTCTACTCCCAAATCTAAATTTTAGTCCATTCCATACATACAGAAAGCAAATTAGATATTCACATGAGATAATCACAATAAGAGGGGTTTTTGTTTGGGTTTTTTCTTTTTCTAAACACAGTAAATACAGATCAAAATGAAAGTTAGCCACCAACTGTCCCACACCCCCTCCCAAGTCCTCATGGCATTTCATTGGAACTGTGCTTAAAAGACTATCTCACTGTACCAGGTGTTCCAAAAAACCATTTGAATCCTTTAAGTTTACCAGCATGTAGCATAATATGAAATGACTTTGGAATTCCATAATTTCTGCACCACAGTTGCTTAATTGAATTATGAAGGTGCTTTTTTCTTGGGGGGGGGCGGAGAGAGCACAGGGCAAGGGGAGCAGTCACACTGACAACTATGCGTTACATGACATATTTAGGCTCATTAAAGATCTGACCAAATTGGATAAAAAAATACTTGTTCACATAAATTCAAAGTATAATGTGAATTTGAGAATCAGAAATTAGGTAATAAAAACACAATCAAACACAGTTCATGTAAGAAATTCTCAGAATTCTCTATGCACTTTCTGAATACACTTTATTTAGAAAGAACACATTCTAAAGTAAACAATTTTATAACAGAATATTCCTTCCTGATGAAACATTAACTTTAGTCTTCAACTTTCTTAGTTTATGCATCTTGCATTTTGATACAATTTAACGAGAGCCCAAACCCACCCTAATAGCTTTAAGTCTGACCAGAAAGGTTGAGTAACTGTCTAATCAACTAAAATCATCCACAGATGTTTAAGTCATAAGCTGTTATTTCACAAAATAAACAAGAATGATTTATGTTTGCTTAAAGTAATTCTTCTTCTTAAGCAGATCACGCTAAATTAACTCCAAAATCGACTTTAAAACAATTAGGACATCTTTAGATACTATAAGCCTGAAGCAGTTTTCCTACTTCAAAGCATCCTTTAAAATGAACAACATGCTACAGATTACAAGATAGTATTTTTTGACTGCTTTATTAAATACTTCCACAGTACTACAAATTTAACATTCAAAAATAAGGCACGATGTCATGGTAGCTTAGTTCTTTCAGACCAAACTTGGTACCATGCCCAGGTCCTTCAGCACTGCTGGCAAAGAATATCCTAAATAGCCTACATGGACAACATTTCTTGGTTTTACCCTTTAACACTTCAGTGACTTTCAAGGTCACCTCTAAGAACAGCTTCAAGTAGTAGTATTCCACAACACCTTTTTTTCCCCAGAGCTATCACAGAATATTAGTGCAGGGCCAAGTAATTCCAGATTTGCTCAAAGAAATAAAATCTAATACAATATAGCAGACTACAGCTGCAAATACAGTAAAAGGGTTTAGGATTTAAATTTTAAGACTGTATGTCTTAATTCAACTACTATAAGGCGAGGGGCAATAATGCAAAGTTCACATTTACCAAGTCTACCTTAAATGGAAACAGTTCCATATGAAAATGCTGAAATTGTCAGGTTTTACATAGAATCACAGAATGGTCTGGGTTGGAAGGGACCTTAAAGATCATCTAGTTCCACCCCCCCTGCCATAGGCAGGGACGCCTTCCACTAGACCAGGTTGCTCAAAGCCCCATCCAGCCTGGCCTTGAACACTTCCAGGGAGGGGACATCCACAACCCTGCTGGGCAATCTGTTGCAGTGTTTCACCACCCTCATAGTAAAGAATTTCTTCCTTGTATCTAAGCTAAATCTACCCTCTTTCAGTTTTAAGCCATTAGCCCTCATCCTATCACTACATGCCTGTCCTGGTTTCAACTGGGATAGAGTTAATTGTCTTCCTCGTAGCTGGTATAGTTCTATGGTTTGGGTTCAGTATGAGAAGAATATTGATAACACACTGATGTTTTCAGTTGTTGCCAAGTATTGTTTATACTAACTCAAGCTTTTTCAGCTTCTCATGCCCAGCCAGCAAGAAGGCTGGAGTGGCACAAGAAGTTGAGAGGGGACACAGCCAGGGCAGCTGACCCAAACTGGCTAAACATGGTATTCCATACCATGTGACATCACACCCAGTGTATAAATTCGGGGGAATTGGCCTCAGGGGGTCACTGCTCAGGAACCAACTGGACATCAGTCGGCAGGTGGTAAGCAACTGCATTATGCATCATTTCTATATTCCAATACTTTTATTATTATTATTGTCATTTTATTATTATCATTACTGCTTCTTCTTTTCTGTTCTAGTCAACTGTTCTTATCTCAACCCACAAGTTTTACTTTTTTTTCCCCAATTTTCTCCCCCATCCCATTGCGGGGGGGGGGGGGGGATGGGGGGGTGAGTGAGCAGCTGCATGGTGCTTAGCTGCTGGCTGGGGTTAAACCATGACAATGCCCTTGCAAAAAGTGCCTCCCCAGCTTTCTTGTAGGCCCCCTTTAGGTACCGGAAGGCTGCTAGAAGGTCTCCCTGGAGCCTCCTCTTCTCCAGGCTGAACAACCCCAACTCTCTCAGCCTCTCTTCACAGGAGGTGCTCCAGCCCCCTGATCATCTTTGTGGCCCTCCTCTGGACCTGCTCCAAGAGGTCCATGTCCTTCTAATGTTGGGAGTCCCAGAGCTGAATGCAGTACTCCAGGTGGGGTCTCACCAGAGCAGAGCAGAGGGGCAGAATCACCTCCCTTGACCTGCTGGTCACGATTCTTTTGATGCAGCATCATCATCTTTGATGCAAGTAGATACCACTGTCTAGATTGCAGCTGAATATTCACATTAAATTTTGAATGTTTAGTTGAACTCTACGCAAAAGCTGCCACTGCTAAAACCTTTAAGTAGGCTTCTGAAGTACAGTTTCAATGAACATCTAAGGTTAAAAAGCTCAACCAAAATCTAGATTTAACCATTTAAGTAAATTGATGCTTCTTGATGTTCAGTTACCTGCAGTTCTGGCACAGATTCATTTCTGAACAATTCTTTTTTCACACAGCAGCTGACAGTCCTAGAATAATTTCACAGATCTGAGACATCTTTGTATCTCTGTAATCACAAGTGTTCCAAGGGCTGTATTGATTTATAGCAGCGTAGTTACTGCAGTTCAACCTTCACAGACAAGTTCATATGCTTTTTATTAAATATTACAGCTCCTTAGACTGTATTGAATTACATAAATCAGAAGACATTAAAAGCATTATTTCCAGGTTTCTGTTTCTTAGAATAAAATGCACTGAACTGTGTCTTGGTTCCCGTCACAGCTATGCAACCGACTTCCTGTATGAGTTTCAGCAACCACCTTCTTTACCGTTCTTCCTCCTATTTCCAGTTTGTGTTGATTAAACTGTATACACACTGTAGAAGCAGAAACACCAAAAAACCATCCTTCTTTCTTATCTGATACCTATATGTATAGCATTAGAAGGAGCACAATAAAGAGTCATGTGAACAGCGAGATCTGCAACACAGCAAACTGATTGTGAAATGCATCAGTGACCACCTAAGTTTCAGAATTCATGTGCTAAATGAATCACCTTTCCAGAGCATCATAATCTTATGTATTTATCTACTGATAGGTAAAGACATTACACAGGGAAACTGAAGAACTTATTTCTCACAAGTCAAAAAACAAATACAACCCAAACTTTAAAATAAATATAACAAATAAAAGGAGCAAGGTGGTGGAGAGATGAGACAACACACAGACAGGCAACTGTCGAAGTAACAATTTCAGTGAAATGCCTGATCATGCAACGTGGTTCCACTCTAGGTAGTCAATTAATACTGCATCCTGACAGCATTAACAAACCTTATCCAAATCAGGCATAGGTAGATGACAGGATCTGTCAAACTAACCAAAGTACATGATGCAGACCTCACGGTAGCTTGAAGCCACGGACAGGAATTTAATGTATCAACACTAAACCCTTCTACATTAACATGAATAATGCTTGTCCTTAGGGCCTCCAGTAATACATCAGAAATGGGAGTAAGATAAATTTCTATACCCCAACTGCACCCAAATCCTTTAACAAATTCCAAAGTAAGTATACTAGGCTACCTATAAAACCTAAAAAGGCCAAGACATGTAAATAAATAAAATACACTTGGTGTCTTACACTGAATTAATTCCCTTCTACTTATATTTATACTATTCTTCATAATTAATCTCAAGAATACCATTACACCAACATTAGTCTGAAACAAAACCAATAAAATGTAGATCTTTATGAAAATGCTGAATCTTCCAAATACAGCAGTCACAATGAGCTCTATATTAAGGAAAGATGTATAGTTTAAGAACACACCCTGAGAGTGTAGAACAAGCCTCTAAGTTTCACATCATTTGCTGCCACTCCCATACACAATATGGACACTACAGAACTTCTGACTATCTTACAGATGCTTTACAGCATGATTTCCATCAACTGAAGCCACATTTTTAAGTTATACTGCAAAGTCACTGGCACATCAGAGATCATTTTACTGCCATGGGAAAGTAGAAAGGGGAGTTTCTAGTATTACTAGTAGTCCTAGAACAAACAAAACCATACCTAAAAAATTAACACACAACTAGATCTTCTAACATGCTCTCCTGGGTAGGGCGGAGAGAGGGGAAGTATGCTCAGACCTGCTGTTTCTGCACTGAAACAGTTGCATCTTAGTTAACACGCATAAGCTGATGTAGCATGAAAAAAAAATCACAATACTTCACATAATACAATAAGCGATCTAAAAAAAATTTTGTTGTTGATTAACTAAAAGGCAGGCAGAGACTAAGTAACACTGATGTTTTAGGTCAAGGTGATATTCAAATATTTGTTCTGTATTATACTCAACACTGGAAGAATCCTGTTCTTATCAGACTAACATGAGTCCTGTACTGTCTCTTTTTAGTAACTTTTTATTATCTTAGGTCAAAAAGGTTCAAAGAAATCGGAGCACACAAATACTTTTGGTTTTATTTGAAAGGGTTTGGGGTTTTTTTGCATCAGGGGAGCATTAAAAATTTTAACAGCTTTCTCCAAGGCTGGAACTTCTGCACTTATTACAAACATAGCATAAAGCTTATACATAGCTTTTTTTGAGTTCTAACTGCAGTTCACCTCATAAGGTGTAGAAGACACTATCTCATTTTTCCTACATGGTTCAAAGCATGCCCCAGCAGAACTAAAAATACTATATTCTTCCTTTGATGGGGAAGTCCGGGCATTGTCTTCAACTGAAGCTCTCTCTGCCAACTACACGTGAAGAGGAAAGTCAGAACTGATACATTAAAAATAACTGCCCTCTATTACAATATCAGTTAAGCAGGTCTTCTCTCTAGAAGATTTTTTTTTTTTTTTTGCCACATTACTTTGCACACCTACAGCCCCAAAGAGTTTCTTTTGCCTTACTCACTGTTGGGGCCATCTTATTAGGCACCTCTCCCACATCCTTTCACAAACTTAAGAACCAAAGTCTCTAAGAATTTAAGCTACTTTCCAGCCAGCTAGTCAGAGACATTTAACAATTCCTGACCCACACCCCTAAAACAGGTAATTCTAAGCTACGTATATTCTTGCACAGCTCTCAGCACACACTGCTACTGCCTCAGCAAATCCCAGGAACTGCAATACCCTGAATTCACAAATGCATTTTGCTACTGAAAAATGAACATTCATCCCGACTTGAAAACAAGGACCATGTCAAAAATTTCAATCTTTCTGGATGTTCTGTGAAAAAAACATGCATCATAAAACAAAGGAACAAGCAAAACTTATTCCAAGACGCTGCCTTATAATGCAGGAGCCAAGTTGCCCTTGACCTAGTTAAATAGGAATGAAGAGTCCATACTTTGGTTTCCATGAACTTTTCTTTCAAGAGCCCTGATTAAAAAACATTTCCATGTACTGACAGTTCTGATCTAATATTTACAGTATACTCATGGTAAGTGCTGTATTTACTGACAAAATGACGACCCAGAGTTACCATGGGCAAAGATGTGAGGGTTAAATCAGTTGCTACCACTCACATTGTTTTACTCTGCTGAAACCTGACAATGCTTTTTCTGAGCATCTCATCTGTGTGCTAGCATCATAATCCCCTTTGGCCAAGGCTTCAGGAGACCAAGCACTATGCTGTCAAGATATTCAGATCACTTCATAAGATTTATACTGAATATGATGTAACATGTTACCTTAACTAGGCTCTAAAAGTCATAAATTTTACCTGAAACATATTCTCATCTCTGTTACTGCTTTGCTTAGAAGAAGCTGCACCTTTTGAACTTTCACCCGTCTTTTGTTTCTTTACAGGCTTTTCTGGAGCTGCTTGCTTTTTCCGCTTTGCCTTGGAGCAAGAACAAAAAAAGAAAAGCATGAACCACAACTCATTCTATAAGTTACAGAAAAGTTTACGTTACAGGTCACAAAAAACTACTATGCAATGCACATTATCACCTTCCTGCTGTGAAAGCAGGAATACAATACTGTACATTTAGACTGGAATTTAGAAAAAAACTAAAAATCTTCAAATGAGCCTAATTCTGTTCTCAGTTAAGTTTACTGTAACACTCTGGCTTTAAAGACAATTGAATTAGATCAAAATACATTTCAAAAATCCTGCTCTTTCTGCGCAGTAATACTGTCAGTTCAGTAGTTTTAATAAAAAATTTAAAGTCTGATGGAAGCGTCACCTTCCTTTCCACTAAGTGTAACAAAAACTGCAGGACAGCTTACAACTCTTCTAAAAAAGAAAAAAACCTAGATGAGATAATGAAGAAAGGATCTGGAAATCACCTCCACCAGAGTAATTTTTTTTTTTTAAATCAGCATCCAATCTCTGTCCATAGCATGATAAATTAAACATGTTTTTAAAACATTCAAACAGCTAAGTCAAATTACCTGCAGATGCTACAAAGTTACCATTTCTACTAATGGTTATACAGTAACCATGCCCTCCCCAGAAAGAGTAATACAAAGATACCAAAAAATTAGTCTCACCTGCTAGAATCATATGTGGATAACGTCTTTTAAAGACAAACAGTTCCAACAAATACAGGAGGTTATAATAGGAAAAAAAAAAACCAAACACCAAACCACCTTACTGCCCACTAAAGCAGACTGTTAAGACTATGCCTTTTCAGGAATACAGTTCCCTATCAGAAAAAATCCCCCAACCATTTTCTCTTATATTAAGATCTGACAGAATGCCTAATTTGCAAAGTGCGATATTTGAACCAATTCAGTAAAGCAGACCAAGTCTCTTCATGTACTACATTAAAACACCTGATGTCTGTGTTACCATCTAGCATTTCTTAAAAATATAAATTCACTGGCGTTTTCTGGTTTTGTTCATAATGACTGGTACATCTATACAAACTTACAAATTAAATAAATATTAATAATAAATGTATAAATTGAGTGTTCCCATTTAAAACATTCATCATATGTTAAAATTAATCAACTCAAAGACATTCAGGTTGGGTCAGCTTTTAATTGAGAAACTAGCAGATGGTATTACAGTAAATCTAAGAATCTGAAATGGAGAAAAAGAACATGCAAACAAGACAAGCAAGTGGCACATGGAGGACAGGGCAAGTAGAGGTTTTTGCTTTGGACAAATAATCCAGATACCAAAATGGGGGGTGGGTGGGTGTTTGTTCTCAAAATTAGTCCAAATTCTTGCCACCAGGGGCAGCTTATACAGAAGCCTTCTATCACTTGCCACAAAGCAGCAAAGAATTCCAGGAAGCTTGCGGTTAGATATATCATATGGAAAACCCTGAAAAAAGCAAAATGCGACTTAAGGAAAAAAGTGTACTGCAAGGCAAAAAGCATCCTATCCACGCAAACACTAACCTTGGCAGGTATTTTGTTGTTGTAGTTGTTGGGGGAGGCAGGGGGAGATGGGGGGAGGTGGTTTGGGTTAAGTGCCTGATAAATTGTATGGAATGACATGCATGTTGTGACATTATGCACACCTAATTCCTTAACCCCAGCCTGAAATAGACAAGTTAATACAGCAGTAATAAACTGCATATAATGTTCACCTTTTTGTCAACTTCACTATCTGAATCACTGGCAGATGAGCTTGAAGACACAAGTTCCTTTGACTTAGGCATTCTAGGAAGAGAAAAATAACGTGAGAACACTAGACAAGGAATATGTCCCATTATGGCTGGAAAGCCATCGTCAAACCTGTTTGTAAAGGTTTTCATCTTATTGAAAACCCTCCAAAAGACTTGCCTGCATTTTCACATAAGCTTTAACGCACATTGTAGATGTGATCTCAAACACTCTTCCCTCTTACATCTCTTCCCCTTTTTGATGCAACTGCATCAAATGCAGTGGTTTATTTTCTTAACTGTTTACAAAGGGACAGTTTTTCACCAGTTTCATACAGCCCTAAATATGGCAGAAACCATAATGTAAAAAATACAACACAATACTGTTGTCCAGTTGAATTCTTTGTATTACACTCACAAATATAAACTACTAAGGCCCTAGCATTATCTATACTCTTACATGGGCATTTAGCCCAGTTGGATTTGCAAGCAACACGCTGCATAATCATCATATATAAAGGTAAAGTTCCCACCAATAATACAGAAGTCTGAAAAACACCTCAGTTACAGTGAACTACAGTATTGCAATTAATATTTCCACTGCAACTTCAAGACATCAGTCACTAGTGTCTATTCATTTGCCAGACAAGTGGACATTCAACTTTCCTTGAATACATGCTGCCAGGTGTGCTTCTGAATCATTCTAGTATGCAAACATGTGGTTAGATATAGCAGTTGCATATCTTGCCTGCTACTAGAAACTCTTTGTAACAAATAGCTCTTTTGTTATTTCAGAATAAAAATAAGCATCCCAGAGAGAAACCGTATAAAATAAACTACAGTTAGGAAAGGCTAAGAAAAGGTTAAAGAACCGTATCTCAGGAAAGAAAAAGGAATAGTGGCATGTTTAAACTGGCAGTGAAAAGAACATATGCAAATGAAAAAACAGAGTCTGAGTAGCACACGGTTCTAAAGTAGGATAAGTTCTGTCGTAATAGCTTGGAGCACAAGGATGGAATCTGTAGCACTGAAAATGAAACAGGGTATGGGAAAACACACATCAGCCACGCTGCAGGATGGAGGCAGAAGAGAGCTGGCATGGGACAATGTAAAAATAAGCAGAGCAGTGACATGAAATCGGAGAGCCGAACAAGAAAAAACTCACAGGCGGCGCGGCGCGGGCACCAGCAGGGGATAACCCCAGGGTCCGCACGAGGATGAGGGATTGACAATATGGAGGAAGGTGGGGGCGGAAACTGGAGGAAAAGAAATGGGGGGGAGTAGGTGCCCCTCGAGAGAGAGGCTGGCAGGCAGAGCGTGAGGAGACACCGAAGCACCGGTGAAAGCGAGGGCCGAATGAGACGGGCCAAGCGAGGACGAAGGAAAGATAGAGAAGAAAGATAAGCCAGGAGGAGCCAGGAACACCAGGTAGGCGGATCCCAGACGCCATTTTCCTCCCCTATTCCTCTTTTGCACGGCTCGCGTTGCCCCCCCAGGGGAAAGG
>NW_010972610.1:714272-722373 GCF_000737465.1 Haliaeetus leucocephalus | reverse complement strand
CGACCAAGGACACCCAGGTCCTCCTGGGGCAAGGTGGCAGCAAGCGGGCTGCAGGTCACCGGCGGCGGAAGAGAGAAGAGGCAGGAGGAAAGAAAAAGGATCGGGGGTCGTCAGCGGCCAGGGTCAGATGCCGGCGTGGGGGGAACGGAGCCGGGCGGTTCCCCGCCGCCATTTTCTCCCTCATTCAAATCCTCTTTGCCCCCCCAACATGGCAGCTTCTCCTCGACAGCGGCTCCTCCTCCCGCCCCAGGCCGGCTCCACAGCGGGGCATCCCTCCCGCAGGGCACAGCGGGCACTCGAGGAAAAGGGGAAGCCTCGCCTGGCCGCACGGCCGCCCAGCGCGCCTCCCCCGCGCCGGCCGGGAGGCGGCCGAGACCCCGGCAGCCGGCGACGGGGGCGGGGAACGGAGAACATGGCGGCGGCCGCGAGGGGGGACCCCAACACTCACGTCCGAGTCCGCGCGCGGCTCCTCCACACCACGAGAGGAACGGAAGTGACGCACGGCGGAATCCCCACCCTTCTCCTGCACCACGTGGGAGAGGGCGGGAGAGAGGTGTTTAAAGGGGACGCGTCCCTTTGTTACTCGTTCCTGCCCCCACCCCCGGCGGCAGAGAACGCCTCCGGCGCTCCCGGTCCCCGCAGCCTCCCGCGAACCAAGCAGCGGGGGGGGGGGTGGGGGGGAGAGGAAACGCGCCCTCCGAAGGGGAACCTGTGGGGCTGACGGCAGGGCCCTGCCTGGAGCCGGGAGCCGTCGGGGCTGTGGTGCCGCTGAGGGGAGGCGCTGTCGGGGCCGCGCCTTCACCAGCCGCCTGCCTGCGGGAGGACGGCCCTTAACACTTCAAAAGAGCCCTTAAAAAAAAAAGAAAGAAACCTGTAAACGGCTGGTTTTTTTCGCAGGCTGCAGCGCTTCCTCGATCTCGCTGGGAGCCGCCCGGCCGCCAGCCGTGCCCGCGGAAGCGGCCTGAGGCGGTGGCGGCGCGGTGGCTTTGCATACCGAAACCGCAGCCCCGGCTGGCACCTGAGGCGCTGTCCAGGAAAGCGCCGGTTCCCCTTTCGCTCACCGGGTGACTTGGGTTTCCTTCTCTTCCCCCCTGCCCGCCTCAGGGCTTCGCGGCGGGGGGGAGCGCCGGGGCTCCCGCCACGGCGGGGGGAGGGCGGGGCCGGGGGGCGGGGGGCCGAGGGGGAAAACAGCCTCGGCTCCTGTTTTAAACACCTGCTTTTTACAAGCCCTCCGAGCAAAACGAAACAAAAACAACCCCCCCAAAAAAAAACCCAACCTGAAAATGTAATTTGACAGTCGTGCCTATCTCTGTAGCGTGTTTACGCCAGAACACGCCGCATCCGAAGGGCCGTGCTGGTGCCTGTGTCAGGACTTGAAGAGGGGCTGCAGGCTTAGTTCACCTAAACAAGCACCCAACAGCTTCCGCGGTAAACCGAAATGACACCTCTTTGGAGGGGTGGTGGGGAGAGGGTCTTCGGCCCCCGGCTTTGTGAAGGGAGAAGACTGTTAACAGCCCTTGCAAACTGCAGTAGGCCAAGGACGCTGTCGGAGCACGAGGGGTTTCGTGTTGTGCCTGCCTGTGCTACCTGTTTCAGCCCGTACTTTCTTTTGGTTCATGATGCGATCTGTTAACATTAAAAAAGCGTTGTCGTCAACACAACTTCACACAAAAGTAACATAGCCTGTTATTGTTTGCTTATTACTGTTTGCACTGATGGCTGATGTAGTTGGGTTGTAAGCGTGGCAGCATGCCAGTAAATGTAGACTAAACATTACCAGTTTAGTTTGGTCCTTTTCTCATTGTTACTACCTCTGGAGCTGTGCTTTTGCTACCATGGCAATGCAAGCTTTTCGTAAAAAGTGCAAGCAAACCATTAGAAATAGGAAGTGGACTCTAGTCCCAATCCTAGCTTCCAGATAAAGCTGTTGTTGATAGAGGTAGAGTGGGGTGGTGGTTGATCGGCCTCTGTAGTTTCAAGAGCAAACACCTATTAATGAAGTGTTTGAAATCAAAAGTCTTGGGCCTTTTTAAATTCCAAAGATCCCCGTTCATTAACATGGGCCAGAAGGATAGACATAATTTTTCGAGAGGGGATAATCCCCCAAAATCACCATAAGCAGCTGCAAGTCCTAAGCAGTGTTCCTGAAAAAATACTTAACGGGTGGTAGGCGAAGAGGTTTTTAGAAGGGATACATGAGGTCTTTAAATCTCTCACCATGAATTGAGGTAAACTTGCTCCCACTTTGCTTTTTCACTTTAGTAGCAGGAAAACAGGAAGTTAATACCAGAAATTAGAAGGGCACTCTTTTAACTGATTCTTGGAAATTGGCAGTTTCATGCTGTTATGTATCTTGCAAAACAAAAAGAAAAATAGAAAAACATACAGTTCTTACTGCATGCCAGACCTTTGGAAAATAAAATTATGGTTGTTTATACAGAATCAAAGCACAGTAAATCAAATGCATGCAAATACAGTAATTATCACCACTGCGCAAGTATCAGGCTTGTCAAGCCATGTAACTGTGGAAGATGAACAGATGATCTTTTAATACTTAATGCTCAACTCCAACAAAAGAAAAAGAAAAAAAAGAAAAAGAAAATACCTATTCCACACAAGATGGTGTCCACATGTAGAATATGAATTTGAAAAAAGATAGCCATTCTTTTCAAGGCTTTACTAACTTTTCATATTAGAATAGTAATGGCAGTTCAGGTCTCTGTAATCCGTATCTGCTTTGCTTTCTTACAGGTCAACACCTGGTACACAGAGAATGCTAAGGTTTTAGAAGCATCACACTCAAATCAACAATTCTTTATGCATTTTGATCCAGTCCTTCAGCCTTGAAATAAATCAAAATGACTAAAAGAGATTTTTCTGCTGGATCTTAATGAGTTAATTTGTCCCACCTGCAGCATTTCCTCCAAAGCAAGCACCAAGTTTATTTTTACAGCTCAATTCCCAAATAACAGGTCAGTGAGGGGAAGTGAGTGTTTGCTATAACTGGGGATTTCATGTTCTGTTTTTCAGTAATGATAGGTTTATTCGAGAATTATTCTGGTTGTTGAGTATATTGACTGTTTGAGCTTTTTGGTAAATTACCTTTACTGTATTTTACTCTATTTAGAAAGAAGATACTAAGAAAAAATGCTGGCTTTAGAAAAGTGGGAAACGAGCCTTAATTCTTCTAAGGTAAATTTCTTCTGTTACCTTCTGAGTGAGTCATCTTTCCCCCCAAGGGGTATAGTTCACTTTCTGAGCTCTTAAAATAGATTTTTGTAATGGGTTTATTCCCTCATCAGACTCTTTCCTTCTGTAGCTGCCTTTAAAGGGCTTGAATTCTTCTACTTACTGCCTCATTTCATATCACATATGTCTTTGGCTGAGAAGAATGTTGAAGCATTAGCTTTTTCTTCAAAGAGAAATTTTAGCATGCAGATTTGAACAGGAATGCTGCAAAATACAAGCTTATGCTTCTGATCACGTAGCAATTACTAACTGCAATGGTTGACTTCTATAGTTAGAAACAGTAGAGATGGTAGGAAACACCTTTTGGGGCAAACAGAATGAGGGACAGCTCTTTAAAGTTTTAGTACTCAGTACTTACCAGTTTAAATGTGGATGAAGAAATTGGCTGAGGAAGGGAAGGTTAGCATAGAACATGGACACTGATTTTATTAAAGTGTCAGGAAAGAAAGAGTAAGGGATACTGCTGGGCAGTATTTTTGCGTGTGTACTGTAACTGGTTCGTTTCTTGTGTGTGTAATTTGAGTTTGCATTAGCACTTGCATGATTTTGTATTATGCTTGGGTTTGGGTGGTGGTGGTGTTTTTATGTTGCAATTTTGTATTCTAAACACTGATAACTTCCATTTGTGGTTTAATAAATTACTTTATTAACACTTCTGTTATGGTCACTGCTCAATGTCTAAACCCTGTTGTTAAAAGGTGACACTTTCTTGCTTTAATCACTTAAAACCTTGGTGAAAACATAGGGTCTTTGTCTCCACTGCTTAAAAAATGCAATTTCACTTTAAAATAAGAAGGTTGATAAGCTGATGAATGTCTTGTCTCTGTAGCTATCTGAAATAATTTCCAGGTGAGAAGACAGCATTGGACTCCTTATACTGATTTTAAATCTTTCCCTATCTAGGGCTTTTACAAGGAGAGCACTAAGTCTTAAATTACCTTTTCAGGAAATAAAAGTGCAGCTTTTGTTAACAGGGTCTGTAATTTACTGTGTAGGAAAGCTTTCATCTTTGGCTACATCTGCCCTGCCCTCTGGTGGTCACACAAAGGCCAGCTGAGTGTCTGGTTTTGCATAAACTGGAAGGTTGCTGCTAAGAAATCTCGCCCCCATCTGCTGCCAAAAAAAAAAAAAAAGTTTGTTTGCTCACTTTTAGTGGTTTACAGAGAAGGTACAAAAGATTTACAGTTTTCCCCATTGTGTTTCAACTACAGTTTTGCAGTCCCGTGGTAGCAGCAAAGACATCCATCTTGGACATTGCATTACATTAAATAGTAGAATTGATGACACTACATGTTATATGGTTCTTTCTTCTTCTTACCATATTTTGGAGATCTTTTTTCATATAGTTGAAATGAAGGCCAATGGTTTGTTTTTCTGAATGCTAGCTTGCTGGTTTTGTCTGTGATATTTTTAGATGCATTGAACTCTGCACAAATAGAGTAGCTGTGCTATTTAATTCCAATTAAACTTTTGTGTTCCAGTGTATGTTTTCATTCTGGAAATTCTTGGCTGTTCTTCTGTAATCTTAATAGGAACAGAGATAGAGAAGTTTTGTCTTCCTATTTAAAAACAATCTTTTGAATGTTTCACTAAAGCTTTTGTGCCTTTCTCCCTCTGCCATGCGATTTGTACTTTATCACTCCATTTATTTTCCTCCCAGTTAAGGCTACAGAAATTGGTAAAGTTCAAAATGCCCTAAAGGATCTAATCTGAATTTATTACTGTTTCATTTTGAAGCATATCTGATACACGTCTTACAGAGATGCAATCTTGTTTTATAACCCACTGAGGTTTTTTAAGTGTAGACTATGAATCTGATCCTGCGAGCTAGTAGTAACATAAATAGATGTTATGTAATGGTTCATAAAGTCACCAGGAACCATCGGGTTCTTATTAGGGAACTGCTGAGGGAAAGGCGTGTATAATACCACTGGGGTTTTTTTCCAAGAAAATAGGAAACCTTCTTGATTTTTTTTTTTTTTCCACACTTAGTAAGTGTGAGTTCTCATAATGTGTGTTTTAATCTTTTTAAAGTGATATATGCACTGAAGAGTCAATATGCAAAATTCACCCAGGAAAGTAATCTGAAACTTCTGCTGAAATTGCAGCTGAACCAGGCTGCCAAACGGGAGCTTATGCTCAGACATATGCAGAGCTGAAATCACAAGATATAGGGTGGAATATTTGAATTGGAACTACTAGAAATTACTTGGATGAAAGAAGTTATGAAACCTAAGACAGAAATCTGTATTGTGAATAAGGAAGTGCTTCCCCCCCCCCTCCCCCCCCAGTTTGTGGAGCCAAAGGTTGAAAAGAGGGTAGATATTCCAAGTTAACCTCATCAGGGAAGAAGGAATAGGCAATTACAGACCTACCCACTTGCAAAACATAGCTTTAGTGATACAGTGTCAAAAGATGTGTGAATGTCTGTGTGTGTATATAGATGCTTATATTTTTTATGAAATATATATTGAATTCTGTATATTTATCAGTATATTGGAAGGTTTATAACTGAAAAAACTTGAAATACAGTGGAACAAAGAAAACTTCCATTTCCTTCTTGTCCAAGTACCATGATGCAGTAGTCCAGTTATGAGCAGTTTTTAATAAAAATAAGGAGAGGAGAGTATAGATATCTCTCATTTGTGTATCCTGAGTCCATTGAGGTTCTCATGGCAGAGGTCATGCCCTTTAAGTTCTTCTATAGAAGATTTGTGTAGAGCCCTCTCCTGACATACTCTTGTATATAACTTCAGGATTAGGGATTTTGGTTTTATAAGCAATAGCAATTAAATGTCGTCACCCAATAGCTGCTTTCTTCACAGAAAAGCAGCTTTGAGTGGAAGTGCACTGCATAGGTTTGAAATTCATTCTTTTTCCCATGCAGGTTCCTTTTTGTATTGTGCTTGAGTAGGATAAGAATGAACAAGAGGTACAGTGCTATTTAGTTCCTATGCAAAACTAATAATAATAATGACCAACGAATTATGTTCAGTAAACTGGCAAGATGTTTGGCATCTTAAGTAGCTATACTTCATATGTAGCTGCAATAATGTAAGCTTTAGATGAAAAATTGCTTTCCTCCTCTCATTTGTTTTATCAACAATAATATCTTCATTGAAGTCTTACTGCCTAAGACAACCCCAGGTACTGTGGGACAAGGGAAACCCCTGCTTTTCTGAGGACTGTGGGAGATCACAAGCAGGGCTGTTCTGAGTAGGCATGGCTGACTGAAAACAAATAATTCTAGAATGATCACTTTGTAATTAATCCAGAAGTGTTTTGTAAGTCTTGATTAGTTTATGAAAAATGCACATCATAGCACAGACAAAGTACACAAATGAGATGCAAGTATTTAAGGATTTGAGCTTTGCTTTGTTCAGAGATTGGGGAAGCATCTGCAGCTCAGAGGGAAGGATTGCCAATAGGTGGAACAGAGTCATGGGGAACAGATGTAAATTCAGTGACTTTGAATGGGAGGTTACTGCACGGGCTGCAATCTGCCACCCAACGGTTTTTAGGAGCAATCTGAGGGACTGCTGGTGCCTAGAAACTTAAGACGAATGGGCCCTGTATGGGCGAGGCTGCCCAGGGAAGTGGTTGAGTCGCCATCCCTGGAGGTATTCAGAAAGTGTGTAGACAGGGTACTCCATAACATGGTTTAGTGGGCATGGATGATGGTTGGACTCGATGATCTTGAAGGTCTTTTCCAACCTAAATGACTCTATGATTCTATGAGGCTTTACCTCACGCTAAGCACACGGGAACTATCACAGAATCGATTTGTGGATGTGTCAGCTGCGGTGCCTCGGGGACAGGTCAGACGACGTGCACGTGGCTGTAGTTGGACGACAGTGACGTTGCTTTTCACGTGTGCGGTCGTGGTGGTGCAGCCGGGGGCCCAAGTGAATTTAAAACTGGTTTTATGTTTAGACGAGCCCGAGGTCTTGCTGTGAACCTTGCAGGCGTGCAGGAGCTGCAGCTGCTGCCGTTCGGCTCTGCGGCCTCGGAAGAGTGCTAACTATGTACCTGCTGTGTGTGCCAGGCTTCGGCTGACCGTGTGCTTGCGTGGGAAAGCCGGTAAATACGGACACGTGCTTGTCCCTTCGTTACTACTAATACAAATGAGAATATTGTCATTTTGAGAAACGCACCGGTAAGGTGTCCGTGGGGGTGGCGTGGACCCTCTCCACCCGGACGCCTGTTACTGGAGCTACCTGCTGCGGCACGTTGCGCCTTTGGAGGCAAGAAATGAGAAACCGACCCTGTCCTTGCACTGTGAGTCCGCGGGTGGGGGTGCGGTGCGGTTCGGGGTGCGGAGCAGGGGATAACGGAGGGAGGAGGGGGACACGGGGGCGCTCCCCTGAGAGCAGGTCACCGTAGCGCCTGGGCCTCCGGGGCGGGGAAACTACAGCTCCCGAGAGCCTTTGCACATCCCGCGCATGCGCACGCGAGGACCGGCGCCTCACGGGCGGTGGCGGCTCCCGCGGCACCCAGCGCCCTCTTCTGCGGGCGGGGGTGGGGGGGTGGCAAGGGGCGCGGCCAGGGGCCGGACTACAACTCCCAGCGGCCCCTCGCACATCCCGCGCGTGCGCACGGCGCCGGCCCGCCCGCTCTCCGCCGTTGTCGCCGTAGGTGGGTGGGGGGAAGGGAGCGAGCGCGGCGGTGAGGCGGCGGGAGGGGGGGGCTGAGAGTTGAGAGTTCAGCCGCCGCTGTCGCTGCCAGCTCGGACTCATGATTCCCATATGCCCGGTAGTTTCGTTCACCTATGGTAAGTAACGGCGCTCGGTGTGTATGTGTGTCCGTGCGCGCAGAGGGGGGGAGGGGATGCGGCCCGCGCGGTGGGGCGGGG
>NW_010972610.1:711327-714243 GCF_000737465.1 Haliaeetus leucocephalus | reverse complement strand
GGCCTCCTGTCATGGCCCCGACCGCCGCCGCCGCCGCCACCGCCTCTTGGTTATCGTCGCTGCAGTGCCCAGCCGGCTGGGAGAAGATGCCAAAATGGCCACCGGCAACTACTTTGGATTCACCCATAGCGGGGCTGCTGCTCAGTATAGGTAACCACCGCGACCGCTCCCTGCCCTGCCCCGCCCCTCCCTCTGCCCGGGCCCGCAGCCCCCTCTCCCCTCTCCGCCTCCGGCCCCCCGACCCTGAGCGGGCCCTCCCCGCCCCCTCGGGTGAGGGCTCGGGGCTGCTCCCGTCCCGCGCCCCGTGCCGGTGCATCTCCTGCACCGCCGCTCCTCCGGGATGGCTGTGCCTGGGACCCTTCTGCTTGTCTGCCCCGCCCGCGGGTGTGTTTTCTTATCCTCCTGGTAAGGGCCTCCCTGTATCCCCAGTGGTGTCAGGGTGGGGACGTGGAGCAGGGCACTACGCAGGAGGAGGAGAATCGGCGGCAGCATCAGGTCCCGAGGCCCTTAAATTAAAATGGCCACTTGCAGTCAACACCGCCAGCAAGTTACCATCTGCTGCCCCCAGGCCCTTCTCCTTCTTCAGCTTCGGGGAAGACGGGGTTTGCTCCTCAAGTCTTTGCCCCCACTTATGTCAGTGTGGGAGGACAGAGTCCTTTTTAACATGGGTTAGAAACCAGCCTCTGGGAGACCGGGTGGGTAAGGGAAGAGCTGAAGCACCAGAAAATACAGGGGCTTTCATTCTGTTGAAGCAATGTTATAATTAACGTCTCTAAGAAAGTAGAGCAGGTACGTTCAAGGCCAGGCACCTTTTAAAAAGATTTTCTACTTTGATATCTAAGACCGGGAGTAGGTCTTCTTGTGTTGCTCGGGGACCTGTAACTGTACATTTTGTATAGACACACTGCTGTAAGTCTTTGTATCTTTGTAGTTTTTGTGCGTCCAAATTGTGTATCAGAGTGTTAAAAAGTAATTGGCAGCATCTGTTATCTCACATTTTATGAAATCAGATTACTTAATTTTGGCAAAAAACAGATACAGTCAGGAACATCTTCATATTTTTGGCTCGTATTGAAGTGGCACCGTGTCGTGGTTTAACCCCAGCTGGCAACTAAGCACCATGCAGCTGCTTGCTCACTTCCCCCCCACCCAGAGGGATGGGGGAGAGAATCGAAAAAAGTAGAACTTGTGGGCTGAGATAAAGGCAGTTTAAGATGACAGAAAGGAAGAAAATAATAATGATGATAATAATAAAATGACAGTAATAATAAAAGGATTGGAATATACAAAACAAGTGATGCACAATACAATTGCTTACCACTCGCCGACTGATGCCCAGTTTGTTCCCGAGCAGTGATCCACCCTCCTACCCCCTCCAGGCCAACTCCCCCCAGTTTATATACTGGGTATAATGTCATATAGTGTAGAATATTACTTCAGGTTAACTGCCCTGGCTGTGTCCCCTCCCATCTTCTTGTGCCCCTCCAGCCTTCTTGTTGGCTGGGCATGAGAAGCTGAAAAATCCTTGACTTAGTATAAATACTTAGCAACAACTGAGAACATCAGTGCGTTATCAACATTCTTCTCATACTGAATCCAAGACATAACACTATACCAGCTACTAGAAAAAAATTAACTCTCTCCCAGCTGAAACCAGTCCACATTTGAATCTGTGTTAGTCATTTCATAAATCTGTAATAAAGACCTTCCTTGATCCCTAAGTCTTGGTTAGTGGGAAAAACAGAAGAATAAAGCAAATATGTGAGGCGTTATTAACAAACAAATGCAGATGTGTGCTACTGTTAACTAGCTAATAAAAATTGCATACCTGACATAGTTTCAGGAATATACAGTTTTATGGCGGTCTTGGAATGACTCCCAATCTATTCTTTACATCTATTTTTTCCTGGAAATGGACATAAAGTACATTAAATTTCATTTGCTCCAATGTTTAATAGTTAAAAGAGAGGATTAAACTTAGCTCATCTGCTAGTTCTTTTAAGATTAGGTGCTTACAGTATGGTTATGTTTTACTTGACAGTTGCAGTGAAATTTGAAACTTGAGGTGCCATGGGGTATGAAGGAGTTTCTAAATAGGATTTTTTTTTGTCAGTAGACAAATTAAGTGAATAATAAACAGAGATCCCTATGTCTGCAGTTTTGAAGTAGAGATTAATTTTTTAAATTATTACTCCTTTTTTTTTGGAGCTGAGGTGGTCTCTAGACTTACGAATCTGAACAACTCATTTGAAATTTTGTTTTGAATTGCAATATAAAAACATATAATTGGGATAATGTTCAAGTTCAAAACTTGTTTTCATAGTTAATCCTAAACATATTCTTGAGAAAATGGAAAACTGATCAAAAGAAGCTTGCACTTGTGATAGCAAAGTAAAAAGATACTATTTCATTTGCTGTCAGTAAAAGACTCTACATGCGATAAATGGTTTGTATATTTACCACATCTGAAAGTGAAGAGACACAGCAATCAGTGTTAGAGCAGTCCTTTCATAAGAATTAATTTAATATTTTGAGCAGAAAACACACTAGCCACTTAAAATGTCTAAAAGGGAGCTTACCTTCATGAAGCAGACTTGGCAGGTCCTTAGCAGCTTGTTTACAGAGTGCTACAAAATGTATATTCCGCTCCAGTATATTTGAGAAAGAAATGGAGATAGCAGGGGAAGATAGGAAAAGATTTAATACTGCAACAAGTGCTCTACAGTTGTTACTAGTATTTGAAGTAACAGTTTATAGAATAATAAAATTCCTGCGTTCTTAGAAACCAGGATAATAGATAAACAAATGGATGTTTATCTGCATAGTTAATACATAGGTGAGCCTCCTAAATCTAAAAATAAAAATAAACTTCTGGCCACAGAACTAATCCATGGACTTTTAAAAAGTTGCTCAAAA
>NW_010972610.1:710949-711317 GCF_000737465.1 Haliaeetus leucocephalus | reverse complement strand
CTTTCTGCAGGGCTTCTCTCCAGGCAGTCGTCTCCCAGTCTATCCTTGTGCCTGGCATTACTCCATCCTAGGTGCAGAATCTGGCATTTGGACTTGTTAAATTTCATCCCATTGATCATTGCCCAGTGTTCAGATCTATCTTGATGCCTCTGCAAGGCCTCTTGTCCCTCAAGAGAGTCACCAGCACCCCCCAGGGTGGTATCATCAGCAAACTTGCTAATGGTGTGTTTAACTTCTGTATCCGTTTTGTTGATAAAAATATTGAACAGAACTGGCCCTAGAATTGAGCCCTGAGGAACACCGCTGGTGACTGGTCACCAGCCAGATGTAGCCCCATTCACTACAAGCCTTTTAGCCCTGCTGTTCAG